>NW_026606063.1:8400000-8780000 GCF_029834395.1 Sorex fumeus | reverse complement strand
TCAGATATTCATAATAGCCTTACAGTACCTTTAACACAAACCATAATGAACAAGGGGGGCGGGGGAGGAGGATGAAAAGGAGGAGGAGGAGGTAGTGAGGAGGAGAGAAGGAGGAGGAGGAGGAGAAAGAGTGGAGGAGGAGGGGGGAAGGGATTGAGGAGGAGGAGGAGGAGGAGGAGAAGGAGGAAGGAGAAGGAGGAAGGAGAAGAAAAAGGAGAAGAAGGAGAAGGGGAAGGAGAAGGAGAAGGAGAAGGGGAAGGGGAAGAGGAAGAGGAGGAAGAAGAAGAAGAAGAAGAAGAAGAAGAAGAAGAAGAAGAAGAAGAAGAAGAAGAAGAAGAAGAAGAAGAAAAGAAGAAGAAGAAGAAAAGAAGAGAAGAAGAAGAAGAAGAAGAAGAAGAAGAAGAAGAAGAAGAAGAAGAAGAAGAAGAAGAAGAAGAAGAAGAAGAAGAAGAAGAAGAAGAGGCAGAAGAGGCAGAAGAAGAAGAGGCGGAGGAGGCGGAGGAGGAGGAGGAGGAGGAGGAGGAGGAGGAGGAGGAGGAGGAGAGTGTCTGTCAGAAGCAGACTGGGGGTGGGGAATGGAAGGAGGAAGATTGGGGACATTGGTAATGGGAAATGCACACTGGTGAAAAGACAGGTATTAAACATTGTTTGATTGAAGTCAAATAAATCATAAACAACTTCGTAACTGTTTATCTCATAGTGATTTAATTTTTAAAAAGTTGTTGTTTTTTGAAGACCACAACACCCAAAAGGAGAGAGAGAACACAAGGGATTGCCCTGCCACAGAGGCAGGGGGGGATGGGGGCATGGGGGTGGGGGGGATATTATCCATGGTGGTGAAAAATGGGCACTGGTGGAGGGATGGGTATCTGATCATTGTATAATCGCAACCCAAGCACAAAAATTGTAAATCTACAACTGTATCTCATGGTGTTTCACTAATAAAAAAAAAATCGTAAAAAAAAAAAGTTGTTGTTGTTTTGTTTTTGGAGTTTTTTTTTTTTTTTTTTTTGCTTTTTGGGTCACACCTGGTGATGTACAGGGCTTACTCCTTGACTTTGCACTTGGGGATTACTCCTGGTGGTGCTTAGGGGACCATATGGGATGCTGAGGATCAAACCCGGTTGGCCATGTGCAAGGCAAACGCCCTACCCACTGTACTATTGCTCCAGTCCCTAAAAAATAGATTTTTAAAGAAAGTTGACCCTCACAGCCTCTGTGGGCTCTGAGGGACTCCTAGCAGTGCCATGGAGTGAATGGAGTGACATATCAGTATCTGTCAAGTATGAGACTAGCTCCACATGCCTTACTTGAGTGAAGGGGAAACTGAGGCTGAGAGAAGCTAACCCAGCATTAGCCTTCCTGGGTAGCAGAAGCTGCTGGGACTTGGGCCAGAGCTCTCAGATTCACTGTCACACTCTGTCAACTCAGGAGGGAAAGATGAGCTGGGACAGGGACACCCTCCTCTGCTGAGAACAACAGCTCTGGGACAGAGAAAGCATTCAAACCGGCACCCTTAGAGTAGCACAGCTAGTCTAACTCCCGAGTAGAGAGGACAGAGCCAGAGAGGAGCCCCTGGCGAGTGCTCCAGCCCTAGCCAGCTCCCTTTTCACTGTTGTCCCATCCAACACAGCCTGGGGCTTTGCAGTGCACAGCTCAGAAGGCAGCTTGAATGGGGTTTCCTTTGAAGAAGCTGCCAATGAGTGACAGGCAATTGGGGACCCAGCACATGGATCCCTGAACGTCCCCAGCTGGCGCAGACACCAAAATTCTATGCAGTTCTGTCTCCTTCATCCTCAGGTCACACTAAACTGTTTTTTACTGGGGTAGGTAAGACAGAGAAGGCACCAGTATGACGATGACAGTTGGAAATGATCATGCTGGACAGGAACTGAGTGTAAAAAGTAAGTAAAAGGACTTACATGACAGCCTTTCAGTATCTGTATTGCAAACCACAGTGTCCAAAAGGAGAGAGAGAGGAGGGAGGGAGGGAGGGAGAGAAAGGAGGGGTGGGGAGAGAGAGAGAGAGAGAGAGAGAGAGAGAGAGAGAGAGAGAGAATGTGCCTGCCATAGAGGCAGGATGGGGGTGGGGAGAGGGGTGATGGGAGGGATACTGGGGACACTGGTGCTGGGAAATGTACACTAGTAGAGGGATGGATGTTGGAATACTGTATGACTGAAACTTACTCAGGAACAGCTTTGTAAGGGTCTATCTCCCAGTGATTAAATAAATAACCAAATTTTTAAAAACTAATAAATTGTTTCCTACTCTTCTAGTGAAGTCCTTTGTTTATTGTACTCCTATTTATTCTTTTTCTGATCATAGCAAGCCTGCAGCTCTGTAACATAAAACTTACGAGGGTGTATCACTGCAGATCCACCTGCATATAAACTTCAGGAAGTTCCCCACCAAAACTCCCCTCTATTCTGCACCGTACAAGTGTCCACCTTAGTCCCAGGTCACCTACACTCCTCCTCCTTCTCTTCTGGAAGCCAATGAATGTTGTCATGGAACTGTCTTCTGTTTGTTTGGGGGTCATACACAGAGGTGATCAGAGGCGACTGCTGACTTTGTGCTCAGAAATAACCCCCAGAAGTTCTCAGGGGATTTTGTACAGGAGCCAGGGATTGAAAAGAGTTGGTCACATGCCAGGCAAGCAGCAAGCACGTGACCTCCTGTACTACCTGACTCCTGTACTACTCTGAGTGGTCTTTTCTAAGCCCTAGGCAATTTTGCAAAGGAAGTCCCTTCCCATCTGTGGTTTAAAAACAAAATACAACAGAGCTCTAGGCCATCCCATGAAAATTATGGGACAACAGTCATAATGAGTAGTGTGTGTATGTGTGTGTGTGTGTGTGTGTGTGTGTGTGTGTGTGTGTGTGTGTGTGTGTGTATACTGGTGACTGCAGACAGGGAGGTGTGTGGGGAAGATACTAGGAAGGTCTGTTAGGACCAAGCAGAAGCATTCAATATCTGGAACTAGATCTTTCAGTAATAAAAAAAAGAATTTCAGGAAAGTGTTGCATTATTTCTCTGGGATTCAATATGACTGTGGATCTTTTCATATGTCTGCCCATTCTGTTCCACTTTGAGTTTTTTTTTTTTAGTGGGGACACATTTTTGTGTTTGCAAGGCCATTGGTGCCAGATATTGAACCCAGGGCTCCCACACACTCTGCCCTTTGGGCGTCTCCTTAACTTTCTGCCAGTCCCTTGGGATTATGTCTGATGTATACCTGATCTCATGGGTTCTCAGAAGAAAGGCTACAGGCTCAAGCCTGGGTACAGCTGTGACAGTCTGAGATCTCAGGGGCCTCTGTTTCTAGCACCTTTTAGCACTTTCCAGGGGGATTCCCCCCTTCCCACCACTTTGGCCACCAACATCTGTCATCTGTCAGCCAGATCCTGGAGGGATGGGTGCCAGGATTTGCCCACCCCTGATGAGTAGTGAGTGAGTGCTGAGGGTTGGGCTCTGTCTTCACATCCTCTGCCTGGCCGAAGCTTAACTATCCTGGGTTCTTTGGAGAGTCCCTGGTTGTCTCAACAAGCCCCTGCCCAGCTCCCTTGTCATCTTGTCTTTTGGATTGTCAGCTCCTAGTTGTTTCAATTCATTTTCCTGAACCTAACTAGAATATTTCATATACAAGAGAGAGAACATTCTTAAAAAATTAAGTGAACTGAAAACTCAATCTGGGAGCTAAATGGGCCAAGGGAACAGAGGGGGGAGTGGGAGAGGCATGACCAGTGTGACCATGTTATAGATCTTTAAGTAGGCCTGGGAGACTTGGGGGACAAGGGGGTTTCAAAACATTGACCCAGCCCCACTGAACCCCTCTTCTGAACCTCCCACTCTTCACCCAACACTTCCTGTACTTGAAGACGCACAGACAGATTCTCATACTTCCTTTCAAGGAAGTGACATTTGGTTACATTGGTCCTCTCAAAAACTCCTCCTTCCTGTCAGACTCCATTAAAAGTGCTCAAGAGCATCCATTCCGCTCATCAACCAAATAGCTGCTATGTCAGAAGAGAGATGGACCGTTGGCATTCTGGCTATGAAAATACAGAACTCACCTGCCCCCACTCCCAGACACATATCCTGGGTCATTTCCTCCAACCTACAAGTAGAGGCAAATTCAACCATCACACAGTGCTCGTCTTTCCTGCAGATAGTCCATTCCCTTGGTTGCTGTGCTGTGGCCCAAGCAGTTTGAGCTCCTCCTTGCTCTGGTTCTGGGATTTTCCTTCCTTGGGCCAGAGGCACTCCTCAGAGGGCAACAGGTGGTCAAGATGGGGTGAACATCTCTGTTTGCATCCCACACCCCTGGGTCTCTAATCTGGCATAAAGCGGGAAGGAATTGTTGACCTGGAGGAAGCACAGTCTCAGCCTGTACAAGCATCAGAGATAGCAGAGACATAGGGGCAGAAAGCTCACCTCTCCTTCCCACGTTTCCTCATTATTCAGAGGAGGCAGGGGATTTCAGGGGACCCCAAAATGTTGGCTAGGAAGGCAGGAGACTGGGTTCCCACTCTGCTGCTGCTCCCAAGGGAGTCTGGAGCAAAGTGACTCTTGGGTTTCCTCATCAGAGAAGCAAGAGGAAAGCAGGGCTTCTTGGGGTGTTGAATCAACATGCTGGGTCCAGGGCACTCACCTATGTGGCTTCTCTGTCACACTTACTGTGTGGAAGGCAGGTATCTAGAAGAGAGGACATGTGATCTACCCTGTGGGGGAAGGCTGCAGGCTCGTATCTCTAGAGACCAAAGCTGCCTTTTGGTCACTGCCCACGGCTGAAAGGGAAATCTTCTTGCTGGTTTGCATGGAGGGAAAAATTGGTTGCCCTAAATTCTGGGGTTCAGAGATCAGAGCTGTAAGGCAATGTGAATGGTTCCCTCTGAATAGAAACCAGGAGTGGGAGAGCTTACACTGAAATTATATCCTCAAGTATCATACTTAATGAAATGAGTCAGAGGAAGAGACAGACAGACATAGAATGAAAGCGCTCATTTGTGAGATATGAAAGAATGTAATACATAGTACGAGAATAACACCCAAAGACAATAGAAACAGGAGTTGGAGGGTAGGAAGCTTGCCATGGGCCAGGGATGGGGGCGCAAGGATGTAGGGGGAGTATAGTTAGGACAAAGAAGGGACCATTATGACAATGAGAGTTGGTAATGACCACTCTGGACAAGAACTGGGTATTGAAAAGATCTAAAGTGATATACACAATAATTCTTCAGTAACAGTATTGTAAACCACAGTGCCTCAAAGAAAATGAGGGGGGGGGGGGGGAGAGAGAGAGAGAAAGAAGAAGAAGAAGAAGAAGAAGAAGAAGAAGAAGGAGGAGGAGGAGGAGGAGGAGGAGGAGGAGGAGGAGGAGGAGGAGGAGGAGGAGGAGGAGGAGGAGGAGGAGGAGGAGGAGGAGGAGGAGAAGGAGAAGGAGAAGGAGAAGGAGAAGAAGAAGAAGAAGAAGAAGAAGAAGAAGAAGAAGAAGAAGAAGAAGAAGAAGAAGAAGAAGAAAAAGAAGAAGAAGAAGAAGAAGAAAGTGTCTGCCACAGAGACAGTGTCTGCCCCTACCCCCCACAACTCCACTTTCAGAAATACTCACAATTTCATGAATGCCAATGGAGTCCACAAATTTAATATGGGAAGGTCTCAGAAAATTGACTGTGAAGAAAAAGCTCATGTTAAAAGGTCCAAAACCCAGACACATCTCCCCCTGGACACCTGCTGAGGATGAGCCTGTGGGACATGGAGTGGGAAGCTGAAGACAGGCAGTCACGGTGAGACCCTGCTACAAGGAGGCCCAGGCCCTCCGGAGGCCACACCACCAACTGAACTCAGGACCTCCAAAGAGATGTCCCATGGCAGGTTACTTCCCTCATCTTCCCTCACACCTGGCCTCCTACTGCCTCTCGTTTTCCTTCAAGCCCCAGCACTGCATTTCTGAGCCACTATCAGCAAAAGAACAAATTTCAGTGAAACCACTAGGGTACCAAGGAGCAGAGCAAAGCACTCAAAGCCCTTGAGCACAGAAATATCAGAGGCAGGCCATCTGCAAATGAAATCTTGGGAACCAAGGAGACTCACCTGGGCCGCCATTATCTCCACTCTTTAGTGTTCTTAGAAACTACTGGCCTGGCCCCTACTGGTGTGTTGGGGCTTCAAAGATAAAACTCCTAAGGAAACCACTTCTTATGAATTGCATCTGTGTATTCTTCAAGCTACACTCACTATAGAACCGAATAGGAATGCTGTGCTTCACTAGAAACCCTGGGAAAGTCAATGTAATGCAAACGTTGTTATTAAGAAAATCTATAATGCAAACTTTTCATAGAATAAAACCAAAGAAGTTGAAAATCTCAAGAGAAATATTCATATCATTTGGCTTTGGACAAACTTAGCTGGTTATAAGTGACCAATGCCTAGAGCAGCCATTGGAATCATGCTACAGAACAGGATGTTGGCAAGCTAACTCCAGTCCACAGCTTCCAGGAAACTAACCACCCAAATTTGGAAGGAACGGACACTCAGGAAGTGGTCTTCACCCAGACAAGCCACTGCAGAGACATGTTAGGCTGAGTGGTGAAATGCTACATGATTCAACAACACGTACCTGATGGAGAAGATGTGTTGGATCCTAACTCCGTCGGGTTGCATGAGAATGACAAAGACTTCGGTATCACCAACTAAAACCAAACATCAGAAATATCAACTGCCTTATATGGAATTATTTAAAAAAAACTCGAGGCAGGGGCTGGAGCGATAGCACAGTGGGTAGGGCGTTTGCCTTGCACGTGACCAACCTGGGTTCGATTCCCAGCATCCCATATGGTCCACCGAGCGCCACCAGGAATAATTCCTGGGTGAAGAGCCAGGAATAACCCCGGTGCATTGCCAGGTGTGACCCAAAAAAGCAAAAAAAAAAAAATACAAAAAGAAAAAAATAAATAAAAATAAAAAACTCGAGACAGAAAGCACCATGCCTTTTTTTCTAGCTGAGGTCAAGAAGCAACGCTTGTTAGCAATTATGATCTTCAGTTTGCCACGAAAAGGCAACACATGCCTTGCAGAAATGATCCTAGAAGGTGGCAGGTAAAGAGATTCCTCCCCTCCACCCCCATCCCAAAAACAGTCACTGTGGGATGAATGATGGAGAGTAAAAATATGTTTGAGGCATAATGATGAGGTCTTGTAGATGGTTAAAGGTGAGAGTTGCAAAACAATTTAAGCACACTTGATGCTGCACTCAAAATGCTTAAATTGATGATTCTTAGGTCATGCATATTGTCCTACAGTTAAAAAGACGTCATTAAGAAGAGACCTAGTATACTATATTAAAAAATAAAAGCACCAGAGATCAGAGAGCTCACGTGTATTACATGCAGGATGCCCACCAGGAGGGCACCACTCAGAGCAACCCCTGAGCACCAAACGGGGGGTAATCTGTGAACACTACCAGGTGTGGCCCAAAGTCATGCTCACAAAAAAATAAATAAAAATTCAAACCTTTTCTATTTGCTTGTATTATCTACGCCCTCTTTTTAATTTGAAAGCTTACACAAAAACAACTGTATGAAGCATCTATCTGTTCCTGGAAATGAGAAACTGGAAAGTGGGAAACTGTGATCTGAACTGTGGTCTCTTCCATGAGCCTCAGCTGTGGCCTTGGTGACTCCAGGGAGCCTTTAGGAAGCCTCAAAGATTGAGAGAGGAGAGGGAATCCACCCCACCAGGGACAGGACACAATGAGGTGTTAGAGCTCATTTTACCATCACAATACAAGTCAATTTCTTCTGAACTGGTGGTTAGGATCAAAGAGCACTTAGTGCTTGCCTTGGGCGTGTTCTAGGAAGACCTGGCCTGATGCCTTCTGAAAACTCACAGCATCTGCTTCAAGGTCCACTGAGATGAGCCCATTGATGACTTTCTGGGCACTTCTGGGAACTCCACACTTAACCCACAAGCACAATAAAGCTCAGATTTCAGGACCTACGGTTCTGCTCTCTCGGCTTTGGCAAACAGCCTGACCCTCTTTGCAGGAAGCAGCTGCCCCATCCCTTCCTTGAGTCTTCAAGATTTGAAAGGAACCCCACATCTTTCTTCTGGACCAAGCCTCACCTCTGGCCAATGCTTTTCTTCTGTTAAGTTCTCCTCATAAGAGGAAGGGGTCTGGATAGTCCCTAAAAGAAAGCAAGGGGCAATGAGATAACACAGTGGATGAGGTGCTTGCCTTGTATATGACTGACCCCAGCTTGATCCCCAGCATCACATATGTTCCTCTGAACACCACTGGGAGGGATACCTTGCACAGAGTCAGGAGTAAGCCCCAAGCACTGCCCACTATGACTTAGCCCTACCACTCCCTCCAAAGACATGCTTGTAAATGGAAGAAAATAAATCTATTTATGGTTCATTGATGTGATTAGCATGCTAAAGTCTCCGACTACCGTTGTATTAATATTCATGCGTCTTCTCAGATCAATTAGCAATTTTTATATACTTTGCTGACTCCTCATTTAATGCATGTATATTAATGAGTTAGACGATCTTGGTTTATTGATCCATTGATTAATATGCAATGCCCATACCAATATTTTATTTCCTTATTTGAGATGAACATAAGTTAGTTGATCTGACACAGGTAGGGTTAGCCTTGATTTTTTTCTTTATTTACAATTTTCCTCTTGCACTGAGTCTGTAGTTATCATGATAGTTCAAGTGTATCTGTCTCCTATAAGCTGCAGGACATGAAATCTTTCATTCAATTTCTTTTTTAATTTTTTTTATTGAATCACAGTCAGGTACAGTTACAAAGTTGTTCATGAGCAGGTCTCAGTCATTTAATGTTTCAACACCTGTCGTTTCACCAGTGCATATCGTGCACTACCAATGTCCTCAGTTTCCCTCCTCCACCCCCCACCTCCCCACCCCACCCCCCACCCTGCGCCTCTGTGGCAGGCACTTTCTTCTTCTCTCCTCCCCCTCCCCTCCTGCATCTCCTCCCTCCCCCTCTTGCTCCTCCTCTTCCCTCCTCCTCCTCCCTCCCCTCCTCCTCCTCTTCCTTCCCCTTCCTCCTCCCCTTTATTCTCCTCCTCCTCCTACTCTTCTTCCTTCCTTCCTTCCTTCCTTCCTTCCTTCCTTCTTCCTCCTCCTCTTCCTTCTTCTGCTTCTTCTTCTCCTTCGCCTCCTCCTCCTCCTTCTTCTCCTCCTTCTCCTTCTCCTTCTTCTTCTTCGTCCCCCTCCTCTTCCTCCTTCCTCTCTATCCCTCCCTCTCTCTCTCTCCCTCCCTTCATCCCCTCTCTTTCCCCTCTCTCCCCTCCTCTTCTGGGCATTATAGTTTGCAATACAACATGGGCATTCCTCAAAAAACGAGACAATCAGATATTTAAAGGAGAAAACTAGGACATGAGTATTTCCTAGTTCACTAAAAAAAAAAAAATCTATGTATATGTTCAGAATACCCAAAGAGCCACATGTAAAATCAAAAGAAACTTGAAAATTAGTGGCAACTTTTAATCACCCTATCTACATACAGATCAGTGAACAGAACCTTCATGCTCAAGTTACTGGAGACCAACATCTGCTATGGGTGATTCCTAAGAAGCCAGTTCTTTTTTTTTTTTTTAAATAAAATAAAACAACAGAAGCAATAAAAGTCCAAGTCAAGACAACTGTGACTACAAACCATAAGGAATACAAATCCTATGTGTAAGGTTTGCTTGAGACCAAATGGTGGCCTGCTAATAAAATATCTACATTCCCAGAATCAAAGATCACCCTGCCCTGCAGGCCCTGAAGACAGGGCTTAGGGTCCATGGCAGGCCTGGCAGCCCCCAGACTGTATTACCTGCTTAGCAGTGTACCACTCCCACTGGTCTTTGTTACCTTTAGCACCCAAGACAAATTAAAATCCCCCTTAACCCCTCCCAGGACATGCTCTATCCCAGCCTCCACAGGGGCGTGTAGGGTCTGGCCCAAGTGTGTCCCCACAGATTTCTCCTATTTCTGCATTACT
The DNA here is from genome assembly GCF_029834395.1 of Sorex fumeus. Taxonomy (NCBI): domain Eukaryota; kingdom Metazoa; phylum Chordata; class Mammalia; order Eulipotyphla; family Soricidae; genus Sorex; species Sorex fumeus. Next base: position 8,769,981 of record NW_026606063.1, on the reverse strand, counting down.
ATCTGTGGAGCAATAGCACAGCGAGTAGGGCGTTTGCCTTGCACGCAGCCAACATGGCCGACCCGAGTTCGATTCCTCCGCCCCTCTCGGAGAGCCCCGCAAGCTACCGAGAGTCTCTCGCCCGCACGGCAAAGCCTGGCAAGCCACCCGTGACGTATTTGAGATGCCAAACACAGTAACAACAAAGTCTCCAATGGAGACGTTACTGGGCCCGCTCGAGCAAATCTGTGTCCTGTCTGGGCCGAGTGAGGTCTCTGACCCTCTACTACAGTGTAACTCAAGACTGGAAATTGAAGAGAAAATTTAAAAAAAAAAAACTCTAAAAAATTTAATGTAATAGTTCTATTTGCATGCCCAGCTTTCAACCAAAGTTACTAGACATGCTCTGAAACCGAAAAGTGAGTTCTCTAAGGGAAAAAAAGGGGGATGATGTTGTGATCATCCCCTAGAAATCTTGTGTTGGCTTTTTGTAGGAAAAGTCTTCAAAGAAGTTATTATAACTATGCTAAAAAATATTAAATAGAAATAAATACTAATGATTCAACTTTAAAAAGCTAGATAAAAGAAGTTTCAGGGTGGAAAGTACCATTGAAATGATTTCTAGATGGGCTTGGCAACCAACCTGAGAAGGCAGAAGCAAGGATTCAGTGCACGAAAGGATAGATGGGGCAGTGGGGGAGACGAGAGGCCTACTGGAATCTAAGCAGCATTGTTCCCTGACCACACCAAGATCTAGGTAAGGTAAAGGTAAAGGTAAAGGCCCTCCCATTGATCGTCGATTTGCTCGAGCGGGCCCAGTAACGTCTCCATTGGAGACTTTGTTATTACTGTGTCTGGCATATCGAATACTCTCGTTAGCTTGCCAGGCTCTCCGAGATCTAAACCAAAAAATTTAAATCAATACAGAATTGTGTCTGAGGACACAGGGAATCCCAGAAATCCTGCTCAGGATAGGACCCACAGTAGAGAAAAGACCAGCAGTCTAGAATCCAAAGCTAAGGAATACAGCTCTTCCCAAGGAAACCAGGGCCAGTTAGAGAGGCAACTGGGGACAGATCTCTAAACTGCTAAGGCAAGAGTGACTTTTCCCTGGGAAAAGAAATGGAAATTAAGCAAAGAATTCAGCACCCAGTCCTAAAATTAAGTCCGACTAAGACATAAGAGTTCACACGAGCAAGTTACTAGGGGGCTGAGCCAGAATCTGACTCTGCGTCAATGACTGTTGGAAATCTTGTTGAGATGCCATCTTTGGTTCCAGTTTAAAAGTGTAAATCTCACTAATAAAAATTTTTTTAAAAAAAGTGGAAATCTTGAGGGTAAATTCCCCCAATGAACTCCACCCATAATGAGATAAGTGCTGAGCCACAAGGGGGCTAATCTGAGTTGGCTACACAGAGCCAAACCCCCACTCAGACTACAACTCCGTGTTAGCAGGGAGGCTGAATGAATAGTATGGGGGAAAGAGCTCAAAAGACCATGTGGAAGGGCTGGGCTTGACACCTAACACTTCACTGCCCACCAAGTCCCAGAAGTAGCCCATGAGCACTTGGCAGAAAGTATCTGCTCCCATCAGGCTGGTTGTGGTCCCCAAATGAAACAAAAATGAAAGAGAAATCACCACCAAAAAGGCTAAAGAGCTATGCTAGCTTGAGAGACGAAAGATGCAGAGCAAGTAAATGCAAACTATGGATCTGGTCAAATCTAGTATGCAGGGAATGAAAAGATGAAGACACAGACATAAAAGGTTCTTTCATTGAACGCACTGTAAGCAAATTAAAGGTGCAAATCATACAATTATGAAGACAGGGAAAATATCTGATATTCTTCGTACCCTGGGGATTAATATATATATATATATATATATATATATATATATATATATATATATATCAATAGGACCTTCACCAAAAAAAAAATAAGTCAAAGGTCAATAAACAAGGAGGGAAAAGCTGGGTTCCTTCATCATCAGGAAAGTCATCGGTGTGGTAGTAGGTAGTCTGGGCATTGGTGCCCTCCCCTCTCCACCCTCTTCTGCCAGCATGTCCCCTGAGGCCCAGAGAGGGTGTCTGATCTGGCTTAGGTAGAACTGGATCCACCAAGGCCCAGACCTCTACTCCCTAACTCACTCTTTCCCATTCTGGAAAATGGAATGCAGGAGTCCTTCCCATCAGGACTTAAGTCTCTCCTTTGGAGAAGACAAAGATCATCTTGAGAACGCATGCAGAGAAATAGATTTGCCTTTCAACACAGACAGGAGCAGGAAGACTCTGTCAGGCAGAAGAAAGACTCAGAGGATTGTAGGAGGGCCCTTCTGGTCGTGAACCTGAGTCAGAAAAAAGCCAAAGCAGGCAGGCAGTCCACTTACCCTCAGCAGGATCCACAGGGAATGAGATTACACAGAAGACTGGGGATGGAGGGAACTTAGACTCCACCATCCTGAAATTGACCTTCCTCTTCTAGCTGGTGACCCATCGTCATCTAGATGTGTTTAGTAGTAGTAATAAGAGCACTGGCAGTTGTAGCAATAGTAGCAGAAAAATCCAGGGGAGGAGGAACAATTCCCAGCACACACATCACTGGAATCCGGGGTTAGGAGCTGCCCTGCTCTGCTTGCTGGTGTTACCCTCTGCTCTTCTCACCCAACTCATCACCTGCTCCTCTCCCAAAGCCACTGTGCTCCATCCCCCTGCATTCCTGCCTTCCAGGGGCTTACCTGCATGATACCATTCTCTCCACTGTAGAACACATCCCTCTCCTTGGTCAAAAACCTCAGCCATCATGGCCATCAGCAGGGATGACCCTCTCAGCCTCTAGGCAAGGGGCACTTACCCCGGTCTGACAGTAGCAGAAGCCCCAGGAGCAACATGCACAGTCGTGGTCTCATGGTCCTCGATGAACTGTGCCCACAGGAATGTGGGCCGCCGCTCTTACTCCTGCTTCTAGGTTCCCACACGCGCCTGTCACCAACTTTACTGCATTCGCCTTTGAAAGGCAACAGTGCCCAGTTCTAAAAGGTAAAAAGATTATTTAGAGAAAGGCTTTCTTAAGGTAGCTGGGAAAATGATGCATAGTATGTTATCAACTAATTTCTCGAAGCTTTTTCTGACCTTACTTCCTTCTTGCAGAGCCTCTGTTGAGCAGTTAACTTCTTAGCCTCATCAACCTTCTATTTACACAGTTCTCACCAATGGCCCCCTTAAATTGTCCTGGGGGTGGGGGCGGTACATAACATTACTCTAGACAAAGTTTCAAAAGACTAGAAATACGCAGTCCCCTTCCACTGACCCTCCAGGATGGTGGATGCCCAGAGATTACCAGCTGGGCAGCTGGGAGGGCATCAGGATTGAGAACTTTAGGGACTGGGTGAGAATTCCAGATTGGCCCTAGCTTAGGGTCTTTAACTTGGCCTCAGCTTGCTCAACTCTAAGTTAGGAGGGAAATTTTACAAGTTGAAGGCAGGCACCCAATGGAAGCCGCAGACTGCAGGCCCTTCCCAATGTGAGATCACTAGGGGACAAGAGCCCTCATGGGGTCTCAGAGAATATTCTAGGTTTCCTGGTCTGAACCATGCAGAGACACATGCTTTTGTTACCCCTCCTGAGCTCCCAAAGCCAAAAATGACCAGGACCATCAGAGACAATGCACATCCCCCTTTTAAATCTCCCTACTGAATTGAGACATACAAGCCCAAGAGGAGATTCCCCAGCCCTGAGTTTAAAAGTCAGCAAGTTCTTTTGCAGAAAGTTACTTGGGAATGTGAGACCAGCTCCACACAGGGAAGGAAGAACTGGAATTGAAAGCCAGGGTAACAAAATGCTGGGGATAACAAGAACGTTTCCCACTGACATCAAGAAACAATTGCCTTTGTGTGACATGAACAAATATTCTGAAATCCTCCTCGTGCTTCGGCCCAATTAGGGCTGGAAGCTGGACTTCAGAAATCTAACTCTGAGCCTGGGGCTGGCTTCTGTTACCCAATTTAAGATCTTAACCAGCTGCCATTTTTTCATAAATTGAAAATCATATGTTTGGAAAACTTCAAACATTTTTGCACACATAAAAAAATACAGAAAAGTATTCTACAAGTACAATCTTAGAACATTCTTACTGAAATTTCTAAAGCATGTAAAGATAAAAATAGAAATGTATCATTCAATTCATAATACATTGGACAAAAATATCAGGAAAAATTTATTACATGGAAAATATTTATGCCAATTTATCATACGTTTAAATATTATGTATTTCTAGCATCTGAAAATAAGCTGAAAGAGTGCATAGAGTATGTCATTAACTATACAACCAAAACTAAACCAGAGCAAACTAGAATAAAATATAGCAGAAAGAAATTCACAAATATTTACCATCATTCAATTAAACAATGAAATATTAAGAGCTTCACATATATATATGTATATGTGTATGAGGAAATAGTACACGGGTAGTACACTTCTATTTCATGCAGTTAACTCAGATTCAATTATGGGCATGCACATGGTCTCCTGAACACCATTAAGACTGATCTTTAAGAGCATTACCAGGGTAAGCCCTGTGTGCTGCTAGGTTATTGTGGTACAAAATCAAACAAACAAAAATATTATAATAGGCTTTATTTTAAATAATAAACAACTACTGCTTTTATTAATTTTCAAAATATTTTTCAGAAACATTTTATGAGTTTATAATAAACTAAATGTTAGACTCTCATTTCTATTAATAAACAAAAACTATATGAGAAATTCATCAAAAATCGAAAAGGAAAATCACTTAATGTTTGATCTTCACTTGGTATAAAGTGAAGACTAAGAATACAGTCTTTGTTTCTGCCACTCTATCATTGGGTTTTTGTCTTTATATTTGCTCGGAAGAAAAGTTACATATGGATGACCACTAGCTGGTTATGCCAAAGTCTGTCCAAGGAAGTTTCAAGTCACCCCAAGACTGTGTGACACTGACACGACTAGCTCAATTGGACACTGGCTGGCCCTGGAGGAGCAGAGTAGAACACACCAAGGAGGAGGAAGAAAACACACCCAATGAGATCTTTCTACAGGCATTTAGGAACAGAAGCTATTGAATTTCTAGATACTTGGTACCATCACTAAACTACCCACCAGTTCAGCTACGTCAATCTTCAGTCACAGAGCCCATTGTGCTTAAGACAGCAGTGGCCTTAGAAGAGCATCTTTCTGATATATTGTTGGATTAGTTTGATACTATTTTGTTTAGGATTTTTGTAACTATATTCATTAGGGTTAGAGATGTATATTTTCTATTTAAGTAGCATCTCTGATTTCATTATCAGGATAATGTTTCCCTCATAGAGATGCTTTGGGGAAGTTCCTGTTTCTTTGACTTTCTGGAAGAGCCTGAAAGAATTAGAAGTCTTATTTAAAGGTCTGGAAGAACTTGCTAGAAAATTCATCTGAACTTGGGCTCGTTGGGAAGCAGGGGGTGTAGTTTTCATTACCATTTCAATTTCTTGAACAGTAATTGATCTGTTCAGGTGTTCTCTTTCTTATGAATCAGGCTTGGAAGGTTATGAATTCAAAAATATATCTTTTCGTACAGCAGGTAAGAGACACTTGCCTTACATATGCCCAACCCAGGTTTGATCCCAGGCATTCAGTATGATCCCCCAAGCACGATCAGGAGTAAATCCTGGAAATTTCCAGGTGTGACCTCAAAATTCTTTTAAATCTTTTTCTTCCAGATTCTCTACTTTTGTGGCAGATTTCTTTAGTAATCCCCAATGATATTTTGAATTTCAGTGACATCTGTTTTGACATTCCTGTTCATTTATCATTTAGCTTATTTGAGTCTTCTCCTTCTCTTTCACTAGTCTAGCTAATGGTCCGTTAATTTTGGCTATTCTTTCAAAGACAGCTCTAAGTTTCAAGGATCTTTTGAATTGATTTTTCAGTTTCCACCTCATTGATTTCTGCTTTAAGTCTTATTATTTCTCCTTGCTTTGGGTTCCCCTTGTTAGTCTTTTACTAGCTGCTTAAGCTGTGATGCTAGGTTATGTATTTGGGTCATTTCTGATTTATTAATGAATGCATTCATTCCTATCTATGAACTTCCCCATTAACACTGCTTTTGCTGTGTCCTGTATGTTCTGATAACATGCATCTTCATTCTCATTTGTTTCCAGGTCTTTTACTTATTTATTTGGTTTGGGGGCCATACCCAGAAGTTTCAAGGCTTACTCCTGGCTGTATGCTGCTCAGGGAATGTTCCTGGCAGGCTCAAGGGAACATATGGGGTGCCAGGGATAGAATCTGGGTCAGCTATAGGTAAGGCAGACATACTATTTCTCCAGTCCCTCTTACTTCTTTTCTGGTTTCATCTTTGACCCACTAGCTATTCAGTATTAATTTGTTTAATTTCCCAGTGTTTGAGTTTTTCCCTGTTTCTGTTTATTTCTATGACATTTTTAAGACAACCAAGTGCTGCTGAAATTTATATGGCATGATAACCGACTCCCTCTCTCTCTCTCTCTCTCCACACACACACACACACACACACACACACTAAAAGCCAAAGCAATTCTAGGGAAAAAAGAGGATGGAAGATTTTCTATTTCCCAGCTTTAAGTTATACTATAAAGCAATAGTAATAATGAGAGTGTGGTATTGGAATGAGACAGGCTCTCACATCAATGAAATAGAGCTGAGATTCCAAAGATAGATATATAAGTACCTGGTCATTTAATTTTTGACAAAGGAGCTAGGAGTTAAACATAGAGCAAGGAAAGTCTCTTCTCCAAATGGTGTTGGGAAAACAGGTCAATCACATAAAAAAAAAATTTTTAAGGGCTCAGACCCTTTTCTCTCACCATGCACAAAATTCAATTCAAAATGGATCAAAGACATTAATAGCAGATCTAAATTCATAAGGTATATTGAGGAGATAATTGAGCAGAACTCTTCATGACAAATCTATTCAATACCATTGACGAAAAAAGGGAAGCAAAGACAAACGAATGGAACTACATCGAATTAAGAAGCTTCTACACTGTAAAAGAAATGCCAACCAGAAAAATGGGGAACTTCACAGACTACATGCCCACCACTCTTTCAACAAAATATTAATATCCAAGATATATAAGGTATAAATATTAACAACCAAAAAGCAACCAACCCAATGCAAAAAAATGAGAAGAAAAGTAAACAGAAAGAGCAAATTACTCAAAGGATAAATACAGGTGTTCAATAATCACATTAAAATTTTTTCTGCATCACTTACCATTGGGGAAATGTAAATTTTAAAAATGAGATATCATCTCACACCAGTGATTGCAAATAAGCATATGATAGATGCTCAACATCATGTATAATTAGGGAAATGCATGTTAAAACAACAGCAAGATACCACTACAAACCTATCAAAATGGTCAAAATCAAAAAAAAAAAAAAGGTCAAAACCCAGAACACTGACACCACCCAATGCTGCGGAGAATGTGGAACAACAGGAACCTCCTTGTTGCTATCGCAAATGAACGCAAATGGTGCAGTTACTTTGGAAACGTCCTGGCATTTACTTACAAAACTTACCATACTTGTGGAAGGAAACCATTATGCCTTGTCTTCTGAGATGAGATGTCTGGAGCCTTCTCTAGATGGAGGCAGATCAAGTCCCTGCCCTGCTGCAAGACCCAGCATTTCACCCAAACCTGACCTCTTCTGGCAGACACATGGCCAGCTCAATGAATGATCTCAGAGAACACCACAGCTGAGCCTTCATAAATGGGACCTGTCATCCAGGCTGAGCTCTCCGGATAACCTCTCGGGATGGGGGGAGGCCAAGTCCCCACACTCCCACAAGTTTCAGCACCCCACCCAAACCCAACCTCTTCTGACATACAAACAACCCAGCACCACCACAAATCTCGAAGAGATGCCAAGCAACTGAATCGTCCCAGTTCCACAGCTCCTGGAGCGACATCTTCCGATTTCACAGTAACTGACAGCCCAAAAGAAGCGCAGCAAGTTATATGGGGGAAATGCATAGAAGCCCGCTAAACTGTGAGCAAAAACAATAACGCTGAAGGTTCAACTTGCAACTAACAGCTCAAAAAATCTTCAAGCAATGAGTTCAGTAAAACCATTGTGTGATATATATTATAACAAGCAATATAAAGTAAATTATTTTGTGCCTGCAAAGAGGGCAGACTTAGGGGGTGGGTGGGAAATAACAGAAATTGGTGGAGAAAGGGCACACTGGTGCTGAAATTGGTGTTGGAACATTGAATACCTGAAACAACTGTATTATTCATTGTTTATAACAACATTATAAAAAAAACTTTGTAAATCATGGTGTTTAAAAAGTTTCAAACATAAAAAAAAAACTAAACATACTTGTGATATATAATCCAGAAATCGACCATTAGTGTTTTCCCAAAAGAGTTGAAGGCTTATGTCCATTACCTGTGGACATTTACAGCATCCTTATTTATAACGGCCAAAACTATGAAACAACCAACGTTCTTTCAGTTGGTGAATGGATAAACATAGGTATATCCAGACAATGATACACTTTTCGTGCTATAAAAAGGAGTAAACAAGCCTTAGGAAGACCTGGAGAAAACTTCAGTGTGTTACACTAAATGAAAGAGGCCTGACTCAAAAGGTTTACTGTATGATCCCAACTATGCAGCATGCTAGAAAAGAAAAATCTATCAATGAAGTAAAAAAAAAAAGTCAATGATATCTAATGTTAATGGTAAAGATGAGTGTAGGGAGTACAGAGAATATTTACAGTAGTGAATCTATGAAAGAGAATATAAATGTTGGATATATGTGAGCGATAGCACAGCGGTAGGGCGTTTGCCTTGCACACAGCCAACATGGCCGACCCGAGTTAGATTCCTCTGCCCCCCTCGGAGAGCCCATCAAGCTACCGGGAATATCTCGCCCCCACGGCAGAGCCTGGCAAGCCACCCGTGACGTATTCGATATGCCAAACACAAGTAACAACAAAATCTCCAATGGAGACGTTACTAGGCCTGCTCGAGCAAATCGATGAACAACGGGAGGGCCTTTACCTTTTACCTTTACCTTTATATGTGATTTGAACATTTGTTCGACGTATAACAGGATGGTCGTGATCATGATCATGAACATTTGTTCAAACTTATAAAATACTTTCCCCCAAGGGTTAACCCTAATGTATACCTTGTTGTAATGTACTTTGGGTGATAATGATGTGACAGTATAGGTTCACGTATAAAGGGAGTAATAATTCATACCTCCAAGGGATGAGGATTAAAAAGCAATCAGGTAGGTAAGGATAAGGATTATCCTGTGTAGTCCCTGTCTCCCCTGGCAGAACTCCAGGATATTCCTCAAAAGCTTGCTTCCTGCCCCTTCCCTCAAACTGTGATGTCACCATCTTCAGAAATTCTAGAACATTTTGAGTCTCTGTCAACACCTACGTGGGTATCAATCACAAGCAGCAAACTTCTCCAAATCTAGAGACGTGTTATTTTTCTAATGTACCCTCTGATTCTTATGCCAAAGAGATTTGTTAAACACGTGTGGATGAGCCTCTAATGATCCATAGGAAAAACAACCTCCGTCCTGAGACTGGCAATGCCCACAAACTAACAAAGACCAGAGCTGCCCTCTGACCCCAAGACCAGTTCCCCAGCACATCCACAATGATCCTGGTGCATTTGGGTCTTTTTGGCCTTATGCTTATGCCCCAGGTCCCCCTGAATAATGATATTGGGCAGGAATGGCTGGGAACAGATAGATCTCAACAACCACAGCAAAAGGTGCTGTGTCCTCGGTGAATTGTGCTTCACCAGCTTCACCATGAGCTCATCTCTGTGAACTGTATGATGCCAGGAGAGTGAGGTGCATTAACATGTCATGGCATTAGGAGAAGCCTGTGATTATGTTACTATGAGATTTTTAAGGTAAAGGAACCACCAGGGCTACCTCAGGCAGCATTTGGGGTGCCAAGCTGGACCAGGGATCAAACCCAGACCCTGTGCTTTTCTCTGAATTACCTTATCAACCCCTAAACAACTTCAGATTTTCAACACTGATTTTACTCTCAGTGTTCACATATATTTGAGGCAGCTCTGGGCTATACTTGGAGGTGTTCATGGAATACTTCTGGTCCTGTGCTCAGTAGTCATCCCTGCTGGTACTTAGGGGACCTTAGATGGTGCCTGGGTTAAAACTAGGGTCAGCCACAGAGAAAGCAAGCACCTTATCACTTGGCTCATAACTCTTAATATTTAATGAATGTAGACTTCCTATTTTGTTTTGGTAAATATATGAAAAATTAAAAATAAAAAAGAAGTGGCAGTAAGGAGTCATTTCATTTTTTTTGCAAAGAAAATGAAAATAAAATCAATCAAACCAAATGTGTAATATGTATGCTGGATAAAGTATTTAAAGATATGCCTTCTGGTCTCTCAGTAATTTTATTTCAAACCATAGTGCCCAAAAGGTGAGAGAGAGACACAGGCAGGCTGAGGGGGGAAAGGATACGGGAGTGATGGGTGTTTACTGGTGGAGGGATGGGTGTTGGAACATTGTATGACTAAAACTTAATCATGAAAGCTTTGTAATGGTATCTCTCAGTGATTCAATTAAAAACTAACAAAATTTTTAAATAACCCTTCTGACATTTAAATGAGGTTATTCCAGAAATCAAGGGCAAAAGATACTTATAAGGGGCGAAGGAAATTTTTATTGCTTTATGTATTTCTGTATTAGTTACTATAGAGATGTAATATTTTAAAAATCTTTTTTAAGAATAAATGAAGGGTAAATAAAGAAATGGTTTGACTCGTGAGGTGGAAGGGTTGAATACACACTAGCAGAAGCTCCAGCAACAACAGCACTCTAGCCCCAGACCATAGACCCTGCTGTCTCTGGACCATGTACACCTCATAAAGCAACAAACAGCCCAATACCTTCGTAGAAAAGGAGTTAACAACCCTGTGAACAGCTATAACAGTGCTCACATAAATTTTCTAGATTTATTGATTTACTATTGTAACTGTTACCTAATCAGTTTTAATTCTAGAATTGTATCAGCAGTTGTGGCTTTTTTCTACATTAAAATAATTTTTTAAAATAATTTGAACCCGTGCTCTACATTTTTGACAATTTTGCTCACCTCGAAATTCAGTTTATGCCAACCCCCCGGCCCTCCTGAGAAACTTAGTATAAGAGTTGAGCAATTCCTGTCCCTTTGATAGAGAAAAATAGTAAATTGATGCTTTGGGGGCCGGAGCAATAATACAGTGGGTAGGGCATTTGTTCCGCACACAACCTGGCTGGGTTCAATCCCATGGAATCATATGGTCCCCAGAACACTATCAGGAGTAATTCCTGAGCATCACCAGGTATGGGCCCCAAACTAAAAAGTAAAGGGGGGGGGGAGATAGGGGAGGGGAGGAGAGGGAAAGGAAGGGAAGGATAGGGGAGGGGAGTGGAGGGGAGGAAAGGGAAGGGAAGGGGAGGGGAGGGGAGGGGAGGGGAGGGGAGGGGAGGGGAGGGGAGGGAAGGGAAGGGAAGGGAAGGGAAGGGAAGGGAAGGGAAGGGAAGGGAAGGGAAGGGAAGGGAAGGGAAGGGAAGGGAAGGGAAGGGAAGGGAAGGGAAGGGAAGGGATGGGAGAATTATTGTTGAAGTCCACGACCAGGTCCTGTTCCAGGTGATCATTGTAAGACAATGCTTATGATTCTGTGGCTGGGGTATAGGGGGTGGGATTGGGAGGTGGGAGAGAGAGGAGGGAAAGAAGGAAGGAGGGAGAAAGAGAGAGAGGAGAGAAAGAGAAAGAGAGAGAGAGAGAGAGAGAGAGAGAGAGAGAGAGGCTTTCCCTTTCCAGCACATTCAGAATCACTCCTGTTGTGTGAAACCTAGAAAGTCTGAGCCCCGGATGGGCCTCTCCAACACACAGGAACTTTTCCCCCAAGAAATGGCCCAATATTCTCCACCAGTTGATCTATTAGAGATGTTGGTTCTCAGCACAAGAGGTCCTGCACAGCTACCCTCCCTCAGCAAACTGCAGCTCTGTCAGAAAAGGAATCTGTGGCGGGAAAGGTCACCTCACAGATTGTCCTGGGCTGTCATCCCTTCCTCACCCAGGATAATAGGTGTCTGCTGACAAAGATCCACTCAAAGCAAAAAGTATCCGTCCATTCCTGTTAACAAAGCATCTCTCGGACTGCCTCTGGCCTCAGCAGCCAAAGACGACAGGGGTTTCCGCGTCACCCACACAGCGTGCCAGTGCTGCGCTCCCTATCAAGTGCACTGGAACCTCTAAAGCAGCCGAGGGAAGGGTGAGCTGATGAGCAGACCAGCTGCTTCCCCCATCCAGACCCCACCCTCTGCTCCCGCCACACACACACACACACACACACACACACACACACACACACACACACTAGGTCCCAAGGTACGTGGAAAGGGAACTTCCGGTGCTAATCACCCCGAACCCTATGCATAACCCCCCCAGTCCCCACATGCTTTCTGTTTCAGTTAGACCAAGTGTGAGCTGCTTCTGCAAGAAGGGAAGGGTCCTTCCACATTTCATCTGCTTAGTGGGACTGTGAATCTTCACACTGACACAAAGGTCTTAGGGTCTTGCAAGGCCCAGGTCCAGGACAGAGGGTATTCAGAGAGCTTTGGATCCTACTTCCTGTGATCTTCCAGCCTGCATCGTCCCCTTGGAAGAGAAATGCCCGCCCCACACCCGACCTCGAGGCAGAGGGAGACTGCGGCTCGGTTTGGAAGTGTGATATCTGTTGGAGGGAATGGGGAGTTCAGGTTTATGTATCCTCCCCAACTGGAAGCTGGCGCCAAGTCCATTTTTTTTCTTCTTATATGTATTTTTTGAATCACTGTGGGAAAAGTTACAAAGCTTTCAGGTTGAAGTCTCGGTCATACAATGATCAAACACCTCTCCCTTCACCAGTACTCATTTTTCACCACCAAGAACCCCAATATACCCCCCTCCCATCCCTCCCAATGCCTGTGAGGCAAATGATTTCTACTTAACTTTTCTCTGCATTGATTATATTCATTATTTTGACAAAAGGTGCACTATTATTGTTTAGAATTCCCCTCTCCCCCCAAAAAATCAGAATTGCTGAAAAGGCATTGTGAAATACTTTGTTTTCTATAGCTAATTATGAAAATCATATAATGATTTTGGATTTCTGCAAAGAGCCAGATCATTACTAGATTGGTTTCTGTGCATCTGGTGTTATGGCTGTGCCGAAAGCCCCTCGTGGGGGGCAACTCATGACCTTGGTAGGGCGTGAAGGACGAGTCGGTACCGCACCCCATCCCATGAGACTGCAGTTGCCCCATCACCGCCAGCTCATACCTGGCTTTCCTATAAGCTCTGAGGCGGCAGCCACCTTGCTGCTGGGGCGGGGAGTGGGGGGGGGGGGGAGGTGGAAGGGAGCAACACCCTCTCCCTCCCAGGGAGGCATAGTGCCATAGTTTAATGCATGATCCATTCACTTTTCTGCCGCAAGCTGCTGGGCTCTGGATTAAGTCCTTTTGCCTCTGGAGCCATGGCCATGCCAGAAAGCCTCTTGTGGGGGGCAGCTCGTGACCTCGATAGGGCGTGAAGGATGAGCCGGTACTGCCCCCCTTCCCATGAGACTGCAGTTGCCCCATCACCGCTGGCTCATACCTGGCTTTCCTATAAGTTCTGAGGCAGTGGCCACCTTTATGTGGTCCAAATGCATTTCTGCCAAAAGCTGCTGGGTTTCGAGATTTGTTTCTGAGTCTCTGGCTGTGAATCAGCTTGATCAGGAGCCAGAGAGGCCGTCTGTAGGCAGTGACTCGGGGTCTCGTTGGGATGGGGAGAAAGAGTTGGCTCCACCCCCATATGGTGAGGCCCTGCGCATCTCGTCACTGCAGGCCCAAACCTGACTGTCCAGTGGCCTCTGGAGGATAGTGGTCACCGGGCCACCAGGGGGCACAGGCCAAGGCACGAAACCTATTCCCATTGGAGACTTTTGTTGTTACTGTGTTTGGCATATCGAATACGTCACGGGGAGCTTGCCAGGCTCTGCCGTGCGGGCAAGATACTCTCGGTAGCTTGCCGGGCTCTCCGAGAGGGGCAGAGGAATCGAACTTGGGTCGGCCATGTTGGCTGCGTGCAAGGCAAACGCCCTACCACTGTGCTATCGGTGGAATAGCAACAAAAATTTTCAAGAAAATATTTTCTATCCTGTCTCAAATGTATTTAAAATTTTTAAAGTTTGAGTATGTTTTTTGTTTGTTTTTTTTGTTGTTGTTGCTGTTGGTTATTTTGGTTTGAGGGCCACAGCCAGCCATGAGAGACTATAAAATCCAGCACCCGGACGAGACCAGTGCAGTCTCCTGCCCCCGCGCCTGGCTGTTCCTCGCCGGGGTCCCTTGGAGGGGAGCGGGTTGAGCTTGCCTCCCCACCCCGACCAGGGCTCCGGCAGCCGAAGACCTCCAGGACCAGCCACCACCATGCCGAGACCACTCTCCGCACACATGAAGGTACTGGCAGAGGGACAAAGCCACGTGGGTTCCGGGGCCGAGATCTCCAAACCTACTCGGATTGGAGTTGAGCATCCTCCACCCAGATCCTCCAAATTCCAGTAGGCGGGGGTCACACCCACCACCTGGCCCCTTGGCGCCGTGTAATCCCATCAGTGGCCAAGACTCAGAGACTATAAAATCCAGCTCCTGGAACCGCGCGGCCTCGACATCTTATCAGGACATCTTTTTATGACATCTTATTATCTCATTCCTACTTTGGACAAACTTGCATTCTATCGAATGTAGCCTGCCCACAGGGCAGAGTCTGGCAAACTCCCCGTGGCGTACAAAATATGCCAAATACCAGTAACAATGATGGGTCTCATTCTCCTAAAGAGCCTTGAATATAATCTCAGGGCTAGGATGAAAGAGACGTTACTGGGGCCTGCTCGAGGCAATCGACCCAGCCATGTGAGGGTTTAGTCCTGGCTCTGCACTCAGGGGTCACTCTGAACTGTGCTCAAACTCATTCCTTTTTTTTTTGTTTTTTGTTGTTTGGAGGTTTTGTTTGTGTGTGTTGAGGCCACACCTGACAGGAATGTTTAGGGATTACTCTTGGCTCTTTGCTTAGGGATTATTCCTGACAGGACTCCGGGTAGCATATGTGGAGCCAGGGATCTAAACCAGATGAGCCACATGTCAAAAAAATCATGTGACTTCCTGTACATCTTTCCAGTCCCCTCATGCACATTCTTGTGATACTTGCTTGTTTGTTGATTTTGGGCCACACCCAGTGGTGTTTAGGGTTTACTCCTGGCTCTTCACTCAAACATCACTCCTGGAGTGGCTCAGAGGACCATATTAGGTACCATAGATCAAACCTAGGTTGGCCACATACAAGGAAAATGCCCTACCTGTTCTACTATCTCTCTAGTCCAATTCATGTTTCAGTGCTGGTGGAGTTTGCAATTCTGGCCACAATATTGCAGTTTTTAATGCTCACACTTGATTGCAGTTCGCAGTTCCAAAAATCCCAAACAACAGAGCCACAGAACTGCACTTGTGCATGTGGGTGGCACCAAGTAATCAAATATGGCCTCATGCTTCCAGGTCATTTGTTTTCTGCCCCTGAGTAATCCCTGGGTCCTCTTATTCCTGGGTAATGAACCCATGTAAGACAGTCAGCAATCTGAGGCCAAAAAGATAATTTAACTTTCATCACCTACATTCATATTTAAGTGGAGTTTCATTGTGAAAGACTTTCTATTCAACTCAATATTAAATAATATGATATTGAGCCACATATCATATGTAAGATATCATATGCAAGATATATTGAGTCATACCATATCGACCCAAGTCAAAAAATATAGCTGTCATTAATTTTCCCATAGATATACTTTCTATTACAAGGTATTTCACTGTGGCTCTATCTCTCCCGCTGCCCATGTTCGGTAGTCTCACGCCACTTCCTCCACCCTGGGGAAGTCGATGTCAATGGGCAGGCAAGGGAAGGAAAGAGGGCCAGGCTGGTTGGTCTTAGTCACAGTTTATTCCAATCACACCAGTCTCCCTTCTCTGCCTCTGCCTCCCCTTGCCCATTCTGCAGTCTCATTATATCTCTCTCGATGGGACTGGGGGAACAATTACACATAGGTTCGGTCACAATCAATAGGGGTAGAGTTCTTTCCCTCAGGGAAAGCTGCTCCTAGGACAGATCCTCCCTCAGCAGGACGACCCACCCTAGAGCTGAATCCCATGGGTGTGCCTCTCCTCTCCTTGTCCGACAAGCATATAATATATATAATATAAATCATTTTGTATGGATACAGTAAGAAATATCTTAAACTTATAGAATTGTTCTCCTAGGGCCATCTCGATCTCAGACTACAGTGCTGAGGCCAGATAGTCTTTCCACCCCTAGCAGGATCCTAGTCTCGTCGTTACTTTTGGATCATGACAGCATTAGTCTATGATCAAACTCTTAACTTATAGTTAAGAATTGTGGCAATTTGGCCTGACCCATTTCGATGCCAGGGTAGCTCACCGCTTGCCCTGGGTCATTCAGTTCCTCGTCTGGACCCTGCTTTTGGGGTGTTAGAAACTAAAGGCAACTGAGGCTTAAGTCGAGAAAGCAGATGCACAGGAGTGAATAATATTCAAAGCCAATTAAATCCTAAGTTACAAAGCATAATGTTAACGGTCTTCCTGTATCCATACAAAAAGGGCATTGCTTTTTTTTGGGGGGGGGGGGGGTCACACCCGGCGAGGCTCAGGGGTTACTCCTGGCTCATACACTCAGGAATTGCTCCTGGCGGTGCTCGGGGGACCATATGGGATGCTGGGAATCGAACCTGTGTCGGCCATGTTGGCTGTGTGCAAGGCAAATACCCTACCCGCTGTGCTATATTGCTCCAACCCCAAAGGGCATTGCTTTAAAGTAAACTGTTCATAAGGCATAAGGAGAGGAGAAAGGCAATATTTCACTCATACATATAAAATCATAGATTTCTGAGGAATCTAACCTTACAAATAAACAGAGTCTGATTAGGGGGAAAGCTGATTAACTGGCTGGGGAGGAGAGCATAGGGAAGAATTTACAGATAAACACAATGGAATGGAAGTGCCTCAGGAGCACTGTGATAAACCTGAGTTCCTCGTGGAGAAAGGGAGAAAGGACAAAGCAATGTCATCCTACAGATATTGATTATCCTGTTTCCAATTTTACTGTATTTCTAAACAATACTCTCATGAATATTCATGCAAATTGGCTTATAAATGGATGGACATAAAGAGTATCATGCTGAATGAAATGAGTTAGATGAATGATAGCACTCATTTGTGGGAGCCCGGCAAGCTACCAAGAGTATCTCGCCCGCAAAGCAATGCCTGGCAAGCTACCCATGACGTATTTGATATGCCAAACACAGTAAAAACAAGTCTCACAATGGAGACGTTACTGGCCCTGCTCGAGCAAATCAATGAACAATGGGAGGACAGTGCTACAGTGCTACTACGAGACTATTACCCAAGGACAGCAGAAATTCAAAGCTTTCATCTGGGGCTCTCCGGCATATTCTCCATCAACTTGGAGAGCAAGGAGGTACCTAGAATTTAGATGATCATGAGTATGGCTTGTTTGGTTTTTTTTAGGATTTTATTTATTTATTTTTTAGTTTTTATTAGTGACCAAGTTTTAGTTTTTATTAAGGACCAAGAGGACTGGCCCACAATTGCAAGCTTGCCACAATGGGGAAAAGAGGGCAGTTAGTATAAAGGAAGGACCACTATGACAATGACAGTTGGAAATGCTCACACTGGACAAGAACTGAGTGCTGAATGTAGGTAAAGGGATATACATGATGACTTTTCAGTACTTGTATTGCAAACCAAAATGCCTGGGGACTCTGTGATGACTCCTTACAGAGACTCTTGCTCTCTGCGCATGACATTTAGACTCAGAGAGCACTTCAGATATCGTATGAGGCGAGCACACTCTGCTCCCCGTGTCACAGGTGCAATATGTGAGACACATGTTTAGCCAGGATGAATTTGTACCCCTGTTCGCACACTCAAAGCTTTCATCTGGGGCTCTACGGCATATTCTCCATCAACTCGGAGAGCAAGGAGGTACCTAGAATTTAGACGATCATGAGCATGGCTTGTTTGTTTTTTTAAGGATTTTATTTATTTAGTTTTTAGTTTTTATTAGTGAGACACCATGAAGTACAGCTGTAGACTTACAAATTTTTTATCTAAACATGGCTACTGAAATTTCTTTTTCTTTAATAATAGGTTTCATTTTTAGAAGTTCTATTTGGTTATTTGCAAATCTGCCTTTACTTTTCATTTCTTTTGAGGTATAGGGTTCCTAACCCATATTCAAGCAGGTGAAATTTACCTGAGATACAAGTAGCCATTTTAAATGACTAGTTTGATGGCACTTGGTACAAGCTCAAGGTGATGCTACCACCTCTTAAGTTTTCAGAATATTTTATATTTTAGAATTTTAAAAACTGTTGTAGAGGTCACACCTGCTGATATTTTGGAGGACATTTGGTGCAGGGATCAAACCCAGGGCCTCATCCATGACAAGCCTGTGTGAGCAATACCGCTTGAGCCTCATCACAATGCTTTCCCCATCATCTCCGTGGGCTCTGGTGCTGAGTGAATTGTGAGTTTTCAAAGAAAAGGTGTGGGAACGTGGGCACATGAGGGACTTGAGCATTCGGTGGTTAGGAGCCGCCTCCCCAGACCGGACAATGGAGGCGACTAATGAATGAAGGACCAGAGGAATGGAGAAACTGGTCCTGGGCCCCAGGCTGGTTGGTAGACAGTCTTTCTCTCTCCTCTCTCACAAAGTCCAATCTTTCCCTTTACAGCTCAATTGTAGCCATAGTTTTGGCCATAGTCCCAGTCATCATAGTTCCATCATTCTAATCTCACCATAGACTTCAAAGTCCTCTACTTTCAGTCACTGTAGTCATCTAGTCCTTCCAAAGTCCCAAAGTCTCCAAAGTCTCAGTTTTCATCCTCCTAGTTATCGTCTTCTAAGTCCCTTTGTCGGGACTCTGATTCTGGGCTGTAGGAAGTAAAGGCAACTGAGGTTTAAGTCAAGTAAATATGCCCAGGAGCAGGTACTATTTTTGACTCAATTATTAATTCCCATGTTACAAAGCATAGCATGAACTCTCTTCCTGTGTCTATACAAAAAGGACATCGCTAAATAAACCATGCAAATGACATAATTGAAAGAGAAAAACAACATAGGATTATTAGTGCTTGATGGAATTGGGTGTGCCTCAGGGACACTGTTGTGGGAATAACTCAAAAAACCTAAGCTCCCTGTAGGAGAAGCAAGGAAAACCCAGTGTTATCCAACAGCGATGCATAGAATGTTTGGAAGATACCTACCTCGGGCCCCTGGCAGGGCTGCAAGTGAAGCTGGCAGGCTTCCTCTCAGTGTCCTCTCGGAAACCTGGGTGAAGAGATCACTATTTCTGAAATTTGATACTGTGAAAAAATCAAGTTGGGGATATGTGGAATCCCCATGTGGGGAGCTATCCATTTTTAAAAAGGACAATTCGAGACTGATCTCCTGCAGGAAACTTTTCTTAAGGAACCACTCTTATTTCCCAATCAGATGTTTTACCTACTGACACCTGGATTGAATCCCATATGGTCACAGAAGAGCTTGCTTTTCACAGAGATGTCTTGTTGCTCAGCCCTGTCCTCACTCCCACTCTTAGAGACAAGAGGGTGTTCTCCACTGCCCTGTAGGTAAGGCAGGA
Organism: Sorex fumeus; assembly: GCF_029834395.1. NCBI lineage: Eukaryota > Metazoa > Chordata > Mammalia > Eulipotyphla > Soricidae > Sorex > Sorex fumeus. The sequence goes on along the minus strand of NW_026606063.1, from coordinate 8,750,198 downwards.
GCAGAGCAGAGATGCTGATGGGTCGAACCAGGGCTGCTCACTCAAGCCCTGATTCTAGCCATCTTGGGACCAGCATTCCTCCCACCTTCGGGATTAGAGATTTGTTGCTGGGTTGGTGCCTTCGGGGGCTGGGGTGGGCTTGGGCAACTGTTCCTTGGGCAGCCGTGGCTGAGACAGGACAGGACAAGCTCCTGTGTGGCACAACAGACAGGCAATGAGAGCTTCAAACTGGACCACCTGAGACTTAAAAAGCATGGGTCTTTATTAAAAATTTCCAAATCCATGTGGGTAGACCCCAGTCCCCAGGTGTTATGACTGTGCCTGGGGTTACCATTGTGCCCAGGTATGGGAGCACGGGTTCGGCATGGCAGTGAGTGGGCGAGGAACATGGCTGAGGGGCTGGAGGCGAGCACGTGCACAGCAGGCCTAGGTCATCAGCGCCCTCAGAATCCTCTCTCTGTTTGCCACTACTATCAAGGTGGTGATAAACACAGGGAAGAAAAATAACATCAAAGAAATGATGATCCAGAAGCGCCACCATTTTTCCCTTACAACAAGAACGTTCTTGTTCTTCTCAGTGGTGAAGTAGGGGTTTTCCTGTGGAGGAAAAAGGGTCAGGGGTTAGGGTCATTAGGAACCATCGTCTACCATCTGGGCCATCTGGGCAGCTGGCTCAGTTCCCACCCAGAGAGAGATAAATCCTGGCGTGTCTGCAGTGCTTGTCCAGCCCAGGAGTGGATGGGGGTGTTGGTTACAGACCCTCTAGCCGAAAGGCCCTGAAGAGGTGGCATGCATATTTACTGTGGATTCACTCTTCCTTCCCCACCATTCTCTGCTTTTCTTTCTCTACAAACATGGGGGTGTCCTGCTGTGTAGCCCTGCATGCTAGGAGCTGGAGGGCCTGTCACTGTTCAGAAACTGCCACATCACAGAGGGGGAGACCGAGTCAGTGTTAAAGAGAGGAGGGGACATACAAGAGAGACTAAAGAGGTGTCTGTCTGGGGTGGGGATAGTTGCCTAGGGAGGATCACACTGGGCTTGGAAGGGCTGAGAACATGCTCCAGAGGCAGAGACAGGGGATGGGTCCCCAGGAGGAAGAGCAGGGAGTAGTGTCAGCACAAATAGCGACCTTCATGGATTCCTAAGAGGAGCAGATCCAGTTACAGGAGCACAGGGTCTGTCCCCTGAGTGAGGAAGGTCAGCCTCCCTCAGGGCTCCCCAACAGGCTGCAGGGACCAGGGAAGGGTTTCAGGCAGCCTTGCCAAGACTGGAGCATTTCCAGGTAGGCTGTGCCAGGTGTTCTGGCAGCCACTACAGGATGGAGGGACGGACAGAGAGGGGAGAGTGGGGAGGCCAGTTAGGGGCTTGTCAGTGGTCCAGGCTTGGAAGAGCCTGCACAGATGGTGGGAGGAGGGAGAAGGAGCCCCCCAGGCCCCAGATCAGACCCTGTAGGTCTGATTGCCCTTTGCCTCCCCTGCCCCACCTAGGGGGGTTCTTGGCCTGGGGCAGCCCCTCCCACGGGTATAGAGCACAGGGTGCTGGGATCCTGCAGTGTGCTGGTACCTGATACCACCCAGAGCTCACTCCCTGCCTCCCCGAGGGCCTCTCCCCACCTCCCTAGGACTTGATTTTTCTCTTTCCCCTACACCTACATGACCAGCCTGAGGACCTAAGAAATGTCCGGACAGTGCAGAAAGGACAGTATGAAAGGGTGGACAGTGACTGAAGGGGCATGAATATAGAGTCTCCAAACAGAAGCTTTCTGCCTCCAGGGGGCTGGGGACCACCTACACCCCCACCCCCCCAGACATATTTTCTACCAGTCAGGTAAGACATTTACTCACAGAAGAGGGGCATGAGATATTGTTCTGACCAAATATGAAGTCATAGGAGGTGGACTTGTTGTCCATAGGTTCCAGCTGAAGAGAGAAAGGACAGTTTGATTTTCTGCAAGCTGGGAGAGTCCTGCCCAAGGAAAGTAGCTCAAGGTTGGGGGTGGGAGGGATGGGCGGGGGTGTTCACTGGCCTGCCCTTGGTGACCTGAGGGTCCCCTGGGTGCAATCTGGGATGAATAACCATCCTCTCACGTCCACCTGGTGGTTTGATGGTGACAGACAAACAGGAGGGAATGGGGGGCCACCAGGCTGGTTGGTAATTGGTGGCCATTTATTCAAGTCTCACAGCATTAGTTATAGAGAAATCATGAAGGGTTGGGGGTAGCAATTACACATATGTGTGGTAGAACATTATCAAAATCAACAAATAGATGTAAAGCCCTTCTTTCAGGGGAAGTTCTTTTAGGAGATCCACCCAAGGACAAAATTTCATCCTGCCAGGAGATCTCCCCAAAGCGAAATTCCATCTAAGGGTGCATTGCTTTTCCTTTCCTGAGTAGTAGCCATTTAAATGTGTGTGGCTTGTATCACTTGTCATCCCATTGTTCATCGATTTGCTCGAGCGGACGCCAGTAAGGTTTACATTCATGCCTGTCGCAAGCTAGTGTAGCCCAGTGGCATCTGCTCGCTCCAGGTACACGAAGAGCCTCAAACCATTCGTTCAGAGTTTTGACAAAGAAGTCTGACCATCTCATAGGTGGGCGGACAGGCATTCTTTTAACGTCCCGTGGAATCCAGTCGGTAACAGCTCTAGTCCAGAGGTTGTCTCCAAATAGCATTATGTGACAGGCCCAATCTGATTTTCAATGCCTTGGCAAGCGAGACAGTGTCCCTGATTCTTGGTCGTCGATGGAGGTTGGAACTCCGGATTCCTTCTCTCACTTGAGTGAAACGTAATATTCCAAGCATAGCTCTTTCAATTCCTCGTTAGGAGATCCAAATAGCATTCTTATCCTGTTTTTGCAGGCCCCAGGTCTTCGAGGTGTATGTTAGTGCAGGAATAACAGTGGAGTCGAAAGATGTGCCTGGAGCTGGAGGTTCTTCATACTCTTAACAACTTCTTCAACACTCTTGAAGCTGTTCCATGCTGCTCTCTTCCTCCTGTGCAGCTCAGGTGCCAGGTAGTTCGTCATGTTGAGTTCTCGACCTAGGTACACATAACTGCTGCATTCGGTGATGTTCATTCTGTTGAGAGCAAATGCAAAGTCAGGAACTAGTCCATTTCTCATGAACATTGTTTTCATGAGATTCAGCTGCAGTCCGACCTTTCCACACTCATGGTCGAAGTCAGCCAGCATTTGTGCCACTTGGCTGATGTTTGATGTCATTAGAACTACGTGATCAGTGAAGTGGAGGTGGTGTAGTTGCCAATCATCTCTCTTTACTCCCATTCCTTCCCATTCCAGTCGTCACATGGCATTCTTGAGGGTGGCACTGAAGAGTTTTGGTGAAATGGTATCACCCTGCTGACTCCATCTCTTGACGTCGATGATCACTTCCTTGTAGAATGGTGAGATCCTGATGGTGAATCTGTAATAAAGCTCATGGAGGATCCTGATGTACTGAGTTTGAAAGCCCTATTTGGCTAGGGCTTCGATGACTGCTTCAGTCTCAACAGAATCAAAGGCCTTCTTTAAATCCATGAATGTTAGACAGAGTGGCATTTTGAACTCCCGAGAAACCTCAATGAGTTTGGTTATCATGTTGATATGGTTGATCGTTCTGAATCCTTTTTGGAACCCGGTTTGCTCGCATGGTTGTCCTTAGTCTAGTGTTCTGCCAATCCTATTTGGGATGACTCAAGTGAACATCTTGTAGATGACAGACAACAGGCAGATCAGGTGATAGTTGCCAATGTCATGGATGTATTATTGTACAGTAGTACAGTGCTACTGCTTTTCCATTGGGATGGAACCTTGCATTCAGACAGGTAGCATGTGAAGAGCCAAGCCAGTGTTTTGATGAGTACTGATGGCAGATTCTTGAGGTATTCGGGTCTGACCTTGTCTGGTCTGGGTGCTGTTTGCTTCTTTACCAATGAAATGGCATATTGGATTTCAGAAAGGAGAACATTGGGAACAACATATCCATCATGCGGAATGTGGTATGTGGGCGGGTGGATGTGGCTATGGAAGAGATCTGAGTAGAAGTCATGGATAATCTCCATTGCCCTTCTGGAAGATGTGATAGATTCATATAGATTCATCAGAACATTGGAGGGCAGTCATCTTGGTCTTGTAGTTAGCAAAGGTCAAGCGAACATTGAGAATACTTTTCCTGGCTTCTATTGCATCGGCCAATAGTGCTGCTCTTCTCTTTGAGGTCTTACTTTATCACTTCTCTGAACAGCTTTGCAAGATCGGACATTAGCCTGTGATTGCCTGAGGCTCGCGCCAAACCATGATGGCGAATGAGCGTGAGTTTTTCTCAGTCCTATCTTGGCGTTTAAGTCACCGAAAATGACCTGGTAGAAGGTGTGTTCTTCATAGAACTTCTCCAGCTCCATGTAGAACTTCTCAACTTCTTCTTCATCATAGTTGGATGTTGGTGTGTAGATGACAAAGACAGAAACTGCCAACAATCAGCCACGTCTATTCAAACGTAAGTGTCCCAGGTTGTTAGGCATTTGAACAAATCAATGCTCATGACCAAGTCATGTTGATGAAGACAATGACACCACCAACACTTCTTTTGTCACATGTTCTGAGGAACAGTTCTTCTCCAGTGTTGAAAACGACATGATGTGATCAAAGCCTTCTCTTCTTGGTTAACAGAATGACGTCATACTTGATCTTCTGAGCTTGCACCATCAGGTCCTCGATGGATGCTTTCCATACCAGCGTACATGTGTTAAAAGTGCAGACAGTCATTTTAGTCCTTCTTCGTTTGGGCAGACTAGTTCAGCCCTGAGATTTTAGCAGCCTCTCCTTGCTCGTCTTTCCCAACGCTGCCAATTGGAGGCTCTTCCAGGGTGGGGAGAATGAGGCTCATTTTTATTACTGTTTTTGGCATATCAAATATGCCACGGGTAACTTGCCAGGCTCTGCTTTGTGGGTGGCATGCTGTAACGATCTGTACGCTAACAAACATGTCATACACCTTGTGCATGGACGAGCTGCTCACATACAGAAAGTACTGGCCAGATTGACACAGTTGATGCAAGGAGTCCAGTCCTGCACCTGCCTACATCTCTGGGCAGCACCTGTTGGTTCACTCTTTGCTGGTTGGCACCGCTGCCACCCCCTCACCACAATGAGATGGTGAACCATCCAGGTCAGTGAACCTCTTCCTATTCCTCACTTATCTACAATGGCTGGCCCCCTCCCTACTCTTCATTTATCTACATTTGAACAGTCATCTTAAGTTCATTTCTTAATAATAATTCTAGTCATTTTGTATGGACACAGTAAGAAATATATTAAACTTAAAGGTTGGCTCTCTGGGCAATCCCAGGTAGCAAAAGGTGGCAATCCACCACCTGTTCCCTCTGGCGGCTTGGGATCTGCCATCTTCCAGAGGCCAATGGACAGCCAGGTAGTGGCCTGCAGTGAGGAGACACAGGGCCTCATGGGATGGGGGCGAAGCCGGCGCTTTCCTCCCCTGCCCCAATGAGACCCCGAGTCGCTGCCCATGAACGGGCCCTCTGGCTACTCAACAAGCTGCTTAAGCCATGATCCCAGAGACTCAGAAACAAATCTTGGAACCCAGCGGCTTTTAGCAGAAATCCATCCAGATTTGATTATTAAAATTTCAGAATTCCAAAATTGCACAGCCAACATCATATTCTATTCATAATCAGCAATAGAAAACAAATTGTCTAATGTTGCCTTTTCGGCAGATCTGAGTGTTGGGGTAAAATACCAAATAGTAATGGTGGGTCTGTTGTCGAAATATTGAATGTATTCAAAGTAGAGAGAGACAGTAATGTGGAAATCATCTGCCACACAGGTAGGTGGAGGGTATAAGATGGAGGGGGGCGTATACTGGGGGTTTTGGTGGTGGAAAATATACACTGATGAAGAAACGGGTGTGTCATCATTTTATGACTGAGACTTAAACCTGAAAGTTTTGTAACTGCTCTCACGATGATTCGATTAATTTATAAAATAAAATGAAAATTTAAAAAAAAAAGGTTGGCTTTATCTGGGGACATCTTGCTATATAGAGCAGACTATAGTCCTCAGGCCACATTAGTCTTTCCTAACCCCAGTAGGGTCCTTATCCAGTTATTTCTTTTTGGGGCATGACAGAGTTTGTTCCATGAGCACACTATTCTCTTATTATACTTCTTATGTAAAGGTGTAAAAAAACTTTACAGGCACTGACATATTTAAGACCAGAAAAATAGAGGCACACAAAAGAATCTCAGAAACAAGTAGCTCGCTGCAGAGATGCCTCTGGACTTTGTGCCAGGCCAATTTCACTGGGGTTTCTCAAATGGGAGCAGGCGTTAGCCTGTTCCTTTTCGATGCTAGGGTAGCTTATGGCTTGCCCTGGGTCTATCCTTGTCCCTCGGGGGGACCCCCATTTGGGGGTGTTAGGAACTAAGGACAAGTGAGATTTAAGTCAAGTAAATATGACGGATGCCCAGGAATAAATATGATTCAAAGTCAATTAATTCCCATGTTACAAAAGCATAGCATTAACTGTCTTCCTGTGTCTATACAAAAAGGACAGTGCACTAAAATAAACTATGCAAAGGACATAAAGGAAAAAGAAAAGCAATATTTTACTTACAAAATCCAGAGTCCTCAGAAGAATTTGACTTTACAAGTCACAGGGTATGATTTGGGGATACGAGTGATTAACAGATAGGGGAAGCAGAGCACAAAGGAGAGGTTAAAAATAAACAGAGGATAGGGAATGCCTGGTGAAATCGAGTGTTCCTTGGGAGAACTGTGGTAGAAGTATTCAATACATCTAAGCTTCAGGGGGAGAAAGGACAAACCAATGTTAAAAGCTAAAATGTTTAGAACTATAATCCAAACATTACCCACTTGCACTACTTCTATTCAATATAACACTGTTAAGTATTTGCCATAAAAATTAGGCAAAAATAAAAAGATATTAAAGGTGGTGCTCCAGCACAGCCATGGCTCTAGAGCCACAGAAACCATAATTATCTGACTGTCGACAGAAATGCTTCCAGGCTTAATATGTAAAATATCAGAAATCCAAAATCATGCAGCCGCTATTGCGGCTGTGTGAAATCATTTGGTTCTTATAAGCAGCTGTAGAAAACAAATTATTTCACAATGCCTTTTCAGCAGTTCTGATTTTGGGGTGTAAACTCTAAATAATAATGGTGCATCTTTTCTCAAAACAATGAATCTAATCAAAGTAGATAGAGTGTTAACTAGAATTCATCTGCCTCACAGGCATTGGGAGGATTGGGAGGGGGGTATATTGGGGTTCTTGGTGGTGAAAAATAAGTACTTGTGAAGGGAAATGTGTTCGATATTTGCATGACTGATACCTAAACCTGAAAGCTTTGTAACTTTTCCCACAGTGATTCAATAAATAAGTTAATTTAAAAAACTATATCTCAAAAAAAATTGTGCTGGCAAAACTGGACGGCTACACGCAAAAAAATGGGCTCAGATCTCTGCCTAACTCCATGTACAAAAGTAAGATCAAAATGCATTAAAGACCTCAACATTAGACCGGAATCCATAAGATACATTGAAGACAAAGTTGGCAAAACCCTCCATGATATTGAAGCTAATGGTATCTTCAAAGATGTCACGCCACTGGCAAGCAAGTGAAAACAGAGATAGATAAATGGGACTATCTTAAACTAAAAAGCTTCTGCACCTCCAAAGAAACAGTGACCAAAATACAAAGACAGTCTACAGAATGGGAAAGGATATTCGCCGAATACACATCTGACAAGGGGTTGATATTAAGGATATACAAAGTATTGGTTTGTAGGATAACACTCTTTTGTCCTTCCTCAGGTAGCTTAGGTTTGTCAGGTCACACCCATCTAAGAACACTGAACTTGTATTGTAAGCAATGTCCTTTCTGTGTGGACACAGGAAGACAGTTAATATTATGCTTTGTAACTTGGGAGTTGATTGACTCTGAATAATATTTACTCCTGGGCATCTGATTTCTTGACTCAGTTGCCCTTAGTTCCTAGCACCCCAAAAGCAGGGTCCCGACGAGGGACTGAATGGACCCAGGGCAAGCAGTGAGCTATCCTGGCATTGAAATGGGCCAGGCCAAAGAGCCACGATACTCAACTATAAGTTGAGGGCATGATCATGGACAAATGCTGTCATGATCCAAAAGTAAGTAACGACGAGACTAGGACCCTGCTGGAGCTAGGAAGATTAACCTGGCCTGAGGACTGCGAAATGTATAGTGAGATGTTCTCAGGAAGAACCAAACTAAATTTATATCTCTTATTGTGCTCATACAGAATGACATTGCTAGAAATATTAGAAGTAGATTTATTACAACTATTTAAGTAGATTACTAACTGAGGGAAGAACACACCCTTGTTGGAATCCCACACTTGGGTGGATCTCCTAATAATCTGAAGTAATCTCTGTAGATGAGATTTTATCCTTGAGTTAATCTCCTGGAGGAGTGGTCTTATCTCTCTTTGTTGATTCGTCAGTATTCAACCCACCTTTATGTCACCGCCTTATGTGACTGCTATATAAACTAAGACGTAAGCTCGGAAAGGGAGTCAGAAGCGAGAGAGCTCGGACTCCAGAGATCCAGAGTCAGAGCCAGAAGGAGAGAGCTTCCAAGACTGGGGCCCAGGAGAGAAGGAGGCAGAGAAAGACAGGAGTGAAGAGGATTGGAATAAACTACTATTGATATAGACCAGCCTGGCCCCCGTTTCTTCTTCCATCTGCCCTTGGCCAACAGCCGTTCTGATCCAGGCCACACACAGCGGCTCAAGAGCACCGAACGCAGGCGGTGAGACAGTGCCGTCCAGTGAGCCCGTGAACACACAACTTTCGGCGTGATAAGATTTTACATTGGTTGAACTCCACAAGGAGAAAACATCCAACCCCATCAAAAAATGGGACGATGAAATGAACAGAAACTTTCTCAAAGAGGAAATCCGAATGGCTAAAATGCACATGAGAAAATGCTCTACATCATTAATCATCAAAGAGATGCAGATAAAAACAACAATGAGATATCCTTTCACACCACAGAGACTGGCCCACATCCAAAAGAACAAAAGCAACCGATGTTGGTGTTGATGTGGCGAGAAAGGGCCCCTCCTTTACTGCTCGTGGAAATGCCGACTGGTTCAGCCCTTTTGGAAAACAGTATGGACATTTCTCAAAAAATTAGAAATTGAGCTCCCATTTGACCCAGCAATACCACTCCTGGGAATATATTCCAGAAAGGCAAAAAAGTATAGTCGAAGTGACATCTGCACTTGTTTGTTCATTGAGGCACTCTTTACAATAGCCAGAATCTGGAAAAAACATGAGTGCCCGAGAACAGATGATTGGTTAAAGAAACGTTGGTACATTTATATAATGGAGTACTATGTAGCTGTTAGAAAATATGAAGTCATGAAATTTACATACAAGTGGTACCCCATGGAAAGTATCATGTTAAGTGAAATGAGTCAGAAAGAGAGGGATAGACGTAGAAAGATTGCATTAACAATTTTTGAAAATAAAATAACAAAAAGGAGACTAACACCCAAGAATGGCCGAGATTAGTACTAGGAATTTTGCTCCATGACTTGGAGGCCAGTCACACATGCTAGGGGGAAAGGGAGCTCAGATAGAGAAGGGAGCACCAAATAAAGGGTGTTGGGGGGATCCTCCCAGGATGGGAGAAGCATGCTGATAGTAGACTATAGACTGAACATGATTGCCACTCAATGCCTTTTTTTGCAAACCACAACACCCAAAAGGAGAGAGAGAACAAAAGGGAATGCCCTGCCACAGAGGAAGGGTGGAATGGGGGGATGGTGGGTGGGAGGGATATTGGGATTCGTGGTGTGGAAAATGGGCACTGGTGGAGGGATGGGTATTTGGTCATTGTATAATTGAAATGCAAGCACAAAAATTTGTAAGTCTACAACTGTACCTCATTGTGTTTCACTAATAAAATTTTTTTTAAAAAAGAGGGTAGGTACATCTACAGAATGAAATACTACGTAGCCATTAGAAAAAGCGAGGTTATGAAATTCGCTTATAAATATATGGACATGGAGAGTATCATCATGCTGAGTGAAATAAGTCAGAAGGAGAGGAATACAAATAGAATGACTGAACTCATTTGTGGGACATTTAAAAAAAAACATAATATGAGACTAATAACCAAAAACAGTAGAAACAAGAGCCAGGAGTATTTGCCTCGAGTGTTAGGGGAGAAGACAGTTGGGATAGAGAAAGCACCACTATGACAAAGATATTTGGAAATGATCACTCTGGATAAGAACTGCATGCTGAAAAATAGGTAAAGGAACAAACATGATAACTTCTTGGTATCTGTATTGCAAACCATAGTGCCCAGAAGGGAGAGGAGGGAGGAAAGGAGGAATGGGGGGGGGGGGGCGGGGAGAGAGAGAGAGAGAGAGGAGAGAGAAGGAAAATTCCTGTTATAGAGAGAGAGAGAGAGAGGCACATGCTGGGGGAAAAGGCAGCTCAGATAGAGAAGGGACCACCAATTAAAGGATGCTTGGAGGACCTGCTCGGGATGGGAGAGGTATGCTGAAAGTAGACTATAGATCAGACATGATGGCCACTTTATACCTGCATTGCAAACCACAACACCCCAAAGGAGAGAGAGTAAAAGGGAACGCACCTGCCACAGAGGCAGGGGAGGGGGGCACGGGGTGAGGGTGGTGGGAGGGATACTGGGAACATCAGTGGTGGAGAATGGGCACTGGTGGAGGGATGGGTACTCTATCATTGTATGACTGAAACATAAGCATGAAAGTTTGTAAGCCTGTAACTGTACCTCAAGGTGACTCATTAAAAAATAAAAAATAAATAAAAATTCCAAAATGGGGGGGGGGGGGGGAGGAAAGTGCCTGCCATAAAGACAGGCTAGGGAGGAGGGTGGCAGGAAAAAACTGGAGACACTGGTTGTGGGAAATGTACAGTGGTGGAGGGATGGGTGTTGAAACATTGTATCACTGAAATCCAACCATGAACAGCTCTATAACTGTGAAAAATTCAATTTCTTAAAAAAAAATATATAGGGCTGGAGCGATAGCACAGTGGGTAGGGCGTTTGCCTTGCACGTGGCCAAACCAGGTTCGATTCCCAGCATCCCAGATGGTCCCCTGAGCACTGCCAGGAGTAATTCCTGAGTGCATGAGCCAGGAGTAACCCCTGTGCGTTGCCGGGTGTGACCCAAAAAGCAAAAAAAAAAAAAATTATAAGTATATGGGAAAATGTTCTATATCTTCAGGGAAGTGTAAATCAAAACAATAATGAGATACCCCCTCATACCAAGACTGGCACAGAGCTCTTTGCTCTTTATAGAGCAAAAATCAGTTTGGCATGAATGTGAGGGAGATTATAACAGTTATTCTAACCATACTTCCAGGGTCAGAACAGTTACCGCAGGACAGGCTGGTTGAGTGCAATGTTGTTATTCCAGGAGCTCAGGAACCAAGTGTTGCAGAAGAAGGTGATGATAACGTGGTTTTGATGAGCCCATCAGTCTCTCCCTCAGTACCCCTTCACCCTCGGGACACAGCCTGCTCTGAGAGCTCATGACCTTCACAGATCCTCCTCTTAATCTGATGTACCTTCCAGTCACCATTGCTGGCACTGCTGAGAACACTAGGAAAGAGCCATTGGCACTCACTGACTGCTCTTCCTAAGTTGCTCTAACATCCTCTCTAATCTACCTTCAATCCCTATCACCTGATTGAAGTTCTGTTCAAGGATACCAATGGCTGGCATATTACAGATCCAAGGTCTCTTTTTCTGCCTTCATCTTGCTCATCTTTTTGGCAGCCTTTGTCAAAGTTTAGGCCTCCCTCTGGAAACATTCAGTTCTCTTAGATCTCTGGACAAGATATTTTAGCTTCCCTCATTTATCTGCCACTAGTGTCAAAAATGAAAATAATTGCCCCAAGTCATACTGGCCCTTTACTTTTCCATCAGTTCTTTCTGGGAGCAGTTAGTTTACCCCATGGCTTGGAATACCACCTTCAAACTGATGTCTCCCACATGTTTTTTTTATCTATTCTAAATCAATTCTCTGAGCTCTAGATTCATATATTTAAATTCTTTTCTTGATGGGGGCATTGTGCTGCCAAAAGATGAACCTTTACCTGTGGGGCGAGTGCATCAGCAGCCTGATGATGCCTTCAGGCTTCCTGATACCCCAAAATTGCCGCTGTGCCTTTGGCCAGACCCCAACAACTTGGGACCAAGTTTACTAAGAAATTAACAGTCAAAAGTTAGGTATGTGAGAGCCACACCCACAAACCACGTCCAGCTCAGCTATATTTATTGGTCTTGTTTCAGAGACCCATAGATAAATCTTGAAAGAGATTAAAAGCCACAGTTAATCTTGGACCCGCACATGGCTGAATAGACTGGGGTAAATGGGGGGAGGGGGCAGGCTGGCCTGTGACCGCCCAAGCAGAGCCTGCAGCAGCCACTTGCTTCCATAAACCAAAATGACCGCCATGCCCCAGGCCTGACTCCACCGTTCCAGGACAGACCTCACCAAGGTATAATCTACTGAAAATTTTGTAACATAGATCTTAGCATACCAACAGCCCTGGCCCAGAGATACAGAGGCAAGTCCCAGAAGACACCATAATGCCTGAGATCTCTCTGGGCCCAGTACCAGGTCAATTTCACCAGGGCACCCCAGATGGAGCAGTTGCAGTCTCCCCACCTACTCCAGATGGAATCCCAGTGACCAAGAGCTTCCACAAGCAAGGCCCAGGTATGCGGATTCAGGACTAAATCTCCAGGACGCATGGCAACAGAGGACCTGAACTGTCCCTCCCTGGGTCCCCGCCCACCCAGAAGACTGGCTGTCATGCCCACAACTTGTCTCCAGGCGCCATCTTAACACACCAACAGCCCTGGTCCAGAGACACAAAGGCAAGTCCCGGAAGATACCACTGCACCGGAGATCTCTCTGGGCCCCATACTGAGCCAATTTCACTGGGGCACCCCACATGGAGCAGGTGCAGTCTCCCCACCTAATCCAGATGGAATCCCAGTGACCAAGAGCTTCCACAAGCAAGGCCCTCGGTATGCAGGTTCTAGAACTAAATCTCCAGGCCACATGGCGGCCCACAATTTGCCTGCAGCACCATCTTAGCACACCAACAGCCCTGGCCCAGAGACTCCCAGCTGAATCCCAAAATGGATTAGTGCCATACAGAGATGTCTCCGGAACCCAACCATTTACAATCGCAGCCACACGAGCTCTCATGATATTCAAAATGAGCAATAGAAAATAAATTGTCTAGCATCTGCCCCTGGCAGGTAGGCTTGAATGATGGTGGGAAAATTTGAGCAAAACATAATGCACAAAATTAGAGAGAGAGTATTGGGGAATTTATCTGTCATAGAGGCAGGATGGGGACTTGGGGCGGGGGGGGAGACACTTGGAACATCAGTGGTGGAAAATGTGCACTGATGGAGGGAAAGGTGTTCCATCATTGTATGGCTGAATCTCAGACATGAAATCTTTGTAACTCTATCTCACGGTGATACAATAAAATAAAAAAGTAATGTGAAGTTCATGCTCAACTCAATCAGCTTAATCAATGGCTGAACAAATAGCAGTACTCTTACATTATTAAAAAATTTTTTTCTTGATACTGATTTCCCTTGTATCTAAAACTAAAAAATTATATTTTCATAATTCACTGGGTTATTTGGGGGTTGAGAATGATAAAACAATTTTTTCCATATAAATTAATTATCATTGGGTTCTACTTTCATCCATTCTTCTCAGTGAATTTCTGAAAAGGAAACTCACATTTACAGTTCAAAATAGAACTTACAACTTCCCCCTCCCAAGTCTATGTTACTCCGTTCAGCTTTCCACCTTACTTCTTCACCTCGTACTGTGGAGTTATCCTAGCGTCCTCTTTGACCCCACCCATCATCAGTCAGTCCAAAACAAATTTTTCTTTGTGATTCCATCTCTCCTGTGGAATGTATCCTATACGCATGATGGACGGTATTTCCAGTTATGCCCTTTTATCATTCAGGCCACGTCTACACAGCAAAAGAGGCCATAAAGCTGAGTGAGCCTCTCTGGAGCCATCCCTGGGGATTCAGATCTGACTTCCTGTGGGAGCTGCCATCTATTTTGAGAGACAATTAATAAGAATAGTGGGAAAGGCAGACACAGAAATGAGGAAGAGCAAACCCGCAGGGGCACAAGATGGTCTGAGTCTCACTCCTTTTAAGATGTTGCCATACTCACACCTAAGGATAGTAGATACACGGGGCAGATAGATTGCGCCATAGCTGGAAGCCTGCCTCATGAACAAAGGGGAGAAGGCAGCTGGAACAGAGAAGCGATCACTAAGAAAAAGATGGCTTGAGAAACCGGTCTGGATGGGAGATGTGTGCAGAAAGTAGATAAAGAACCAAACATGATAACCTCTCAGGGTGTGTATTGCAAACCATAATGCCCCAAAGTAGAGAGAGATTATGGGGAATCATGTCTGCCATGGAGGCAGAGGGAGGGTGGGTATGGGGAGGGGGGGTATACTGGGGATATTGGTGGTGGGGAATGTGCACTGGTGGAAGAATGTGTGTTTGATCATTGTGTGATTTTAACCCAAACATGAAAGCTTGTAACTATCTCACGGTGATTCAATAACATTTAAAAAAAAGAAAGAAAGAAAAATTAAATGCAACTAACTAGACTCCATTGCACCTAAAAAACGAAGGATGTACATAGTCATACAAGACTATATCAAGAAATAAGTAAAATGCCAAATAAATTAACTTTACATATTACTGTTGCAAATTTTGGATGTTCTTAAAGCAATAATATCAAATAATAATGGAAGTTAAAATTAAAACAAAATAAAAAAACTTAAAAACAAAAACAAACAAAAGATGTTGTCATATACACATCAGAGGCAGCTGCCAAATGAGTCAGCTAAGGTCCCAGACAACCTGGTTTTCTGTGTCAAGTAGCCAGGTCGTTCTTCTTCAGAGAGGTGGGATTCAGCCACTTGAAAGCAGAGACATGGCTCAGTCAGACTTTGCTTTTCTCAGAGGGCCATGGTTGCCTGGGAGGAGAGATCTAGGGCATGGTGCGCAAGCCCTGTACACCAGTTTCACCCAGAGGCTGTGAAGGGCTCTGACCCAAGTCTGAGGAAGCCTGGGGATGAGGCCTTGGCTGTGATTGCAACTTTCATCACGATCACGACCACCCTGTTGTTCGTCGATTGCCTCGAGCAGGTGCCAGTAACGTCTTCTTCGTCCTAGCCCTGAGATTTTTTTTTTTTTAAGTGCCATATTCAAGGCTTTTTCAGGGTTAGGAGAATGAGACCCATCATTGTTACTGGTATTTGGCATATTGGGTATACCACGGGGAGTTTGGCAGACTCTGCCGTGTGGGCATGTTACATTTGGTAGCCTGCCAGTTTGACCAAATTAGGAATGAGATGATAAGATGTCGCGCGGCCGCAAATGCGGCCGCGCGCTTCCGGGAGCTGAGTGTGATGATCTCTGGATCCTGGCCGTTGTTGGAGTTACACGGCAGTTGGTGGGTGTAACTGCCAGTAACTCTGGCAGGTCCAGTCCCAAACTGTGCAGGCTTGGAGATCTCAGCCCCGGGTCCCACACACCTGGGTTCCTCTGTCAGTTCTTTTATGCGTGAGGCTCATCCAAGTGTGTGGAGAGTGCTCCCAGCATGGCCTTGGCTGGGCCTCGATGGTCTTCAGCTGTTGGGCCCTGGTGGAGACAGTCAGGCATAGGGTAGGAGACTCTGTCTTGTTCTCTCCCAGGAGCTGAGTGTGATGATCTCTGGATCCTGGCCGTTGTTGGAGTTACACGGCAGTTGGTGGGTGTAACTGCCAGTAACTCTGGCAGGTCCAGTCCCAAACTGTGCAGGCTTGGGATTGCAACTTTAAGTCAGCTTTTTGTTTCCTGTATATTCTGTTCATTTTTTTTTACAGAAACAAAGTAGGGGGCATAAGTACAAATCATAAAATGCTTCTGAGAAATTGTAATAAAGGGAATCAGAGTTCATGTAAGGAATACCTGGATCCAAGTGCAGAATATTTTCTGACTCATAAGTCCCCTGCCACCTACTTCCAGTATGATCCACCCCCCAGGACACTTATTAGTTTGCTTGGTTTTGAAATTTATAACTCTATCCCAAAAATATGGGCTGGAGCGATAGCATAGCGGTAGGGCATTTGCCTTACAAGCGGCCAACATGGCCAACCCGAGTTCGATTCCTCCGCCCCTCTCAGAGAGCCCGGCAAGCTACCGAGAGTATCTCGCCAGCATGGCAGAGCCTGGCAAGCTACCCACGATGTATTCGATATGCCTAACACAGTAACAACAAGTCTCATGATGGAGACGTTACTGGGCCTGCTCGAGCAAATCGATGAACAACAGGAGGACCATGACCGTGACTATCCCAAAAATGTATGTTGTTAAGGTTGATCCATATGCTACAGGCATTTCATAGCAGGAAGGAACCACAGAGCACCCATCCCACTATGAGAAGATATTTGGGAAGTAACTTCTTGGGAATACAAATAATGCTGCCATGACAGTTCTTTGTGAGTATCTTATTGTGAGCCTGGCACCTTTTTGGGGGGGATATATCCAGGAGAGGAAGATCACAGGAAATAAATGGTTGGGCTTATTTCATTGATAAGTGATTCTTGGCAACAACTTCATGTTAAATCCCAGATGACCACAATATGTAGCCAAAGCTGAGAACTGCTGCTCTCTCTGATGACAGGGTTTTTGAGTACCTGAGTATAGGAGTACCTAGAAGCTGAGGAGAGGATAATATTAGCTAAGAGTGGGGTTTCCACACAGAATTAGGGAAGGTAGCAATGGAGAAATAAATATCAGAAAATTCGAAGAGTACTATTGGCATATGCTTCTAACCTGGGTTTTGCAAAACTTTCCAAAGAAAAGGACATAAATAATTTGAAACCAGGGAGTGTGAGGGTATAGATGATGGGAAATAGTTAAAGTGCATTAGTAGATACCAAAGTGGGGATACCTAGGATCACCTTGTAGAAACTGGGTGATAGGACTCAAATTCTGAGACCTGAATTCACTGTTTATCTTTGCTCTTATCAGAGGAAGGAGCACGGCATTGGGCCCAGGGTGCTGTCATAGGACTTAAGATTTTTCAATCCTGCTCTGCCACTGACTGGCTATGTGATTTAGGCAAACTGCTTCATGTCTCTACATTTTACTTGTGTGGCATTATGGCCAGATGACCTCTAAAATTCATTTGATTTATAATGGCCTGTGATTTTATATTGTCCTAGGGGTAAGATGACTCCATACAGTTTTATCGCTGAGATAGTTTCAGGCAAAAACACTGGATTCTTTTTTTTAATTAAGTCATCAGGAGATACACAGTTACAGAGCTGTTTATGATTGGGTTTCAGTCATACAATGTTCTCACACCCATGCCTCCACCAGTGTATACTTCCCACCACCAATGACCCTAGTTTCCCTCCTCCCACCCCCAGTGTGCCTCCATAGCTCTCTCCTCTCCTCTCTCTCTATCTCTCCGTCCCTCCCTCCTTCCCTCTCTCCCTCCCTCCCTGTCAGTTCCCTGCTCCCCTTCCCTCCCTCCTGCCTCCTTTCCTTCCTTTTGGACATTATGGTTTGCAATATAGATACTGAGTTTGTTCATTTACCTACTTTCAGCATGCAGTTCTTATCGACAGTGATCAATTCCAACTATAACTGCCATGACACTGAACTTTTAATTTCCCCAAATTAAAGGTAGCACTGGCAAAGACATTCTTTGATCCTCTTTCATTTTTACATTTGGGTCATGGACACAGGATCATGATCAGTGGATTACTCATGGAGCACATGTCATAAGAATCCAGAGGATTCATTTGGTGCCATTAGGATCATCTGGGCTTTAAAACGCAGTTGGCTCCAAGATGCTCAGTGGTTCTGTGCTGAGGATATAGTACTTGGGGTTCTCGCTCAAGTGCTGCACAAACATGGCTGATTTTTCAGTACTGAGTGGCCAACCACAAGGATAGGGGTGAGGCACAGGCCAGATATCCTTGTGCCCCTGGGCATGTTCATTTTATTAGGTTCCCTTCCCTCTCAGGAAAGACTGAACAGAGGGCAGCCCTGAGAATTAGGCTGTGTGGCTCTTTGTGAGGTTCAAAGAAGCCACAATGAGGAATGTATTGGAGGACTAATGGGAGATACTACTAATTCTTGTGTGAGGAGCTGTCTCCATCTGAGGTCAGTTTTCTGAGGTCAGTCATTCTTGTTGATTCTGTAGGTGCTTAGACTTCATTGCTACAGATGGCCAGAGAAAGATCATTTGCTTATGGTCACACAGTAAGAAGTGGAACTAACGTTTTCATCGTCAATTCAATTCTATTCAGCCCTCTACCTCACTTAGGTCATCACTAAATGAAAGGAATGTCAGGTCAGAGAAGGTGTGTGCCCTTTTGAGCTTTGCCCAGGGAGAAAGAAGCTCTATTCCCCCAGGATGATGGTCACTGCAGGAATAGTACCCACCCTGATGGGGGGGGGGGGGGTCCCCTCTGACACAGGCACTCACCATGTTGTTCCAGAGCGCGATGGCCATCTCATTCTGAGTGAGTGATGAGAAGTGGAAACAGTCATCAGCAAAGTAGCGAGAGTCAGTATGCCCTTCCTGTGAGCAAAAGCAAGGGATTATCTTCCTGAGAGAAGGGGTCCCTCCAAAACCCCTGCAGGTGCTCTTCATCCTTTGAGTTCTACAGTCAACTGGCTTGGAAACTGCCAGACTCCCTCGTTATACACTGCTTTTTAAAATTAAGTCACCATGAGATACACAATTACAAAGCTGTTCATGAATGTTCCAACATCCAATATTCATCCCTCCAGCAATGTACACTTCCCACCACCAATGTCCCCAGTTTCCTTCCCACCTCCATCCCACCCCAACCCCTGCCTGCCCATATGGCAAATACTTTCCTCTCTCTCTCAACCTCTCTCTCTCTGTCTCTCTCTCCCTTCCTCCCTCTCTCCCTCCCTCCCTCTATTTCTTTGGCCATTATTAGGGTTTGCAATACAGATTCTGAGAGGTTATTGTGTTTGTTCTTTTATCTACTTTCAGCATGCATACTGCTTTAAAAAAAATACTGAAATGTCTAGGCCAGAGCCTCTGCTCAAACATGTAGCTGCCTTCAACATTCCAGCCTACCCTAACAGCTGAAGTAAGCATATTTTAGGAGTTTCTTCCAGTTTTTCCCAATCCACCCAGCAAACAGCACGCTGCAGTTCTCTGGATTTGGTGGGTTTTTCTTTCCTCTCTTTTTCAGGTTTTTGAAGCTCCAGTAACATCCAAAACATGACGGGAGAGAAAAATTGCAAACTCTGGGAAACCCCTCAGAGAGCAGCACTGGCCACAAAAGCCCAAGAAGGAACAACATAACCTCTATAGGAGTCCTCACAAGGTCTCTTAGAACCAAACCGAACGTACACTGTCCTGGGGGAAAGTGGATTCTCGAAAGAACGGCTGTGCAATCACCGCAAAGTCTTCCCGCTTTTTATACTGTTCCATGAAGGTGAAGTTGAAGATCATTGCCTGGGGGTGGAGAAAAATACTGCTGAACCCTGAACCTGCTGGCAAGGCAGCATGGATGGCTCTGGCCCTGCTCCGTGGGGTGAACAGTGGCATACCACCTCCTTTACGTCAAAGAGATTGCATGGGGTACCCCCAAAGGTATCAGGCATAGCTGTAGCCCAAAGGCCCTGGAAACCAGGACTAAAGGTCTCCCTTCTCACTGACCAAGGAGATGAATTAGAATGGGGAGCCCCAGTTCAGTGGGGGAACAGCACAACACCAGTTTCCCACATCTCTGTGGCAAAGCGCGTGTGCCATGAAATTAGGTTCATTGTGCATGGCCGGGACTGATAAACTGGATTGTTCATCTCAAAAAGTTGACACACTGCTCCCCACCCTCTGCTCCCCCGGGAGAGTGGAAGCAGTTCTGAACCCATGAGCTATAGCTCAGGGTTTGGGCTCAGTGCCCAGAAAATGGAAGAGGATGGAGGGGAGGTGTCGGTGAGGAAGAGAAGTCAGGGGAAGCTGCCTGACGAGTAAGAAGTCGGGTCCTGTGTGTGCGCTCCCCGGATTGCAGAGGGCTGGAAGAGGGGTGTCAGGGAGGGGGCTAAGAGAGCTGAGCTCTGTGGAGCTAATGAGGGCAGGGCTGAGTCTCAGGCTGTCCAGGAGGGCGGGTGACCTGCATGGCAGTGAACACTTCCCCTTCCTTCCCTGGGTGCTCACCTATTCATGAACTGTCAGGTGGGATTCTCTCAGCATCCCCTTTAATATATCTCTGCTTCTCCCTCCTGGGACTGGTGTTGATATCACCAGTTAGGATCAGGACTAGTTCCTGACTTTAGGGAGCTCCTTCACTCTCAGTGAAACCCAGCTGCACACAGGATTTCAGAACCCCTGTCAGGGATAAGGAAGGATGGAGGAAGGATGGCCAGTCTGGGATGAGGGTTCACCTGAAATTTCTCATTCACTTCTTTCAGTTCTTGGGTCACTGGGGAGTTCTCAGAGTCTCGGAAGCAAAGGCAGTCAGTGCTGTGAGAGGAGGAGAACATGGAGAGCCCCTCCAGGGAGACTGGTTCCGCACCCCAACCCGGGAAGTGATTAACACAGGGACCCCACAACCATGCTGAATCCCAGAGCCACTCCCAGAACCTGAAATTCAAGGCCACAGAATTCAGGGAATACTTCTGGAAGTGTTGACAGCTGCTGATGGAAAGGATCCAGGGGCAGGGGCTGAGGTTGGGGGAAGAGGGTTAGGACAGCATGTCTGCTTCTTCTCAGGGTTCCCAGCACCACTTCCTTAGGATTTGCCCTCAGAGTTTTAGAGTTGGGAGTCTCTTGAGAAGCTAGGGAGCAGCAAAAACCTTGAGATGCTCTACAAAATAGGAGCAAGACATACAGACTTTGGAGAAGACATTCACATCTTTCAATCACTGGCCTCACCATGGGGTGGGGAGTGGGGGAAAGTTACTATCAAGAACGGGAACACGTGGGGGCTGGAGCCATAGCACAGCGGGTAGGGCGTTTGCCTTGCATGTGGCCAACCCGGGTTCGATTCCCAGCATCTCATATGTTCCCCTGAGCACCGCCAGGAGTAATTCCTGAGTTCAGAGCCAGGAGTACCCCTGTGCATCACCGGGTGTGACCGAAAAAAGCAAAAAAAAAAAGGGAACAGGGAGAGATAATATTAGGGTACTTGGCTTGCATGCAGTAAACCCAGATTCTATCCCCAGAATCCCTTATGTCCCCTGTGCACTGCCAGGAGTAATTTCTAAGTGCAGATCCAGGAATAATCCCTGATCATTATCAGTTACCCCCTCCCCACACCTCCTGAAAAATGGAACCAGCAAATCCACTGCAGCCCAGATGCAACAGTGCCCAGAACTCAGATAGACCTTGTTGCCTCAGAAGTTAGCAGCTTCCCACCAGAGTCACCCCCTCTCTGAATGTTTTATGGCCCCCAAAGCCTTCTCAGCCTGCACATCAGTCCTTAGTTCTGAGGCCACAATCCCAGAGAGTTCCCACCCCATGATAAAAGCTACTTTGGGGAGCCTGCCCAGTCACACGGGCTTTCCCAATACCTTGCTCTGCCTTTCAAGGTGAGTGATGTGATGCCCATAGATGTCTTCTGTAGGGTGCAAGGGACCACAGCACCTAAGCACAGTTGTCAGCACCTGATTTTGGCTGCAACTGTCTGGACAGCCCAGGTCTGTGCTCCTGCTCAAATACCTACTCGCTGCAAAGCACTTGGAAGGCTGGACCATGGTAAAGTGCTTTCATCAGAAACATGTGTTCTGGCTCTCACTTTACTAAATAAAACTGTGTCTCAGAGAAAACAACATGACTTATACTCTTGAATAAAATAGAGCCATTGCCCAAGTGGAGTCCAAGCTCTGGTTGATGGCCTGACTGACCGGATCTGATCTGCTGGTGCCCAGTCAGGTGAGTCATCTACTTACTGAGGTACCAGGGGCTGGGCACACCTCCCTCCTTGATTCTGGTATAGTGTTGTCACCTGCATGATCTCCACCAGATTGATGTAGACCCTCGGAAGCTGTGGGAAGCAGAGTGAGCATAATCCATGGGAAGTTAGGCAAAGGGGCAGTGATGATAATGGAAAGGAGCCTGGGGTTCATCTACAATCCACCTTCCCCTTTCCCTGTCTTACCCACGATATTCAGGGTGCTGAGACATAGGAATGTCCCTTCTCCAGAGTCTCTATATTGTGAGCCTCTGGCCACAAACCAGGCCAGCTGGGTCCTTGGGCCTCTCCTAGACACTTAACAATGAGGTCTTACCCAGTTGGTATTAGTGCCCCAATTCTACCTGGGGAGCCACCTCAGAGAAAAGCCACACAGTCTCTCACATGTACCCTCTCACCTGCTCATAGTGGGACTCAGGCTCAATGTGATTCTCACTGGACCCTCCTTGTCCTGAGACCCCAAGGAGGCTACCCGCAGTGGGCAAACAGATTCGGGAACATGTGCCCTGGGAATGTTTGTCTGTTTATTTTTACCTTTTCGAAGAAGATGTCTATGGTCTCAGTTACGTGCTCAAGAAAGTCTTCAGTTATACTTTTATTCTGTGAAGTAAGAAAGCATTCTCCTAAGCTTCTGGGCTCCCTTGTCAGATGAGGAGAAGAGTGGTCCATTGCTCAACACGGGAGGGGATTGGGATCTGGAAATGGGCTGAGTGGGTATAGAAGAGTCTGGGAGCACTGGGTAGGCTTGAACTCAGTCCTTCCTTGAGGCTGGTACACAGTCTTTTGTACATTGCAACCCCTGATTCCCTCAGTGACACTCCTGCTTCTTGGCACCTCATATTCAAAAATAGAGCTCAACAGAGCTGAAGCACTCAACCCATCACTAATGTCAGCTCTCTCCAATGTGACAGAGCCTCAGGAAGCTAGCTCTCATTCCTGTGGGGTTGGGTCAAGCCAGTTTCAATGGCCAGACCTTTGTTCCTCCTCTACCCTCCTAACTTGTAACCCTGGTGACTCAGCTACAGATGACTTATCTTCCTTGACCTATCATCTAATATTGGCTGATTTCTTTTGCCAAAATGGGGCTTGTGTGAACCCTGAGGTGACCTCTACACCCTTTTCACAAAAAGATGCTCTTATCAACCTAGTGATTCACACACAAGGCAGGCTTTCCGTGGCCACTCTAGTCAGACTCCACTTTACCCCAGCGCACAATGGCATTAAAATGCATATGGGTTTGGGTCACTTACTGCCCTAGAGTCTGGGCAATGAAGGAGGGAACAGGCACAAGAGGTTTGGAGGAAAAACCCCTGAGTGAGGGGGGGATTTCTCAAGTCCTTGGGGATTGAACTTCTCTCTCTCAGAGCTGTGGTGAGAAATGCTTTTTCCCCTAAGACTGCCAAGCACTCCCCCCACCCTTTGCTCTCTGAGTCAGGTCAGCTATGTTCTTCTGACACATAAAATACAGATTGTCCTCAATTTATGGAATAAGACATATATAAGTCACAACTTATCATAGTTTGCAAGTCTGGACATATTTCCCTTGTGAACGCAGGGAAGCAGGTTTCTCAGCAAGGCGTACACAGTGGGTTAATGTGGGCAGCAGAAGCACCTTGGAACTACTTTTATATTATCCAACTTCAATGATGACAATTTTTGGCCTCTCCATAACACTCCACTCAAAAAAACCCAAATAAAAACACATATCAAGGGGGTGGGGCACCCACTGATACCCAAGAATAGTATTTGTGTGCATAGGAAGCCAATTTCTAATGGGCAGGTGCCCCTGACATTCTGGTATCAGGGTTTCTGTCTCCCTTTCCTTAGTGAGACTCCCATGTGGGAGGCCAGCGCCCTGGCATGGGTAGGACAGAGGTCAGATACTCCCTCTCAGTGCCCGGTGGGGTCACTCAGGGGCCTACCTGATGAGTACAGAAATCACACAAGTCATTGAACCCAATGAAGATTGTGACCAGCTTCCAGTCTGTTTCTATATTGATTTCCTGAGGGACAGAGAAAGCATACTTTAGACTTAGGTGCAGAGGACACACACAGGTCAGAGCATCCTCCAGAGACTTTCTGCCTTTGTGCCAGCCTGGAGGGTGGATGTCCATGGTGCCAGGGCAAAGACTTCCACAGGAGAGAGTATGGGGAGTGACAGGGCGTGTGTATCTCTGCCTCTGCTAACTGTGTAAAATGATTATTTTCCCCTCAAATTATCTAAGAAATGTATATTAATTAAATGAAGTAACGTTATAATTGATTGTGCGAGGAACGCTGAGAGAGAGATAGCCACAAAAAAAGGCCTGTCTTCGAAAACTCTTGAGCTTATTCACCATCATGGCTTGGTGCAAGTTCTCAGGCAACTGCAAGCGAATGTCTGAGTTCACAAAGCAGTGCAGAGATGCTATAAAGGAAGACCCCAAAGAGAGAAGAGCAGCAGTGCTGGTAGATGTGGCAGAAGCCGGGAAAAGCCCACCTGTCCTTCGCCAACTACAAGACCAAGATGACTGCCCTCCAACGTCCTGATGGATCTATCACATCTTCCAGAAGGGAAATGGAGAAGATTATCCATTACTTTTACTCGGATCTCTTCCATAGCCACGTCCATCTGCCCACATACCAAATTCCACAGGATGGATATGTCATTCCCAACATTCTCCCTTCCAAAATCCAACACGCCATTTCATTGGTAAAGAAGCAAACAGCACCCGGCCCAGACAAGGTCAGACCTGAAGAACCTGCCGTCAGTAATGGCTCGGCTCTTCACACACTACCGGTCTGAATTGAATGCAAGGTTCTGTCCCATTGGAAAACCAGCAGGACTTTACTACTGTACAAAAAGGGAGACATCCATGACATTGGCAACTATCGCCCAATCTGCCTGTTGTCTGTCATTTACAAGCTGTTCACTCGAGTCATCCTGAATAGAAATAGCAGAACACTAGATGAAGGACAACCATGAGAACAAGGTGGGTTCTGAAAAGGATTCAGCACCATCGACCATATCCACAAGATAACCAAGTTCATCGAGGTTTCTCGGGAGTTCAAGATGCCACACTGTCTAACATTCATTGATGTAAAGAAGGCCTTTGATTCTGTTGAGACTGAAGCAGTCATCGAAGTCCTAGCCAAACAGGACTTTCAAACTCAATACATCAGGATCCTCCATGAGCTGTACTACAGATTCAGTACCAGGATCTCACCATTTTGGCAGGGTGATACCATTTCACCGAAACTCTTCAGTGCCATCCTCGAGAATGTCATGCAATGACTGGAATGGGAAGGAATGGGAGTGCAGATAGACGATTGGTAAGTAGACCACTTCCACTTCTCTGATGACATCATTCTAATAACACCAAACATTAGCCAAGTGGTGCATATGCTGGCCGACTCTGACCATGAGTGTGGAAAGGTTGGACTAGAGCTGAATCTCAAGAAGACAATGTTTATGAGAAACGGTCTCATTCCTGACATTCCATTCGCTCTCAATGGAATGAACATCTCTGAATGTAACAGTTATGTGTACCTAGGTCGAAAAGTCAACATGACAAATGACCTGGCACCTGAGTTGTGCAGGAGGAAGAGAGTGGCTTGGAATGTCTTCAAGAGCGTCAAAGAAATAGCTAAAGGACAAAAAACCTCTAACTTCGGCCACATCTCTTCAATTCCACTGTTCTTTCTGCCTTACCACATGCCTCAGAGACCTGGGCTCTATGAAAACAAGATGGGAATGCTGTTCGGTTCTCCCAAAGAGGAATCGAAAGAGTTATGCTTAGAGTATCACGCTTCACTCAAATGAATGAGAAAGAATCCGGATTCCCAACCTCTGTCAATGGTCAAGAATCAGGGATGCTGTCTCATTTGCCAAGTCATCAAAAATCAGATGGGCGGGAAACATAATGAGATACGGAGACGACTGCTGGACTAGAGCCATTACCGACTGGATTCCATGGGACATCAAAAGATCGCGTGGCTACGAGATGGTCAGACATCTTTGTCAAGACCCTGAACAATCGGTTTGAAGCTCTTCATGTTCCTAGAATGAGCAGATGCCATTGAGCTACACTAGCACATGACAGGGAAGAATGAAGATGTTACTGGCGCCCATTCGAGCAAATCAATGAGTAACAGGATGTCAAGTGATCAAGTGATGTTATACTACTTGATATAATCTAAAATTGTGCAAAGGAGCTGAAGGCAAAGGTCACTTTATGAAACAAAGGCCTCCAAGCTGCTTCTTGCCAGAGTCCTTTGAGTCTGGGTGCAGGGCGGGGGATCGGAGGTGATGTCAGCAGGCAGGCAGATAGGGAAGGCCTCCTCCCCAGGCGATGTCAATTTCCTGGGAAGAAATAGCTCTGAAGTTGCAAAGGACAATCTTGCAGAAAAACAGGAACTAAGGCCTGATAAGACCCTCACCTGGCACTAGCAGTGGACCCTGAGGAGACTGAACCCCACCCCCCGAACATGAGCTCCAGCAAAAACAAAAAGGCCAGGAAAGGAATTTCAAAGAAGATCACCACTCCCAACTCTACCCCCTTAACAACCTCCTCAGCAACAATGAACTGTGACCTCGGTAGAAGCCCCTCATGGGGCAGACTAAAGAAACCATATAAAAGACACCTCAAACAAAGGAAGGGCTCACAGATGCTGCCCAAGCCCACATGCTGCTTTGTGCCCAAGCGGCTGAGTGTTGAGTTTTTATTCGTCTCAACTCAACCACACATGATACGATACATAAAAAGTCAGAAACAGAACAGTGGGCTGTGGTAAAGGCAGGCCCTCGCACAGGCCAGGTGCAGGCAGGACACAGGGGCGGAGTTCGGTGGATGGGAAGCGACCTCCCCAGGTTCTTCTGAAACAATGGACAAAGGATGGGTGATGGGTGGATTCCTCGGCATCGTCTGATCTGTCCCTTCATGGTGCAGACGTAGTCGTGGAGATAGTCACCATCTTTCTCCTCTCACTTCAGATAAGCCACCAGTGGGGCCCACTGACATCAGAGGGAGAGCCCTGCATTGACTGAGGAGGGACATTGAGGTCCAAGGGAGACCCAGCTTCAGATCACCCAAACCAGATCCTGCAGGAGTTGGACTCCAAAGCTTCTGTAAACCAGAGAGCTTGTAAAGTGCTGCTGAGAAGTTTAGAGGGGTCAAGTAAGTAGAAAGGAGAAAGGATGGAGGAAGAAGATAGTTGACCAGCTATGGCTTATGTAACAGCCATGGGAAGCCCACTCTTGGAGAAAGTGTGAAATACCTGAGGCCAAGGGCAAAGACCTTGTCACCATTCTGATCCTCTTCCCCCTCACCCAGTGACCACTGGCCAGATCCTGATCAAGGCAGAGCCAGGAGGGTGCCTGGCACCAAGGCCTTAGTTAGCTCTCATTTGTCTAAACCAGGAGCAAGGCCACAGGGGTGTTGAGGGGGATTTTTAGAGGCCCATCCCTGAACCCCTGTACTTTTCAGGGGAAGCCCAGGTACTCACAGGAGCAGTTTCTAGTTTTTTCAGCAAGTCTCTGGCCTGGTCCGGCAAGTCCCTGGGCAGGGGCAAGAGAAAGGAACATTAGAGTGGGCTCAAAAGCAAGAGAACAAGTGGGAGGACATACAACTGAGAAAGAGAAGGGCTGAGGAGAGATGTTTAGTAATTCCTTCAGAACATATGGAAATCACTTAGGGTTTTCTTAATATTTTTATTTGATTAAAGATCTAACTTTGAAAGTAATTGATAATTAAGTTTTAGGCATTTAATATTTCAATACCAATCCCACCACCAGTGTGGTTCAACTCCTGTAGGTAGCTATTAGGTTTCTAAGAAATATCAACCTAGTTCTAATCAAAACCCTGTCAGGTCTGTGGTCCCATGATTCCAGCTCCCAATCTGTAACTAAGTAACCCTGTCCAGAGTCATTGGGTGGGAAGTGCTGGACTTTTCCATTAGGAAGCATTTTAATTGAAAGCTGAGCCTGCTAAATGCTTAACTAAAGCTGTGTTTTGAAAGAACCTTTGGGGTGTTTGAATAAAGAGCCTAAATCGTCCTTCCACTTTCTTCTTTCCAGACTGACTCTTCCGTCCTCCACTTCAATACCCTCTGCTCCTTTGTCCTTCGGTTCTTTCTCCTCTAGACTTAGTTCAGATTTCTGCACTTTCCCCCACCACTGTCCTGCTGGTCAACAAAGCAAGATGTAGGGGAGGCAACTGCAGACAGGACAGTTCTCCCTTCACTCCTGCATGTCTGCTGTAAATCTGGAAGTGACCCTTCAGGGTACGAGAAATGAATGTGCATGGAATACGGTGTCTAAATTACAGCAACAGTCCCAAAATAAACAAGAGCAAACTAAGAAGCTTCTGCGAAGACAACTCATGGAATGGGGACAGTATTTGCAAGCTGCGTTTCTGATAAGGGCTTAATATTGAGAACGTAAAGAACTCATAAAACCCAATAGCAAAATAGGACCAAATAGAAGAATAAATAGAGGCTGAATATACATAGGTTTGGGAATGGCCATCAGGTACATAAAGAAAGGCTTGCAAACTCTGGCCATCATGGAAATGCTTAATGAAGCCATTATCTGCTATCCCAGCACCCTGTGAGGATAAAGATTCCCATGCTGGTGAGTTATGGAAAGACAAGGATCTTTGGAGAAGGAAAAGGAGGTCTGAAGGTCACCACACTGAGGAATAGGCTCCAGGTAAATAACAGCTGGGTTATATAATAACAAATGATTCTAATAGCAGTCATGGTAAATACTAAATTAATGTTTTATCATGGCTGCAATAAACTCTTATTTTTCTTGCAGAAAAAATAAGTTTCTCCTTCTTAAGCCATTCGGAACAGACATGGCTTCCCATGACTCAGACGTTATCAGAGTGTGTGTGTGTGTGTGTGTGTGTGTGTGTGTGTGTGTGTGTGTGACCTAAACACAGGGGAGCTGTGGTTTTGCTTCCCTGCTGGGCATGCAGCAGGCCTACAGTGCAGCAGTTACCCAGACGCTGTGCAGCAAATCAGTGAACTGACAGGCATTTCAGCTTGTTTCACCAGAGTGGTCAACAATAAAAATTCAGGTAAAAGCAAAACACATCTGCATGCTGTTTCAGGGGATAACATCTAGCTCCCTAGTGGCAAAATACGGCCTTTTCTGAGTCCAGGAAAGAAGGTTCCAAGGTCTGAAGAGGAGTGGGATGAGCATGCACAAGGGTAGATGTTCACTTGGTCAGGCTCAGACATCTCCATTCCTGGAGGCTCTCCTTAATCTGAGCCTCAGCTGGGATAGGGCCGAGGTCAGCAGGACAGTAGCAGGGCCTGGGAGAGCACACTTGAAATTGAACTTCCACAAGGGTTCCTCTGTGAAGAGTGGTATCAGCATGGGGGCCAGAGTACAGTTTGGAATTCATCCTTGCGATACTGGCTTCTGTGGTTTGGGGATTCAGGATCCAGGAAACTTTTTAGCCTTCCCTGTCCTCTTGTTAGTTCTCTCTCCAGGGCTTAAGGGTTGCAGAAGCTAATTCATGGCAGGGGTCAGCTCAGGGACAGGCAGGCAGGAAGTCTCCATGCACACCCACCCAGGGCCAGGGTGGGATACAGGCTGCCCACTCCTGTATCCTCTCCTGATCTCAGTCGTCCCCCACCCAATAATCCCCCCATCAGCACCCTCAGCTACCTGCATCCCTTCCCTGTGTGGACTCACCGGGCTCTGGCTTCAACTTTTGCTACATTCAGCGCTGACAGCTCCATCCATGTACCATGAGAGAACCCTCGAATCCAAGGGTTGAACACACGCAGAATGTCTTATGGGAGGAAGGAAACAGAGAACTCAGGTAGGAGGGCAGGGCCAGGAGGGTACACAGACTAATCTAAGTTTTCCTAGATGGTGACATCTGTCCATGCCTGTGATCCTTATTCCCTCAGTGGGGAAGATCCCAGTCACCAATAGGGGTGAGCCTGGCCCTAATGATGGGGCAGCTCCATGTGTCTACTTACTGGGCAGTGTGACATGCTTCTCCAGATTCTGATCCCCACCGATGCTGAAGAAAGACAAAGCATCCATGTCAAAATCCCCCCAGTCTGCTGCTCCACATGTTGTCATATTGCTGACATAACTGGATCCTCATTCCTCTCTGGTCATTCTTGTCACCCTTAGGACCAATCTGAGCCTCAAGGAGCTCTGTGGACCCAATATTTCCTCAAAACGAGTGTGAAGGGCAAACACACCATTTATGTCTCCTTTTTTTGGATGGTGCCATAGCAGAAAATGGATGAAGACCCTTACCTCCAGGAGAGGCCCCTCCAGTTTGTGATTCGGCTCCCATTGTCACGGTTGGCTCCCAAGCCTGTCTGTCAAGGCAAAGAGACATTTGCACACCTGAGCTCCAGCTCACTGCAGGAGGAGCTCCCTTTTCCTTTCTAGTAGTTGGGTTTATCTTTTCTGAAGGGGCACAGTGCTTCCTGCAGCCACCTCAGTCATCTGAGCATGCTTGACTTGTGTCTCCTCCACACATCACCCAGTCCTGGAAGGCCAAGGTGCCTGCTTCTCAGCCTAGGGAGAACCACATCAGAATTACAGAATTCTGGAAAAGAGAGGAAGAATTTCTAGTTGAAGGAATAACAGTTTCAAACTTCCCAATATGAAGAAGGAGATGGGAACACCGGTCCAAGAAGCTCAAAGAGTGCCAATCAAAGTAAACACAAACGGAACAACACCAAGACATGCTGTAATCAAAATTGCAAGAACCAAAGAGAGAGAGACAGACTTCTTAAAGCAGCAAGAGAAAAACAGACCTCAAATACAAGGGTAATATAAGGTTTACATCAGAGTTCTCTAATGAAACTCTATAAGCAAGAAGAGAATGGAATGATATAGGTAAAGTATTGAATGAAAAGGACCTTCAGTCCCAAATCCTCTACCCAGCAAGGTTATCACTCAGAACTGAAAGAGGAATAAAAACATTTGCAGACTAACATCTGCTGTTTGGTTAAGCGGCATCTAAACCAGCTCTGTCAGGGATACTGAATTGCCTCATCACTGTATCACTGTCGTATCACTGTCGTCCTGTTGTTCATTGATTTGCTCGAGCAGGTGCCAGTAACATCTCCGTTCATCAGTCATGAGATTTTAGCAGCCTCTCCTTAGTCGTCCTTCACAACACTGCTGTATTGGAGACTCTTTCAGGGTCGGGGAAGGGGAGGCCTGTTATTGTTACTGTTTTTGGCATATTGAATATGCCACGGGAAGCTTGCCAGGCTCTGCCATGTGGGTGGGATACTCTCAGTAGCTCGCCGGGCTCTCCGAGAGGGATGA
This sequence comes from Sorex fumeus, assembly GCF_029834395.1. Lineage (NCBI taxonomy): Eukaryota > Metazoa > Chordata > Mammalia > Eulipotyphla > Soricidae > Sorex > Sorex fumeus. The sequence goes on along the minus strand of NW_026606063.1, from coordinate 8,718,802 downwards.
AGGTTAAGCTGATATATAAGACAATGCAACCACGTATGTGAAAACCAAACACATGTGCTCTTTTAGGTACATCCATGGCTAGATTGTAAGAGGTCACACGGCCATAAATGAGGCCGCGTGCTTTTGGGAGCTTTGCTTTAATCTCATCTATGGCCAAGATCCAGAGACTATAAAACAAAGCTCCCAAATAGCCTCATAGGAAATGCAAATATCAAATGGCATAAACAAGTAAACTCCTCATAGATATATGGCAACAAATTCATTAATAACAATGATTTTTCTAACAGTCAAAAGTCTAAACCCTTCCATAAAAAGATACAAAATGAAGGGCTTAAAGAGACATTACAGGTGATAAATCACGTGTCTTGCCTAGAGCCTATAAAGGCGAAATACCCAGCACTAAATATCACTCTGAGCACTCTCAAGAGTGATCCTGAGCACTGAACCAAAATTATCCTTGAGGACAGATGAATGTGGAAAAACTAAAGTATCCAAGGCACGAAGTGGAAAGATGAATCAGGAAATAGAATCCAACCTTCTCTTGCTTACAATTGACACACTTAAACTCTTAAACAATAGGCACAGCGCAGAATGTAAGGTTGGAAAACAATCATACAGACTAACAGCAGACTGAAAGAGGAAGGAAAAACATTTTTTTAAAATCAAGGACAGGCTAAGTTCGCCGGAGAGCCGAGGAGCACATCCCTTTCCTGTGCCCCGTGTGCAACACCCCTTTCCCGTGCTGACCACAGTTATATTTCCCTCTCCCAGCACTCTCAACTCACATCCCTGCCTTTATCACCTGATTCTGTGGGGGAAAAAATCTGCCACCTCTCGAGAAAGGGACCCTCCTTCACTGCTGGTGGGAATGCAGGCTGGTCCAACCCTTTTGGAAAACAGTATGGACGATTCTCAAAAAATTAGAATTTGATCTCCCATTTGACCCAGCTATAGCACTCCTGGGAATATATCCCAGAGAGGCAAAAAGGTATAGTCGAAGTGACATCTGCAATTGTTTGTTCATTGCAGCATCTTTACAATAGCCAGAATCTGGAAAAAACCTGAGTGCCCGAGAACAGATGACTGGTTAAAGAAACTTTGGTACGTTTACACAATGGAGTACTATGTAGCTGTTAGAAAAGATGAAGTTATGAAATTTACATACAAGTGGTACTACATGGAAAGTATCATGTTAAGTGAAATGAGTCAGAAAGAGCAGGATAGACACAGAAAGATTGCAATCATCTGGGGAACATAAAGCAACAAAATGGGAGACTAACACCCAGGAATGGCTCAGATTAGTACCAGGAATTTTGCTCCATGACTTAAAGGCCAGCCACATGTGCTAGGTGAAAAGGAAGCTCAGATAGAGAAGAGAGCACCAAATAAAGGGTGTTGTGAAGACCCTCCCAGGGTGGGAGAGACATGCTAAAAGTAGTCTATAGACCAAACATGATTGCCACTCAATGCCTCTCTGGCAAAACACAGTACCCAAAAGAAGAGAGAGAGAACAAGGGGGAATGCCCTGCCACAGCGGCAGGGTGGGACAGGGGGGGATGGGGGGTGGGAGGGATGCTAGGACCCGTGATGGGGGAGGATGGGCACTGGTGGAGGGATGGGTACTTGATCATTGTATAACTGAAACTCAAGCACAAAAATTTATAAGTCTATAAATGTACCTCATGGTGTTTCACTAATAAAAAAAATGATTAAATAAAAAAAATCTGCCACCTCAACTACAATACAACAATAACCCACTGGCCTGCTCCAATTCTAACAAAAGACCAGTACACAAGAAGCTGTACAAGCCCAATATCGTATAGCCCCTCCTCCAACGCTTCACTAGATGCCCGTCATAAGCCACAGAATAATGCCTGGGAGGAAAGACAGATTCTAGAACAGGAGAAAGGTGTCCACCATTGACCAGCCTCATTCAGAATCCTTTCTCACAATAAGAGGGAATAGTGCTAGTGAATTCCAAGGTTTCACTCTAGACAACCGCAACAGCATGAAGAAACAGTGCAAATATTCACTACAAGGAGAGGATGAAGGAAAGTGTCCCAAATCCTCAACAGAGGTGTTACCCACAAATATGCTCTCTTCGAAAAAGAATTCCGAGATGAAATGCTGAGGATGTTCAAGGAACTACTAAAAGAATCAATGGAAGAGACATACAGGAAACTAAAGGAAGAAATGAAAGAAACAGTGGAACGGATAGTTGAGAAAATACAGGAAGAAATGAGTTACAAAAGGGAATGCCCTGCCACAGAGGCAGGATGGGATGGGGGGATGGAGAGGTAGGAGGGCTACTGGGATCATTGGTGGTGGAGAATGGGCACTGGTGGAGGGATAGGTACTCGATCATTGTATAACTAAAACCCAAGCACAAAAACTTTTAAGTCCACAACTGTACCTTATGGTTTTTCACTAATAAATAGAAATTTTTAAAAAAATCAAGGACAGGCATATTTATATCAAACCAAACAACTTCAAGATATAGAAAATATTAAGAGCTAGGAATATACATCATTATACTGATTACCACATCAGTAAAGCAAAGAGACTTAATTCTCAACATATCCACACAAAACTGTGGGGTAAGGAAAATTTCTTCTTTTCTCTCAGGGATGTAGAGAGTGTCTAACCCACAGCAAACCCTACACTACTGGGCAATGCCATTCACAGAGTAAAACGTGGGGAAGGCTCTCCCTCTGCCCCTAGGAGCCTCTCTTCCCTTGGCTGTGTAAACTCAAAAAATACAGCAGCGGCTCTATCTCTCCTGCTGCTCGCGTTCAGTAGTCTCACACCACTTCCCCCACTCAGGGGAGGTCGATGGCAATGGCCAGTGAAGGAAGGAAATGAGGGCCAGGCTGGTTGGTGTCAGTTGCAGTTTATCCCGTTCCCATCTCCATTCTCCTCTGATTCTCCTCCTGCTTCTTCCTCCCCCCTGCTACTTCATTCTCCTCCTCGATCCCATCCCCCCCTTCATTCTCCTTCTGGCTCTGGAATCTGGATCTGGATCCCCTTCTCCTCTTGCTCTGGAGTCTGGATCCTGATCCCCCTTCTCCTCCTTCTCTGGAGTCTGGATTCTGATCCCCCATCCCACTCTTCCAGTCTAGATAATTCCCAAAACCATAAGGGGTTGGGATAACAATGACACATAAGTGTGGTCACAATTAATTGGGATAAAGTTCTTTCCCTCTGGGAAAGCAGCTTCTACGACAGATGCTCTTTCAGCAGGACGACCCACCCTAGAACGGAATCCCATGGGTATGTTTCTCCTCTCCTTGTCCAACAAATATATAAGCATTCATAATATTAATTCTTTTGTATGGACACAGTAAGAAATACATTAACCTTATAGAATTGCTCTCCTAGGCCATCTCAGTCTCAGACTACAGTGTTCAGGCCAGATAGTCTTTCCTATCCCTAGCAGGGTCATAGTCTCGTCATTACTTTTGAATCATGACAACATTTGTCCATGATCAAACTCTTAACTTATAGTTAAGAATTGTGGCACTTGCCTCAGAACTTATAGGAAAGCCAGGTATGAGCCAGCAGTGATGGGGCAACTGCAGTCTCATGGAAAGGGGGGCAATACCGGCTTGTCCTTCACGCCCTACCGAGGTCACAAGTTGCCCTCCACAAGAGGCTCTCCGGCACGGCCATGGCTCCAGAGGCAAAAGAACTTAATCCAGAGCCTGGCAGCTTGCGGCAGAAAAGTGAATGGACCATGTGTTAAGCTACAGCACCATGCCTCCCTGGGAGGGAAAGAGTTTTGCTCCCTTCCGCCTTTCTCCCAACCCCCCACCCCCCGGGAAGCAAGGTGGCCGCCTCCTCAGAGCTTGGAAAGCCAGGTATGAGCCAGCAGTGACAGGGCAACTGCCGTCTCATGGGAAGGGGGGCAGAATCGGCTCGTTCTTCACACCCTACCAAGTCCACGAGTTGCCCCCCACAAGTGGCTCTCTTGCACAGCCATGGTTCCAGAGGCAAAAGGACTTAAACCAGAGCCCGACAGCTTGCGGCAGAAAAGTGAATGGGCCATGCGTTAAACTACGGCGCCATGCCTCCCTGGGAGGGAAAGGGTGTTGCTCCCTTCCGCCTCCTCACCCCCCCCCCCCACCCGGCAGCAAGGTGGCCACCGCCTCAGAGCTTATAGGAAACCCAGGTATGAGCTGGTGGTGACGGGGCAACTGCAGTCTCATGGGAAGGGGGGCGGTACTGGCTCATCCTTCACGCCTTACTGAGGTCACGAGTTGCCCCCCACGAGCGGCTCTCTGGCACAGCCATAACACCAGACGTATAGAAACCAACCTCGTAATTATCTGTCTCTTTTCAGAAATCCAAAACAATTATATGATTCTCATAACCAGGTATAGAAAACAAAGTATTTCACAATGCCTTTTCAGCAATTCTGATTGTTTTGGGGGGGGGGGGATTTAAACAATAATGGTGCGTCTTTTGTCGAAATAATGAATGTAATCAATGTAGAGAAGAGTTAAGTGGAAATCATCTGCCTCACAAGCACTGGGAGGGGTGGGAGGGGGGTTTACCGGGGTTCTTGGTGGTGAAAAATGAGTACTGGTAAAGGGAGAGGTGTTTGATCACTGTATGACTGAGACTTAAACCTGAAAGCTTAGTAACTTTTCCCACAGTGATTCAATAAATAAATAGAAGAAGAAGAAAAGAGAATCGTGGCACTTTAGCCTGGCCCATTTTGATGCCAGGGTAGCTCACAGCTTGCCCTGGGTCCATTCAGTCCCTCGTTGGGACCCTGCTTTGGGGGTGCTAGGAACTAAGGGCAACTGAGGCTTAAGTAGAGAAAGCAGATGCCCGGGAGTGAATAATATTCAAAGCCAATTAAATCCTTAGTTACAAAGCATAATATTAATGGTCTTCCTTATCTATACAAAAAAAGGCATTGCTTTAAAGTAAACTATTCATAAGACATAAGGAGAGGAGAAAGACAACATTTCACTCATACATATAAAACCATAGATTTCTGAGGAACCTGACCTTACAAGTTAACAGAGTCTGATTAGGGGAAAAGCTGATTAGCTCGGTGGGGAGGAGAGCATAGGGAAGAGTTTACAGATAAACACAATGGAATGGAAGTGCCTCAGGAGCACTGTAATAAACCCGAGTTCCTTGTGGCAAGGAAGGAAGGACAAGCCAATGTCATCCTACACTAGGCGGACAGGCACTGGGCAAAAGCCGAATGTAGACTATAGATCGAACACAATGGCCACTCAATGCCTCTAATGCAAACTACAACACCCAAAAGGAAAGAGAGAACAAAAGGGAATGCCCTGCCTCAGAGGCGGGGTGGAGGGGTATAGGGTGGGGTTGGTGGGAGGGATACTGGGATCATTGGTGGTGAAGAATGGGCACTGGTAGAGTGACGGGTACTTGATCATTGTATGACTGAAACGCAAGCATGAAAGCTTGTAAGTCTGTAACTGAACCCCATGGTGATTCACTAATTAAAAAAAAAGAGTATAGGAACAGTGGGGAAGGGGGCACTACTATCTCTGGGTTGGAGGGATGGTGAATGAGGTGAGGTGTGAGGGTCCAGGGAAGGGCTCGCTGTTTTCTAGGTTTTGTGGCTGCTGGTCTATGTTTCAGTGCCTCACAGTATCAACTCAGAGCCAGTAGGAGCAATAAATGATTCTGCACTGGGCTGGGTGCGTGGATCCCCCTCAACTCTCCCAGTACTCACCGTGATCCAGTCACCCAAGGCGGCCACCACGTTGATGTCCGATGGTCGAAGCTTGTGGGCTATTGCAAATAGACACAAAAATGGGTGTCAAAGAGAGACTTGTGAGGATGACACGCCAGGAATCTGAGATTTGGTTTGAGTCCTACAGGCCCCCAGTGCACTCTTTTTCCAGTCTCAGGTTTAAGAGCCCACAGGCCTCTCCTATCCAGTCATAGAAACCAAATATTCTGCACCCCCTGCTTATTTTTCATCTTGAGAAGACTCCATTACAGTCAGAAAGTTCTAGCTCCAGGTTTCCTAAGAATAGGCACCTAGGATATCATTCTGTTGATGTACCTGCTTTTGAACTAAGGTCTGGAGTGAGTGTGCTTGAGACCTGGAGCTGAAGAGAGGGTTTTGTGTAGAGCACCCTGCCCTGCATATGGGAACTGCCCCATTTGGATTCGGGCCAATTTCCCATGACAGGGACCTAGGAGCGAGGCCTGTATTCTCAGAAACCAGCAAGGTTCTCTGGGCACTGAAGTGTGTCTAGCATCTGCCACTCATGGACTTGGGCCCTTAATTAGAAGGAAGCATGGTTTGACTCACCTGAGTGTGGTATTTTGCTGGAATGAATCACCTCACAAGAGAGGTCACCACCCCAGTCCTAAATGAACAGGAAGACAGAGAAAACCCAGAAGTCCACATGGGAAGGTTAACCATGGCCAACATCACCTGGCTAAGGGCTGTTGGAAAAGAAGCTGCACTCTCCTCTGTGGGGATCTTTGAGGGGAAGACCTACTATAGATGGGATTAGGGGCTGTCAGAGAAAAGAAATAAGTCATGCCCCCATGCCCTTTTGCATGAAGCATATCATGTGTGGAGCCCATATGCACTCACATGGTTTTCTCTAAATCTATCCTATCTCCTTTGCCTTTTTCCCAGATTATTTACCTTGTAAATGGGGTTAAAAGACTCAGAAAAAGAGGGAGAAAAAAGTGAGACCACATGGCGGACAGTACTCTCCCAAGGGGCCACAGAGCTACAGGACCAGAGCTGTGATGCAACAGAAAAACAGTTTTCTTGCAGTTTTCTGAGGTCTTGAATTCAAGCCCCAGGCTTGACTATAATGGCTCTTAGTCAACGGTTTGCCTGGAGTAAGCCTCATGAGCAATCATGAGCCCTAGAGAATCCAGAGGGGCTGAAGGGCCTCAGAAGTTGCTGTGTTAACTGCTGACTGAGAGTCTCACAGTCCCCAAGCAGGTGCCTATGAGTTATCCCCAAATCTGCAGTGGCCTTATCAAAGAACTTTCATCCCTAGATCCTCTCAGCCCAGTTCTGTACATACTAGGGAAGACTTTTACAAGGAGGAACAGGGACCCAGGTATGTGGTTCAGTAGTAGAGTAGCTGTCTAGAAAGCAGGAGTCTGCAACTTCAATCCAGACATGTGGTTGGGAAAAAGTTGCCTTCCTGAAAGCCACTGTCTGAGATATCTGCTCTGAGCTTCAGCAGATGGTGGTGGATAACTCTCGCTATAAGAAGTTCACTGCCTAACTCTAGAGCCAGTGGTTGGGTTGACATCCCCATGTCCCTGGAACAGTCTTGGAATCTGGAAATTTATCAGTATCCCCTCAAGTGCCCAGGGGAAGGACCATGGATGACACTTCTCTGAACCTCCTCCAGCTTCTGTCATGATGCTGGGCAACTCAACAATGGGGAGGTCTCCATTCTGGACCTTTGACCCCTAGTTTGTTGTGGTGAGGATCCTCTAGGTCTTCTTTGGAGTAACAGTGCATGAAGTTTTACGGACCAAATGCTTTGGGTTGGAATTGCACTCAGTCATTCTCAGGACCCACACAGACACGTGTCAGCTTACTGTTAGTCCTACACCCTAGAACTGAGGTTTCCCACAGGGACTCATTATCACAGGAAAGAGGGATTCGCATCCTATCTACCCACCGCCTCTTCCCACCCATCCTGCTTAAATAGAGAATGCCAGAGCCAACATCAGAGAAAAGCTATCCATAACACTTCCTTGAGATGTCCACTGACATTAGCTAGGCACCAGGATTGTGTTAGCAGACCTGTAAAACTTTTGTGATTTACAGCACTTTTTTTAGCACTTCCCTATCCTGTTTGTAAGAAGGGCCCATTTCTACTTCCATGGACATTCTGAAACCGGTAGCATGTCCGGGCTCACTCCAGAGAGACAGATGAGACACAGAGTTAGTTACCTGATCATCTATCCAGTCAGGGTATTTGTAGTTACTGTTCTTCGTGGTTCGAAAGAAGGGAACGTTCTAAAATCAAAAACCAAAACACAGTAGAGTTGTCAAAGATAGCTTTGTAATGTTACAGGTCAAGTATTCCAACCTGTAGGTTCATGGAACATTACTTTCTCTATTTAAATATAATGCACAAATATGATTACGTTCATCCTACAGAGGTTTCTCATAACAGTGAGATGGGGGCTATACAGTAAAAGTTCTGAAAAGGGTCTCAGATTTTCCATGTTCTATTACCTGGTATGGTTTCCCCATCGTGAACATGAACTCAATGAACAGAATGAGCTAATTGCTCTCTGGCAAGAGATTTATTCAAGCTCTTGTTTTCTTCTAAAAAGCATTACCAATATATGATCAACATATTAGTATTTTTAAATGTTGTTTTTCCTTGTTAACTCCTTTGAACTGAGCCTTTCCCCCTTCAGTTGGCTTCATACATTTTCTCATTTTTTTCAGCCTTAAAATGCCCTCTACTTCCTATCCTAGGTCTATTTCACAACCAGTTTGCATACAAGCCCAGTAATGAATCCCAGTGTCTTTAGTTGCAGGTGGATGGCAGGTTAACTAGGGATGGAGAGGAAGAAGGCAAAGGAGAAGCAGGAAAGCAAAATAAGAAGGAAAAAGTACAAATTAGGGCTTGGAGCAATAGTACAAGGGGTAGGGCACTCGCCTTGCACACGTCCAACCCTGGTTTAATCTCTGGCATTCCGTAAAGTCCCTGGAGCTCCACCAGGAGTAATTCCTGAGAGCAGAGCCAGGAGTAAACCCTGAACATGCTGTGAGTCCCAAAATAAAAGAAAAAAAAATAGAACAAGATGTAAAAATGACTGTGAAGCCAGAGCAAGATAAGACAAAGAAAAAGAAAGGGGAGGGGCCCCTGAACCCAGACAAGTAGAAAGACCAGGGTCTGAGGTGTTGGGGTTGATGTGGAAATAAGAGGGGAGCAGAGAGATAGTACATTATCTCTTGGATATGGCACTTGCTTTGCTTGTGGTAGACCAAGTTCAACCGTCAGCACCACATATAGTCTCCAAGACTGCCAGGAGCGATCCCCAAGCACAGAGCCAGGAGTAAGCTCTGAGAACCACTGGGTGAGTCCCCAAAACGAAAATAATAAGAATTTTATTAGCACAGTGGGTAGAGCATTTGTTTACCTTGCACGTGGCCGACCCGGGTTTGATTCCTCCATTCCTCTCGGAGAGCCGGCAAGCTACTGAGAGTATCCCGCCCACACAGCAGAGCCTGGCAAGCTCCCCGTGGCATATACAATATGCTAAAAACAGTAACAAGTCTCACAATGGAGACATTACTGGTGCCCGCTCGAGCAAATCGATGCACAATGGGAGGACAGTGGAGAGATATTATTAATTAATAAATAATAAAGAGACCACCAGGCAACAGTTAATGTCGGTGTGTGCAAGCCTTGGGATAAAATGCTGAGGATAAATCCTAGGTGGGTCCAGGCCGGTGGCCAAGGGTGGACTAAGGTGGGAGATCCCGCACCCGCAAGCCCCACCTCCTGACCAGCTTCCTCTGATGAGAAACTTTTGCAGCCTCCTTGGTTTACAAAGTTGTGCCATGATCCTTCTCCCAGAGGTTGGGCAGCTCCAGGGAGTTTTAGTTGCAGGTCCTGTGTAGCCCACCATGGACTAAGAGAGCCAGGAAGTGCTACGAGGTGCAGGGAGTCTGCTCTGACACATTGTCAGTGTTGGTGGCAGTACCTGAATTCACTGAGAAGTGAAGCAAATACATTTAAGAAACCCGGCAAGAATGGGAGATGCATGCTGAAAGTAGACTCGAGACCGAACATGATTGCCACTCAATGACTCTTTTGCAAACCACAGCACCCAAAAGGAGAGAGAGCACAAAAAGGAATGCTCTGCCACAGAGTCAGGGTGGTATGGGGGGGATGGGGGGTGTGGAAGGGATACTGGGATCAGTGGTGGTAGAGAGTGGGCACTGGTGGAGGGCCAGGTACTTGATCATTGTATAACTGAAACCAAAGCACAAAAGTTTGTAAGTCTACAATTGTATACCTCATGGTGTTTCACTAATAAAAATTAAAAAAAAAAAAGAAACTGACTTCGTTCTTGACCCACTCATTGTTCAGCATCGAGTTGTTTAATTTCCAGGTGTTTGATTTTGTTCTCCGTGTCAGTGTGTGATTCACTTCTATCCTCAGTGCGTCATGGTCTGAAAAGATGGCTGATACTATTTCTATCTTCCTGATTCTATTGAGGTATGTTTTGTGTCCTAAGACATGGTCTATTTTGGAAAATGTTCCGTGCGCACTGGAGAAGAATGTGTATTCTTTCTTTTTGGGGTGTAAAGCCCTGTATAAGTCCATAAGCCCTTTCTCTTCTATTTCTTCTTTCAAAGCCAATAATTCCTTGCTGGGTTTTGTTCTTGTTGATCTATCCAGAGTTGATAAGGCGATGTTGAAGTCTCCAAGTACTATTGTGTTGGTAGTGATGTCCTCCTTAAAATCTGTTAGCAGTTGTTTTAGATATTTAGCTGTTCCCTCATTAGGTGCGTATACATTTAAGAGTATGATTTCTTCCTGCTGTATGTATCCCTTGATGAAGAGAAAATAGCCTTCCCTGTCCCTTCTAATCTTTTTCAATGTGAAATTAATGTTGTCGGATACTAGTATGGCCACCCCAGCTTTTTTGAAGGGGCTGTTTGCTTGCAGGATTGTTTTCCATCCTTTGACTTTGAGTCTGTGTTTGTTCTGGCTGTTGAGATGAGTTTCTTGTAGGCAGCAGAATGTTGGGTTCTGTCTCTGTATCCATTTTGCCACTCTGTGTCTCTTCAATGGTGAATTTAGACCATTGACATTGAGAGAGAGTATGGTTATGGGGTTTTGTGTCATTTTCTGTAGGGTGTGTTGTGGTTGTAAGGTTTGTCTTTTCTTATAGTAGCCCCTTTAGGCCTTGCTTTAGGTTTGGTTTTGAGTCTATGAAGTTCCTGAGCTGCTGTTTATCTAGAAAATAGTGTACTGTTCCTTCGATTTTGAGGGAGAGTTTAGCTGGATAGAGTATTCTTGGGGAAGCATTCATTTCCGTGATTTTTTTGACTATATCTTGCCACTGCCTTCGGGCTTGCAGGGTTTCCTCTGATAGGTCTGCTGTGAATCTAAGGGGTGCTCCTTTGTATGTGATTTCCTTCTTTGCCCTTGCTGCTTGCAGTATTGTGTCTCTATTGGCAGCATCAATCATTCTAACTATGATATGCCTTGGAGTGTTTTTGTTGGGGTCTCTTTTAGCTGGCACCCTTCGGGCTTCTTGAACCTGAATGGCTGCATTGCAGAGCTCTGGGAATTTTTCAGCAATGATGCAGATCAAAACAACAATGAGATATCATTTCACACCACAGAGAATGGCCCACATCCACAAGAACAAAAGCAACAGGTGCTGGCGCGGATGTGGCGAGAAAGGGACCCTCCTTCACTGCTGGTGGGAATGCAGGCTGGTCCAACCCTTTTGGAAAACAGTATGGACGATTCTCAAAAAATTAGAATTCGATCTCCCATTTGACCCAGCTATAGCACTCCTGGGAATATATCCCAGAGAGGCAAAAATGTATAGTCGAAGTGACATCTGCAATTGTTTGTTCATTGCAGCACTCTTTACAATAGCCAAAATCTGGAAAAAACCTGAGTGCCCGAGAACAGATGACTGGTTAAAGAAGCTTTGGTACTTTTACACAATGGAGTACTATGTAGCTGTTAGAAAAGATGAAGTTATGAAATTTACATACAAGTGGTACTACATGGAAAGTATCATGTTAAGCGAAATGAGTCAGAAAGAGCGGGATAGACACAGAAAGATTGCATTCATCTGGGGAACATAAAGCAACAAAACGGGAGACTAACACCCAGGAAGGGCTCAGATTAGTACCAGGAATTTTGCTCCATGACTTGAAGGCCAGCCACATGTGCTAGGTGAGAAGGAAGCTCAGATAGAGAAGAGAGCACCAAATAAAGGGTGTTGTGAAGACCCTCCCAGGGTGGGAGAGACATGCTAAAAGTGGTCTATAGACCAAACATGACTGCCACTCAATGCCTCTCTGGCAAAACACAGTACCCAAAAGAAGAGAGAGAGAACAGGAAGGAATGCCCTGCCACAGCGGCAGGGTGGGACGGGGGGTGGGGGGGAGGATGGGGGGTGGGAGGGATGCTAGGACCCGTGGTGGGGGAGGATGGGCACTGGTGGAGGGATGGGTACTTGATCATTGTATAACTGAAACCCAAGCACAAAAATTTATAAGTCTATAAGTGTACTTCATGGTGTTTCACTAATAAAAAAAATGATAAAAAAAAAAAAGAAACTGAACAAGACACTTTTACCACATACATTTTACCACAAAATATTTCCCAGAGGACACAGTTTAGATGGACTCCTCGAAGAATTGGGGTGTTGGGTAGGGTCATGCTGAAGTCCACATGGGAGGTGGTGGTAAAGATGCCTGTGGAGGAAGCTTGCCACAAAGGGCTGGGAAGGCGTGCAGTTAGTTAGGTCACGACAGGGACCACTACGGAAATGAGAATCGGAAAGGATCACTCTGGATGAGAGCTGGGTGCTGAACAGAGGTAAAGTATTACATGATAACCTGTCAGAACCTGTAACAAACCACAATGCCTAAAAACAGAGAGAGAGATGGGGGGAGGGAGGGAAAGAGAGAGAGTAACAGACAGAAAGACAGAGAGAAGAAGAGTGCCATAGAGGCAGGGCTGGGGGAGGTGTCAGGAGGGAAACTGGGGATGTTGGTGATATCGGCAGGCAAGTAGGGAAGCCCCTTCCTCAAGGCAATGGCAATGAATTTCCTGGGAAATAATGATATCAGTAGCTAAGAAGTTACAAAAAGCCAACTTGGCAGAAAACAGGAACCAAGACCTGACAAGACTTCCATCTGGCCAGCAACAGACCCAGAGAAGGCTGGACCCCCGCCTCCCAGAGAAGCTCCAGCAGGAAGAAAGTTCAGGAAAGGAATTTCAAAGAAGACCATCACCACTCCCAACCCTACCCTCCTTGGCAACCCACTTCGTAATGGTCTTAAAAGCAGGTTGGAAAAAATCCTATAAAGGCCACCTTGAACAAAGGAAGGGCACGCATGTGCTGCCGGAGCCCATGAGCTGCTCGTACCCGTGAAGCGAGGCACATGTGGTGTCCGAGCACATGTGTTTCCCACATCTCTCCTCTTGAGATGCGTGCTTTCATGTCTAATGCTGGGATGTGTGTCGGGGCTCTCTCCACCCTTGGAGATGCTCGGGTCCTCTCTTGAATGCATTCCTCTCCACTCTCTCTCTTTCCCTCCTCCACTTCAAAACCCCCCAAATAAAATCTGTTTTACTTCACTGCTCGTCTACCCCTGAAATTCTTTTCTGCAAGGCGAGACAAGAACCCAGTAACCCTGGATCCTGGGGTGGCAGAGAAGGATCAAGAGAGAGTGACAGTCTTTCTCCTCCCACTTTACATGAGACACCCGTGGGGTCCACTGACATCACTGGTGGTGGGAAAATTACACTGGTGGAGGAAGGGATGGGTGCCAGAACATTCTGTCTGAAACGCAATCATCAGCAAATGCATAACTCTGTATCTCATGGTGATTCCATTTTTTCTTAATTTTAAAAGATGCTTATTATAAATCCTGGATGCATTTTCTCAGTTTGAGAATGTTTAAGCCAAGGTGTCGGGACGTTTTTGGTTTGTTTTTTTCCCCCATTAGGTGTGATTAAGGAAGTGCTGAATACGCGGTCTGAATCCTACCCCATCTGATTAAAAGGTTTTATTTAAGAGAGGAAAGTAAAACTATTGTTTTCTCAGTTTTACTGGACAATTTTCAGGCACATGTCCTTTGCTGTGTTCACTGGGTAGCCCCTGAGAGTCCCTGAGTGTGGGGCGGATGCGGGGGGCGGCTCCAGTTGATGCCTTGCAGGAACGTGGGGGTAGAACCCAGTTGTTAGGTGAGACTGAAGCAATGGCACCCACAGGCCCATCCCACTGAGACCCTACAGGGACTGAATCTCTGGTTTTTACCAGAGAAAAACTGAATCCTCACTCGGAGATGCTGGTGGACTTTCAGAGAGCTCAAAAGCACACGGAGGAGGAAAAGGAACCTGGCCTCAGTGAATGATCCCTTACCTGGTGACCCAGCATATGGGTCTATTTGGAATGGGCTTTGGGGCTGCTAGAAAATGCTTATCCCAGCAGGCTCCTCCGTCCAGGACGACTGACCAGGTCTCCCTGGCCACCCAGGCCCTTCACACACTGACAGAGCCACTGTGGTTTGAGATGCTGGATGGGCAATGTACTTGCTGGCTCCCAGCCCTTGCCAGCACCAAAAATGGCACAAGTCAGCTTATGACCCTTGGTGACAAGGCTCTCCCTTACTAGCTCCTCAGCAACGACCAGTTTTGTGTTTGTTTTTTGGACTTTGGTTGTTGGGTTTCTTGTTTGTTTTGTTTTTTGTTTTGTTTTGTTTGGGGGGGGGCTTTGAGGGGGGTGTGGGTAGACTAAGCCTGGCAGTGCTCAGGGCTTACTCCTGGTTCTGTGCTCAGGAATCACTCCTGGCAGTGCTCAGGGGACCATAGGTGGGATTCAAACCAGGGATACCAGTATCCAAGACAAGCATCTGAACTCTGTTACTATCTCTCTGGCCCCCAGCCTGGTTGTTAGAAAATATTTGTGGGCAGGAAGTGGAGAGGTCCGCTCCTGGGACAGCCCATGAACACTCTGACCATTTGCTGGGAGAGAGATGGTTAAAGAGGTTTTCTGGGTCTGATGTTCTGTCTGACGTGTGGGTGGTTAAAATATACAGACACTGACCTCTGTAGGGAAGCACTAGAGTTACTCCTCAGAGCCCCCAAATGCCCCCTCTTTCCATGATGTCAGGCCCCTCCCTCCCCAGGCTGAAAATCCAGCAAGGTGGCAGTTCCCACCAGGCACAGATGAGGCCTCCATAGGACTGACCCTCCCCTTGTTCCCAGCACAAGATCCCATAGCTGAGCCCCCTCCCACGGCCTCCCTTTCACACCCCAAAGTCCTAGTGCTCCTGCTCTCCTCCTGGGGCTGGGGCCCCTCAGGGTCGAGCCTGGGTCCCAACTGGGGAGGGGGGGCAGTAGGTGGGGACACAGGGTGGGCAGGGAGACCCTCTCTCTGGAGACTGGGCAGATGCCGGGGGAGCAGCAGGTTGACTCGGTCCCTCCAGAGGGCAAACCCAGTCTCCTAGGCTTGGGGGTGGCGGGGGCGCTGCTTTTATGGCTCTGGAAGCTCTTGGCCTGAACCTTATTTGGCTAAAAGCCGTAAGTCAGGACCTCAGAAGGAGCTGAAACACAGAGATGTGATTGCAAGAGCAAGGTAGACCCACCTCCAGGTCTGAAATGTGTGAATAGCCACTTAAATTATCCTCCTTAAAAGGATACTCAAGCTGAGTCCTCTGTCCACTCCGGCAAGACACCCTCTTGTCCCTCGACCACACAGTGCTGGCTCCCCATTGGCCAACTCCTCCTTGAGTCTATTCCCTGCTGAGACTCCCTGGGTCCTACCCCCACTCGCCACCACAGAGGAACCTGGCGGGATTATCACAGCCTCTGCAGACCCTCCCATCTGCCCCAAGTGCCACTGCTGAGATGAACCTTCCAGTCATTCTTTGGGCTTCTTGACTCGCAGATCAAGAATCACCCTTCTTCGCTCCCCTCCTCTCCTCTGGCTGGGTTCCAGGCCTTTCTCCCCAGTTCTTCTCTCCTTCCCACGGAATCAGCGCTTCCACACGCCTCTCCCCCTTGCTGTGCTTCCAGTCTCCAAGGCTCAGAACACCCAGTCAAGATACCCAGGAGGAATGGGGGGAGGAGAAGGTATAGTGAGGGGGGAGGGAGTCCCAGCCCAGGTTTCTCAGGAGTAAAGCTGGTCCTCCCTTATTACCGGAGAAGTTTTGGGGCACATGATGTTTATATCCACTCCAAGGTCCAGGAGTTCTTCCTTACTTCCTAGAGGCTGAAGCTGATTGAGGAAGGAGAGAGACAAATTATACAACTGGTTTTGGCTGTAGGGCCCCTTCCTGACAGCACCCTGCAGTGGGAACGCTTATTGCCCGAATTCAGGGACGAGGGCTCCCGCCACTCCTTCTGACAGATGAACAAAGGGCAAGTCCTTTGTTTCTCTAGGATGCAGCTTGGGCAGAAACTCATGATCACCAGGCAGATTAGGCCAGGCCATCTCCTGTGTAGAGAGTAGCAGGGCCTTGGGTTCTGGAATCCTACGGTCCCCATCGTCTCATTTCTATAGACTTCAGCAGATGGGCAAACTCCCTCGTCTCCTGCTTCCTGCATCTAAGAGCCAATAGCACATTCTACTCTGTCGGGGCGAATTCTTTGCTTGAAACTAGAGCCCCTGAGGACTGGGGTGTCCCATTTGTTTACCATATTGTTCCACAGGGCCCTGGCGAGCTGGCTGTGGAATTTCTGACTCGGATGGAAACAGTCTGAGATGAAGAAGGATGTATCCAGGCTCCCATCCTGCAGGAGAGAAACAAGACCCCCTTGCTCTACTGCTGATTCTAGGGATAGAGAGGGGGAATTGAGGTTGTTCAGGCCCTGGGACTGGTCACCCTAAATCCTCCTCCCGTTAGTGGAATCTGAGCCATGGGATCAGCTCCTGTAGGGTCCGCTTCAGGGTCAGAGTCCTCATCAGTGGGATCAGAGCAATCCTATAGATTACTCGCCTAAGATGTCCCTAAACACTCACCTTCATTTCTGCTCCCAAAATTCCCACTGTTTAATATACGGGTGCCATTTTTTAATAACATTTTGTGAAATAAAAATATTTTATGTAAGTTAAAACTATATATTTTAGGGGCTGGAGAGATAGCACAGCGGGTAGGGCGTTTGCCTTGCACGCGGCCAACCAGGGTTCGATTCCCAGCATCCCATATGGTCCCCTGAGCTCGGCCAGGAGTAACTCCTGAGTGCAGAGTCAGGAGTAACCCCTGTGCATCACCGGGTGTGACCCAAAAAGCAAAAAAAGAAAGAAAATAAAAACATGTCCGCGATGACCTTGAGCCTATACCACGTTTGACATGGCGAGAGCCTCATCCCTGAGGAAGTCTTGGGCAGTCAGCCTGGAAAAACTACTTGCCAGCTCTTGGTCAGTTCGCCCTGGAGGTCTTTGTGCAGAGAAAGGGACCAGGCCTGGCACAGTCATGTCAGGAAAGTCTGACCCAACACCCCCTCTGCTCAGTTGAGACAACAGTTCCCTACCAGCTTCTCTCCATGAGGTGGGACCCTTGAGACCCAGGATCAGGGCACAGGACTCAACATACTGGATGCAAGGGTCAGGACGAGGGTACGGCATGCACATGAAGTGGGTACCCGGCACCTTCTTGCACCACAGCAGGTGGCGGGGGCGGGGGGGGGCGGCTGTCAAAAAGTGGGAAATTCATAGCAGGAGAGAGAGTACAGCAGTTAAGTTACTTGACTTGCATGTAGCTAACCTGAGGATTCAATCCCCGGCACCACACGTGGACCCCAACCACTATCAGTAGTGATCTCTGAGGACAGAGCCAGGAGTAAGACCTGAGCACTGCCAGGCCTGGCACAAAAACAAACAAGAAAAGAAGTGAGTACGTCAGATACTCTTTAGGCTTGCTTCTCTTTCTCTTATTTCCTCTGATTTTAGGTAAGAGACTTTCTCATGGCGGAGCCCTTCATGCACAGAGTTGACAAAAGTTCCCTTGGAAGGCAGATGGGCCAATGTGATGCAGGGGAACTTCAGGCCAGGGTGTACTTAAATGCTCAGGAAATTGGGGACTTTCTGAGGAGCTCAGATGCTCCGGGAGCTGTGCCCCCAGACCAGCACCTGGGCTTCCCAATAGGCACCCCTAGGGTGTCCTCAGGAGTCGGCATACCTGCAGGAAAGGCATCTGGATGTTTGTCATGAAGGGCTGCAGCACCACAGTGAAGTCCTCTTTCGTGTCATAGCGCGATTTCCCCAGGACATTACGCAAGGCATTCTGGAACACAGGCACCGGGTCCTTCAGCACAGGCCCCAGCCTGGCCTGGGCCCCAACAGGGCAGTGAGAGGAGCCCCGTTTGTTCCCTGGACAGTGGGGCTGACTCAGCCCAGAGAAGGTGAATGCCAGCTCCCTGGCAGGTGCCTTTCCAGAGTCCTGGGCACAGGCTGGAACACACTGTTGTCTGGTCACTGCCAGCTCTGTGACAGCTCGGTCCAGCAGCAAATCCCACAGGACTCAAAACCTGGAAGCAGTCTCCAGAGACACCAGGCCAGAACCCGATAAACTGCCTGTGCAGGAGGTCATACGGTCACTGAATTTTCAGGGTGCAGGGAAAGAAAGGGGGTCCCCTAAGGTCCCAGGACTACTGGTATCATAAGGGCAAGTACCATGATGAGGACATCAAGGGCAGCTCTGATCTACCCTGGATTCTCCTGAGGTCCCCCCACTGGGGTGCCTGAGATACCTCAGGTGTGGCACAGGAAGAAACCCAGATAAGTCATGTAACCTTCATGACACTGAGTGTCTCCCTTCCCTTCCATCTTCCCTAGAAGACCCTTCGCTAGCATGTTAAAGCAAGGAGCTCTGGAGAGCAACTCCACATGATGGTGCTGTTCTTTGTCTCACCTGATAGGTTTTGGTCATGCTGTCCAGAAAGGCTATCTCACTGGAACCCTTTTTCGGAGTCAGAACACAGTCACAAGCGTAGCTGCATAAGATGGGGGTGGGAAGGCAGGTGGAGGTAACAGTGATAACATGAGGAAGCAGAGCCAACCAAGCCCTTGTTAGGAGCTGACTCTGCTCCAGAGGGGTGGAATACGGGAGTAGGGGATCCCTGGAGGCCTGCCTCAGGGGCACCAGGGTCACGGCCTCTGACACGCTGTGCGCAGGTGGGAATCAGGCCTGACCGGAGCCTGGACTCAGTCCCCAGGGAGTCAGAACAAGCCCCTTCCCCATGTCCTCCCTGCCCCGTTCACTGAGCACAAGTGCCTGCTGACAAATTCCAGCAAATTTTCCCAGAGCCTACTGGTTTAGACAACAAAATGCCACGCTCCACTTCAAAAAACAAGGAAGTAAAATTAGCCCTGGTGCCTTGGTAGTGCCACCCTCACACTCATCCTTGGTTCACAGCAGGGTTTCCCTGTGCCCTCTTTTGTTTTATTAGAATCATCTCACGGCCCTCGAACACAGTCACAAGCTAGAAGAGGAATCTGGAAAGTTCTGGAAATAGGCCTGGGTCTGTCCTGTGGAACCAGTCAATGAGCATGAGGAAGAAGAGGAGGAAATACACCCGTGTGTCTGCATCCAGCAGAGGGAAGAAGACATCCCCCCCACCGTAAGAAGGACCCCCGTGTCCCTCCCCAGGTCACTTCCCATCAGGCCCCTGAAGGGGGCAAATCCTGGAAGCCTGGCCGTGCTACTCTCTTGCGAGCATGCTGTCGCCCCCTTTCCCAGCTGGGTGACACCGTCTGCCTAGCACCAGCCTTACTCCCATCCCTGCCTTCCCCTCTGTCAACAGGGCTTTGCGTAACACAGAGAAACCCACTAGCCCCAAGGCAGGGGCAAGAGGGAACCATGGGGCTTATCTCCCCACAAGCAGTGCTCCTGGCCCAGACCTCTTCACAGACTTGCAGCCCACATAGAGAAGACCCAGGAAGCACCCTGAGGGTCAGGATATGGGAACAAGAAGGGGCCAAGAATCTGGGTGAGGAGCAGGAACAGGGGAACAAAGAGGACAGTAGGGGCAAAAGGGGGCAAAAGAAGGAGTGAGGGCAGGGGGTGAGCGTTTATCCAGCTAGAGCAGCGGCACCTGCCTACCTGGTACGTGGCTTGTAACACTTCTGGGTCCTCTGGAATGACAGCCTTAGGAGTTCGAGGTCCATGAAGTCCACCAGATTGACCAGGGCTCTGGGCACCTAAAGACAAGGATGCAAATGAGGGAGGCACAGTGATCCCCTCTTCTTCGGGCCCTAAGGAGAGGGAGCAGCTCTCAGGTCTCTGGAGAACTCCAGGCTGCTGGTTGCTGGGCTGGGGGGCATCCCAGGAGATCTCACCACAGGCCCTGCCTGAGTCTCAGCAGGCCCCCGCAGCCCTGATAGGCCTGGAGACTCTTGGATGGGAGAACGAGCAGCCAGTGTGGAAAGGTGAGAGTTCAGCTCGCTTTGACCATCCTTGAATGAACCTGTACGTTCTTGGGCTTTCACCTTGGAGAGGCAGCTGCCCTGTGTGCTAGGACCATCTCTCTGCATCTGAGCCTGGACTGGCTCTCCTGAGCAGGCCTGGGACTCTGCCACACAGAGATGCTCCTGGGCAAGAGAGCTGCAGCCCTTACAGAGGGGTAGGGAAGGATGCGTTGCTAGGGCCAGGGTCAAAGCAGGTGACTCCAGACGTGCCCTGTTCAGAGTGCAGTGTCCAGCTAGGACCACCCAGCTGTCATCTCCAGGGCTGTTATGAGTAGGGAAACCAACCAGTGATCATATTTTATTCCCTTCTCTAATGTTATATGCTTCTGGGCTGATTTCAGTTGGAATGATGCATCTGGGGGGGTCAACCCCAATCTCTTACATGGAAGAAGCCAAGTTCATTATCTCTTTCCTTTAAGGAAGGGGTTCTCCATAATTCTCCCCTCTGAGACTAAATGCCATCCAGTTTACAGGGCCCTCCATCTACCTCCTTTTGCAGATAGTCCAAAACTGTGCGAATATGGTCTAAAAATTTTTCTGCAGAATACATGCTCTGTGCAGAGAGAGAAGGGAGAGGGAAACATCAGAAAGAGAATGAGGTAGGGCAGTCGAGGCCTCCTGGCCCTTCTGATTTCAAGAACTTTTTTCCCTCTAGCACCCAGTTGTGACCAGCTCATCATGTCAGAATCGGAGATGATGACTGAATATGGACTGTTGCTAAGATGGGTCAACCAGCAGCCTTGAATCTTTGGCCAGAGCTTTATTTCAGTATCAGACAGTGAGTAATCTTCTTAGACTTTAATGCCTTCTTGTTCTCAAGCCACAGTAGTTGCAAGAGAGGCGGATAGAAACACCACTGCTATGTCACCTGCTATCCACCCCACCTGAGATCTGAAGGCAGGACAGAAACCCAGGGGTCACAGGATGTGCCTGGTAGGAATTATGCCCATTCACACAGCATGGTAAATGCACAAATCTAGAGTCAGTTCTAGGGACTGTCACAAAAAGGACTCCTATGGCCTAAAGTCAATGTCAGGATCCTTAAGGTGCCCCTGCGCACCCCATTACCTCATCCTTGCAGAAGTCACATATATCGTGGTTTCCAATCATCACTGTGATGACCTTCCAGTCTTGACTGAAATTTATATTCTAGTCAAAGAGAGGAAAAGGAATGACTTCACAAGTACTGAACAAAACTACACAGCTCCAAGACATCCACTCAGCCCTCTAAGACTTCCTCACCTACTGTTATAACAGAATTGGAATCTCAGAGTTAAAGGAATGTGAGCGGTTCATTGATAAACCACAGGATCTTAACATCAGGAGAGACTTTCAAAGTCACTATGACCAGCACAAACTTAAATCTGACTTACCGAGGTGTTTTTCATTCTCTCCACCAGAGCGGTGGCTTGGTTTATCAAATCCCTGAGGAGGAGAGAAATTAAATTTGTTATAAAGAGTACCCAGATTTTTCTTCCTAAAGGCTTAAAATTGAAACTTTCCAGGACATTACAGTACAGCATGTGCTGGTATATACCCTGAGGTTCAGGGACCAGAAGCTACTTCTCTGTTCTGGAGAGTTATCACAATACATAATCCTGTGAACTATCAGTAGTGTGTTTATCCTAATGCTGTAAGCAACGGTACTGCCTATAAGCAACAGTATTGCCAGTTCCATTTATGGCTCATGATCTTCTTTCTAGAAGTTCACATACAAAGCGTCTTTAAGGTGCCATGATAAATTATTTCCTTTGAAAAACTGGTATAGATTCTAAAATTAGACCTAAGAGATTTTTTTGGTTGGGGCCACATTCAGCTAGCATACTCAGGGTTTACTATGACTCTGTGCTTAGACATCACTCCTGGAAGTGCTCAGGGACCATATGTAGTGCCAGAGATCAAACCTGGGTTGGCAGCATGTAAAGCAAGTGCCAAACTCTGTAGAGGTTTATCACACATACCATTTGAAGCATGACTACAAGAATCTAAGTTTGTTGTTCAGACATTATGACTACGAACAATTATTTTTCATGTTCATTCATTCATTCATTCATCATCCTGTTATTCGTCGATTGCCTCGAGCAGGCCCCAGTAACGTCTCTTTCATCCTAGCCCTGAGATTATATTCAAGGCTCTTTAGGAGAATGAGACCCATCATTGTTACTGGTATTTGGCATATTTGGTACGCCACGGGGAGTTTGGCAGACTCTGCCCTGTGGGCAGGCTACATTCAATAGCCTGCAAGTTTGTCCAAAGTAGGAATGAGATAATAAGATGTCATAAAAAGATGTCCTGATAAGATGTCAAGCAGCCGCGAATGCAGCCGCGCGGTTCCAGGAGCTGGATTTTATAGTCTCTGAGTCTTGGCTGTTGATGGGATTACACGGCGCCAGGGGGCCAGGTGGTGGGTGTGACCCCCGCCTACTGGAACTTGGAGGATCTGGGTGGAGGATACTCGACTCCAATCCGAGTAGGCTTGGAGATCTTGGCCCCAGAACCCGCGTGGCTTTGTCCCTCTGCCAGTACCTTCATGTGAGCGGAGAGTGGTCTCAGCATGGTGGTGGCTGGTCCTGGACGTCTTCGGCTGCCGGAGCCCTGGTCGGGGTGGGGAGGCAAGCTCAACCCACTCCCCTCCAAGGGACCCCGGCGAGGAACAGCCAGGCGCAGGGGCAGGAGACTGCACTGGTCTCGTCCGGGAGCTGGATTTTATAGTCTCTGAGTCTTGGCCGTTGATGGGATTACGCGGCGCCAGGGGGCCAGGTGGTGGGTGTGACCCCCGCCTACTGGAATTTGGAGGATCTGGGTGGAGGATGCTCGACTCCAATCCGAGTAGGCTTGGAGATCTCGGCCCCGGAACCCGTGTGGCTTTGTCCCTCTGCCAGTTTCATGTTGGGTTGATAAATATGACAGAGGTGTTATGGCATGTGAATTACATGCAGCTGATCCCATCCAGTTTGATTCCCAGCACCACATGGTTCCCTGAGCATTGTGGGGTACAACACTGAAATCCCCAAGCACCACTGAGTGTCATCTGGAAGCCCCTAAGCACTGCATTGAACCAGTAGCCTGATAATCCTAGAATTGCTAGCAGGGGATCCTGGTCTCCAGAGCACTTCACTGGAGGCGAGAGAGATAGAGAGAGAGAGAGAGAGAGAGAGAGAGAGAGAGAGAGAGAGAGAGTTCCCAATAGTTTCTTTCTCTGACTCTCGCCACTATTCCTGATTTTTCCCTTTTATGTATATTGTCTTATTTTTTTGTTAACATATCTAAGTGCTTCCTTAGAAAATGGTGGGGGAATAAATGTCCACTCAGTATGCCAGGTTTATAGTTCATGGAAGGACTAGATTTTAGAACTCCAAAACTTGATGCTAGTTCAGGTCCGTTACAGGCCCTGGGTGAGACGTATTCCCAGTTCAGGTATTTCCCAGGAGCTTGCTGTGGGAACACCGCTCAGCTTATATGATGAAGAAGGTACTTCCCAGAAAGTCAAATATGTCTGGGGGCTGGAGCTGCTTCTATTCCAGAGGCCGTGTGCTTCAGCAAGATCCAGTTCAGACAGCTGGACCAGCAGCTGCACAAGCAGGAGACTCAGGATCATGGGACTTTCAAGAGCAAGGGGAAGGTCTCCTGGAGAGACTGTCTTGGATTCTGAGTAGTTATGTTTAGCTTCCTCTGGCTTCTCAACTTCATCTCTCTTTGACTTCTTAATATTCTAGGAAGGGGAAATGAATTGCTGTCCCAGAGTCCTCCGCAGAATCATGTTTCCTCATTTATTTGGTTGTCACTCCCTGATTTTGTGTATTTTTATCTGGGTGGGCAATTGAACCCAGAGACTTGGTCGTACAATGCTTCTACTCTACCACTGAGCCAAATCCTCATCCTGACACTTCCTGATCTTTTGGGGGAATCACTATTTGTGACTTTCTGGCAAGACTAAATTTCTTCACGCCATGATGCTACACTATTTCATAAACTGGCAAGGGTTGAAACCATTCATTGAATTACTTAGACTATTGAATTACTTATCTATGAGATTGTAACCCAAAGATCTTCCTTTGGAGGCAAGTCTCTTGTCCATGCACACAGCCTCTCTACATCCCTTCTGTAGCTTTGATCCAAGAGGTGACCCAGTCAGAGAGCAGGTCTTGTAAGCCATTGCTGCCAGTGGACAAATGGTCCCTATGCATAAAGGTCACACAGCGATCTTCAAAGTAGACTATGTGCCTCCTGCACCCCATCCCCTACACCCTGCGACCAAAATGACATACTTAGCCTTTGCTCTGGGAACAGCCTGATTGAGGAACGCACTAATGCTTTTCGCATCACCGGTGCAAGTGCCATAGCCTGTGAGTTTGCTGTTGAACTTGCGAAGAATATCTGGAAAAGGACACAAAGAGCTCAGGACAGGACAGGGTCTCTTCTCTGGTCATAGGTCTCCCAGCTGGGCTGCATTACCCTCTTCCTGCAGCCTCCAAGGAAAGGGGTTCCCAGGGAGGCAGAAGCATGTGCCCAACAAGAGTTGGAGTCTCTCTTCTCTCTCTCCCTCTGTCTCTCTCTCCCCCTTTCTCTCTTCTCTTTCTCCTCCACACTCTCTCTCCCCCTCACTCCCTCTCCCACCTCCAGCCCAATTAAGCAAATTGTATCACTTGATGATCTCAGTGACACACATGTGTGTTGAATGAAGAAAAATGAGATTCAAAATGTCTGATATTTTTTCCTAGGTAACCAGGTAAGCATAGAGAAAGACCAAGGTTTGAACCCAACTCTCCAGGCTTCAAATAAGTGGAAATTCCCCTCTTTTCTGCTACCTGACACTGGACTTTTTGAAGTCAGGGTGTCAGAGAAGCAAACTGACAGACTTAAACTCTGCTTCACTTACTTGGTAAGGTGGTCACATTATCCAGCGAGCCGTCCCCTCCACCACTACAGGGATCGAACAAGCCAATGAGAGCCTGAGTCAGTGCTTAGGCTGTTTACCAATGGTCGTCCCACCTTTTCCCATTCCCCACCAAGATATGCCAGGTTAACCAGTTGAATTTGAAGGATTTTGAGAAAATTTTCTTTATTAAACTGGAAAAGGGTCAGAGGTGCCAGGGTTCAATTCCAAGAACTCATGTATAAGAACCACACGTTCAATGACTGAGCTACATCCCCATTACACCCTAGGAGAAAATCCAAATTCTCCAACATGTTAGTTACACTCAAAAGATTTGAAAAACCAAAGAAGTACTTCCCTTTTTCCAACAAAACAGGAGGTAGGGACGACTACTTAATTTATACTCTATATGCAGATTCTCACCCAGCAAGCTGAAGGTACCAACATAATGTTTTCCATTTTACAGAGTAGGAAACTAAGGTACAAAGGATTAATTATCTTTAAAAAGGACGTGAGAGACCATAAGGTCCTCTGAGAATCAGCTGGAGCAAGAGGGCTTCAGAGCTGGATAGTCTCTTCTCTTTGCAGTGGTTAGTAAGTTCACTGGAAGGTCAAGGAATGTCCTCTAGCTGCCTTCCAAAGCACAACCTAATTTCATGTAGGCTGATCTAGTTTTATGTATCTTAGTCTAGCTTCAAACACACTCAATATTTCCTTTTTTAAAGTATCTTAATTCAATGTGACATGGGAAGAAAGGAGAGAAGCATTCCTGTTTGAACAGAAGGTTCAGTTATATTGTGTTTCCTCTACAACTCTCTACTCAACCCCTACACTAAATTCCAGACAAATAGATTTTGAGAACACAGGGCCAACATCCTGTCCACCAATAGGACCATCCAAAGAACAAACCATGAATAAAAAAAAAAAAATAAATCATGATTACTCTTCATTCAAGAAATACCAGGCAAGACTATCTGCCACCAGTCATGTCCACACCCCAAAGCTGCCACCCGTTTAAAACAAAAAAGCTACACCAGCCTTACCTTCCTGATAAAAATACTGAACACCCTGAAAAAATACGATGACTTTCATAATTCGCAAAAGGAGAGAGAGAAAAAGAAGAAAAGCGACTGCCATAGGAGTTTAGGGTGTGGGAGGATAGGGGTGTTGGGAGATGTGGGAGGGAAACGGGGGACATTGGTGGTGGAAAATGTATACTGGTGGAGGGATGGGTGTTGGGTTACTGTATGACTAAAACCCAATTTTGAACAGCTGTGCAATTTTTTTTAATGCTCGGGATGAGTGTCTATTTCACAAAAGCAGTTTGGGTAGGGCTTATGACAAAGGCTCATTCAGAAGCTCCACATGGTAAAGAGAAAGAAGCCAAGTCTTGCCTTTCTGTCTCACTCTGTATCTCTTTCCCTCTTCCCACTACATGTCTAAACTCAGCTGGGCTGAGGAAGGGGCATTTGCTTTGACCTCTGCTTCTTTTCTAACACAACATGATGGCCTCTGAGTATCTGTATTGCAAATCATAATGCCCAAAGAAGATTCCACTGTTCTTCCTGCATTAACATATGCCTCAGAGACCTGGGCCCTACGCAAACAAGATGAGAACGCTATTCAGGTCTCCCAAAGAAGAATAGAAAGAGCTATGCTTGGAATATCACGTTTCACTCAAATGAGAGAAAGAATCCGGAGTTCTGACATCCGTCGACGATCAAGGATCAGGGACGCTGTCTCATATGCCAAGGTGTCGAAAATCAGATGGGCTGGTCACGTAATGAGATTTAAAGACGACCGTTGGACTAGAGCTGTTACTGATTGGATTCCACGGGATGTCAAGAGACCGCGTGGCCGCCCACCTACCAGATGGTCAGACTTCTTTGTCAAGATCATGAACGATCGGTTTGAGGCCCTCCATGTTCCCGGAGCGAAGAGATGCCATTGGGCTACACTAGCACGCGACAGGGACAAATGGAGACGTTACTGGCGCCCGCTCGAGCAAATCGACGACTAACGGGAAGTTAAGTGATTAAGTGAAGTGAATGCCCAAAAGTTGAGAGAGAGTAAGAGGAAAATTGTCTGCCAAAGAGGAAGGGGAGAGGTAGGATAAGGAGGTAGGAGGAGATACTGAGGACATTGGTGGTGGAAAGTGTACACTGGTGGAGGGATTGGGTGTTCGATCACCGTACGACTGAAATTCAAACATAAAAGCTCTGTAACTGTATCTCATGGTGATTCAATTAAAAAAAAAAGAAAGAAAACTCCCTCTGCTGACCCTGCTCACAACCAACCACTATCAAGAATTCTGGGTTCTTTTTCCCTCCAACAAATCTACTATGTGAGATCCACTTTTTCCTCTCTATTTCCTTGAAAGAAAAGTCCCAAACCTCTTTCTTAATTTGCCTAAGAATATGATCTAGTATTTCCTATCTAAAAGTCTGAATGACTTCATAAAATGCTATTTTCAGATCAGTCTGCTGTGTGTACATTGCCCAGTGAGTTTACTATGGCAAACAAAGAATGATCTGTAGGATTTAAGTGAAATACTGAAATAACCGTATTCAATTTAAACAAAATTCTTCAATATTCTTGAGCTCAGGCTGGAGTGATAGCACAGCGGTAGGGCGTTTGCCTTGCATGCAGCCGGCCAGCCAAGCTGAGTTCGATTCCTCCGCCCCTCTCGGAGAGTCCAGCAAGCTACTGAGAGTATCTCACCTGCACAGCAAAGCCTGGCAAGCTACCCATGAAGTATTCAATATGCCAAACACAGTAACAAGAAGTCTCACGATGGAGACATTACTGGGCTGGCTGGCTTGAGCAACTTGATGAACAACAGGAGGACCATGATTCTTGAGCTCTATAATATGTTAATATGTAAAGACCCCTATATCCAGTAGGTAATGCTTTGCCCAAATACAAAGATTTTCTGTGGAAACTGTTCTGGAACTAGTGATCTATGGACTACTATTTGGAAAACACTAATCTGTGTGTTCTGACTAGTGTCGAAATGTCTGTCAAACTGATCCAGTTTCCATTCTTGATCCTACACAATAGGATCTTGTTGGAAGGGTTTTTTAATATTTAAGAAAAGATAGTGGCATTGTACAATTGAAACCCAAGCACAAAAATGTGTAAGTCTGCAACTGTACCTCATGATGTCTCACTATTAAAAAATTTTTAAAAAAAAAAAAAAGAAAAGATAATGGGTTTTAAAGGGCAGGAACTGTTGAAGATAGAAAGCTTTGAAGGAAGAGATAGAAAATTGAAACTTGAGCTCTTAGAGGACTTCTTTTGTATATTGAAAAAAAAATCTCAGAAGATGGCTTGATAGCATCTGAATCCTAGAATCCCCGTTGGACTTTTGGTAAGTTGGGCGGAGCCCTTCTCTTCCTACCCGCTCCTCCAGGGATAGGTCTTCCCTACCAATGGTTAACTGGTAGGTTCGTTTTATAGTCAGTTTTAATAGAGGTCAAGTGAAGTAACACAAGTTGATACCTCTCCTTTCTTTTTCTGGCTTTTCTCTTTTGTGGAACCCAAATAACAATGGGAAGAACAATTAGGAGGCCAGATTCTAATAGATGGCAGACAATCTGTCAGGGACATTTCTCTATATTGGGAAGACGTGGAACCCTTGGGACTCTGGAAATCCAGAAGGCATTCACCTCAACTCTGAGGGGTTGTCCTTACAGTACCAAAACCCTCAATTCTCTCAAGGTAAAGCAACAGTCTGAGTAACGCCATACTTTCTCCCACCTGCAAAAACTGCTTCTGGGGGCTCTTCCTCTGAATTAAGTTGAAAATGATTACAAGCCTAATCATTCCCTTCTATTTTAAAATATAGGCTATCAACAGTGAACTATCCTTTCCACTAAGTTAATTTTCCTTCCAAAAAAAGTCCCTTTTGGATGTGCATTTACAGGAAATAATTCCCCCACTCAATCTCTGGAAGTGAGCACAGGGAGTGAGGGAAGCTCAAAATTTAGTCTTACCTAAATGACAGTCCCCGATAATCTATCGTGAAACCAATAATGTTGTCTGGCTCAGAGCCAATTCCACTGCCGGCCTTTGAAAAATAACAAAATCCATCAGTCAATCAAAGCTTGGAATCCTTTAAGTCCCAGACCGAGCTTGTGTTCTGTGACACAATTTCCCTGTATCTCACCCCTTACTGATCCAGGCCATTCTCTGCCATTCTCATGAGGTAAATGGCCAAAGGATCATAGGGAGGAAATAGATTCAGTGAAACTTTAAAGTGGTTCACAAATGTTTGTATGCCCCTATATCCTGTAGAACAGTGGTTTTCACCCTCCCTGGACTACAGCTACAGAAACATTGAAGCCACTTCTTTAGAAGCATGAAGAGCTCAGAGGTCTGAGGACACTGCAGTGGACAAAATTCTCCTCATCGTCCCATTCCTCTGGAACACTCTGGGAGGCCCTCTCACAGCATTAGAAGTGCTGTTGGAAGGTGAAGGTCAGGATGATAATTCAACCTTATTTCTGGGGATTAGGAATCAGGAGCCACAGTGGTAGAATCTTTGCCTCTTCTCCTGTGGAGGCCAAGAGGAAACAGACGTGCATGTCAGGGCTGCTTGTAAAGCATCAGTCGAGAGCGAAAAGGACTCTCAGGTGGGCAGGTGGGAAGAAATTTTGAGTCAATAGTGATATATTTTCTATAGGTTAAAAACATATGTTGACTGTTTAAACTTCCCACCCTCCGAGACAATTCCGTGCTCTCCTAGAAAGATTTCCCTTGTATAAATGACAGAAACAGCAACAAAATGCTAACACTGCCATGCTCTGAGACAGTAAGAGTGGGGAGATGGGTAGAGGGTGTAGAAGTGCAAGCTTTACAGGTAGAAGGGAGGGGGCCCAGAGCTCCCCCTCTGCCGTCCCTCCCTCACCCTTGGGCCCGAGCATCCTTACAGTCATAAAGTCCCCCAAAGCAGCCACAACGTTGATGTCCGCAGGTTTCAGCGAATGCACTGGAAAGACAGAGGAACGCATCTGAGGAAAGGAAACTGCAAACTGCAGTCAGAGTCTAGGGCTTCCTGGTCTGGGACGACAAGAACATGCCCTGCACATATGTTGACCAGGCAGGACTGGCAATCCATGGTTCACACTGGGAGAATTTATAGGAATTTCTAGGAAGAATTTATAGGAAGTCGAGTATTTCCCTTGAAGAGATAGAGTAAATAATTCCTGACCCTCTGGGGATAAAGGCGCTCAGGTGTGATGGCAGCTGAATCCTGAGCGCATGATGGGATGGGCACTGGCCCCTATAGGTGAGGAGCAGGACCTGATATGGATCATTCTCAGGAAAGTCTGGATTTCCACCAAGAATCCTCACGCCAGGACATTTCTGTTCTGAAATATCCAAGGAGCTCTAAAGTGTAGTCCAGTGGTGGAAGTCAGAGCTTCTGGAGGCTGGGCTGGCCCCGCCATCCAGGGCCTTGGGTGCTGATTCCTGTGGGACTCTCCGAACATTTCACCCCTCCTCTGGCCTTCAATATGGTCTGGACCCCAGACACAAAGGATGCAGAGACCTTCCACTTGAGTCCCCTTAAATGGACTTGGGGGGGGGCTCTATTGAAAAGTCCAGCTCCTGGCCTGGCCACCCAGAGGTCTGCTGTGCAGCGAGGAATTCACTCAGGGAAACAGGAACAATATATAGACTCTTCGAGATGACAGCATGACAGAAGCAAACTGTCACTTGGTTATCATATGACAAATTTTATCAGAGTATCATTGGGGAGAGTCAGGGATCTTGGTGAGTCATGAGAACTTACCTGAATTTGGTACTGTGGCAGAAGGGGAGGTGTTTGGACAATTCAGAGTGCTTCCATACTTCTAAGGGTGGGGGAAAAAATTATAACATCTCAGGGTTGGAAGGAACCAGACTTACCAAAGCTCACTCCAGCACAGATTCCTGGGCCTCACCCTGAGAAAAGGTCTATAGGGTTACTTGAAGGGACCTATCAGGAATATCAGCTAGGATGGGATCTGATACCTAGTTAAGACTCTTCCATGATCCAAAGCAGAACTGGGGTAGCAATGAAGGGGAGCCCTCCATACCCGCCTGCCTGATTCTGCTCCAACATTGTGAGGAGTAGCAGTTTTCAGCATTGGATTTGGGATTTGACAGGCTGGATCTCTTTCTGATGGAGGCCCCCTCCCTCCGTCCTTTCTGTAGTGTTTCCCCTCCTCTCTGCCCTGCTAGGCTGCCCACTGCATTGACTGGTGAACCCAAAGGCAGTAACATGCAAGTACCTCTACAACGCTCATTTTCCTTATATTGTTCTTTCTTGTAATCAGGAAAGGTTGGTCCTGGTGAATAAGGAAGAGGAAGCTAGTTCAGCCCATTTTCAGAGTTCTCCACACCACTCTCCCTAACCCACCCTTGAGAACTACTGATATGGGTTTCCCCACGGTCAGCTTCCCTGCTCCACATTCCCATATCCCTGCCCACCAGGCTCATGCTATAGGCACCCTCACAGGAGGCACTGGGCCTGTCCCCCCACCCACAGGACAATTGAAATAAACACTCAGGTTTCCAGGAAGAGCCATGTCTGCTCTATGCCTCTGACCCAAAGGGCTGGTGTGGCTTTTTCACCTCTTTCTCTACTCAGACCTCAACAGAGCACATGAGCACCCTTATTCCCACAGTCCTATGGTCACCCACACCATTTCCTCCTAACGCCTGTTTCTTCATTCCCAGAGAAGAAAAAACTAAGGCATTTAGAGGTCATGTCTCAGCCAGCACAGCTCAGAGTTCCCAATCTTAAGCCAGCATCTCTCAAGAAACAGATGAATTGATAGATATTGGAATCCAGGAAGACAACTTAGCTCTCCAGGATTCAGTCTGGGGCCTCAAACATGTGAAATGTACTTTCCTACTCAGCTAGATCCGTCATCTTTCAGAGAGCTTGGTAGTAAACTTGGGTAGGGGAAGAGAGTATTGCTTGTTCTCATTCACTTCCCTAATAAATATCTTAGCTCAGGATCCAAGGATCACCTCCTTGTCCACCTTCATCCTGAAAAATAGTCATTCTCCCATGTGGGCACTCAGAGAGATAGGACATTAGTCCCTTTCTGCTCTGAATATCCTCCTGACCCTTAACTTTCGAAATGAGAACTGGAAGGGGCTGTCATTTTCCTCTTCCTGCTTAGAAAGAGCTTCATTCAGTCCAGATTTGCTAAACTCACTGTGTCATGGAGGGGTCACGGAACATTCTAGGGTTTCCCAGCCACTGGGATCTGCCATCTCTCAAAGTACAATCAAACAGAATATTGAGCCTGGTTAACTGAATGTGGAATAGGCAGGAATGTGACCAGACAGGAAAGAGAGAGAACCTGAGAAGATGTGATAGACTTTCACAGGAAACATGAAACATTTTTATTAAAATTCAAGGATGTTTTGGGAATATATCCCAGAGAGGCAAAAAAGTATAGTTGAAGGGACATCTGCACTTGTTTGTTCATTGCAGCACTCTTTACAATAGGCAGAATCTGGAAAAAATCTGAGTTCCCGAGAACAGATGACTGGTTAAAGAACTTTGGTACATCTACACAATGGAGTACTATGTCGCTGTTAGAAAAGATGAAGTCATGAAGTTTACATACAAGTGGTACTACAGGGAAAGTATCATGCTAAGCGAAATGAGTCAGAAAGAGAGGGACAGACATAGAAAGATTGCATTCATCTGGGGAACATAAAGTAACAAAATAGGAGACTAACACCCAAGACTAGCCAAGATAAGTACCAGGAGGTTTACTCCATGACTTTGAGGCCAGCTGCACACGCTAGGGGGAAAAGGCAGCTCAGCTAGAGAAGGGAGCACCAAATAAAGGGTGTCTGGGGGATCCTCTCAGGATGGGAGAAGCATGCTGAAAGTAGACTATAGACCAAACATGATTGCCACTCAATGCCTCTTTTGCAAACCACAGCACCCAAAAGGAGAGAGAGCGCAAAAGGGAATGCCCTGCCACAGAAGCAGGGTGGGCCAGGGGGGTGGGGGGGTGGGAGGGAAATTGGGATCTGTGGTGGTGGAAAATGGGCACTGGTGGAGGGATGGGTACTTGATCATTGTATAATTGAAACCCAAGCACAAAAATTTGTAAGTCTACAACTGTACCTCATGGTGTCTCACTAATAAAAATTAAAAAAAAAAAACTCAACAATGTTTTCACTCTACCTCGGTGGGACATGAGAAAAGAATATTGCTTGTGAAATTATGCTGTCTTGTCTTCTTGTCGACAGGTTCCAGCTGAAGTGAGAATAGGAAGATAAGGAATGAAAAGGGGTGTCAGAAGGGAAAATCAGGGTGTTGGTCAGAGGTGGAGAAGGGGGACATAGACAGAGGACATGGGGCTTCTTATCATTGCTGGCAGGTAACCCCACCTAAGTGAAGGGCCTCTAAGGCCTCTGAAAGCTTTCCCAAGTTGTCTTCTTACCAGAGGGAGTACTCCACCCTGTCATCTTACCATGTTGTTCCAGAGGGCACTGGCTATGTGGCCGTGAGTCTTCTGACTGAAGTGGAAACAGTCAGGGGCAAAGTATGTTAAGTCAAGCAACCCTTCCTGATGACAGGGAGCAAGAGGGGCTGTGTTAGAGATGCCAGAGGACAATGAAGACACACACACACACACACCCCACACACACACATACACATACACAAATATCCTAGACTTATGTTATCTTTACCTCAGTGCGGGGCACTTCCAACCTTTCAAAGAACGGCTGCAGGACCACAGTGAAGTCGTCCCTCAAGTCATAGCGCCCGCTCTCCACTAACTGCTCAACCTGCTCCTGTGGGGGATGGGCACAGGGTCAGGGGATCTGACTCCGCTCATCTCAGAGCAATGTCCCACTCCACATCCATCCCAGTCTGGCCTTACAGCGCAATGCATCTGCCTGGGATCCCCGCTCCTCAGGAGCCAGACACATTTTAGTCTGCCTCCGCCTCAACCCCAGCCCCAGCCAGCTACGTGACCTGGGCTATATAAAGGGGGAGAGGTCAAACCCAAATGTGAGTGTTTTGATCCTCTTTCAACATACTGACATGATGTCAACCTCTAGTGTGACTCATACTTGAATGTCACATTGGACAAATTATACCACCAAATATGTACAAAACTGTGAGGCAGTCAAAAATTAATTTTGATGATTTCAAAAATCTAATTATATCTATTGAAAGAAACTAGGGCTTGTTTGGGGGGGGCAGAAAGGAATGGGTACCCAGGGGTTACTCCTGGCTCTGAGCTCAGGAATTTTTCTTGGCCGTGCTCAAGGGATCATATGGGATCCTGGGGATTAAAACTGATTGGTCACATGCCAGGCGAGTGCCAAAAGTAGGGCTTATTTCATGAAAACACCAGAAACACAAACTGCAATGCAAACATCAAAATGTTAAAGTCATTCTGGTAAGAGATGGGGTAAGGCAAGAAAGGCAAATGGTCATTTAGTGACTTTTCTCTGAATTATGCTTATCTCTGTCTCCCCATTTGTTCAGAAAATCAAGGGTGAGTTAATGACAGCTATGTATTCAAAAAATAAATTTGAAAGCACACAGCACTCTCTCTCTCTCGCTCTCTCTCTCTCTCTTTCTCTCTCTCTCTTCCTCTCCCTCTCCCTCTCCCTCTCACTGTCACTGTGTTCAGTGGTCTAAGGTCGCTTCCCCCACCCCATGATGGTCGATGACAACGGGCAGATGAAGGAGGAAATGAGGGCCAGACTCATTGGTATCAGTTGCAGTTTATTCCAGTCTCATCTCCATTCTCCCCTGACTCTCCTTCCGCCAATCTCTTTCCTTCCTCTCCAGATCCTGCTTCTATTCTCCTCCATCCTCCTCCCAATTCTCCTTCATTCTTCTCTTGGATTCTCCTTGATTCTCCCCTCACCCACTCTTACAGCCTTAGTTATATTCCAGATCATGAGGGCTTTGGGATTACACATAGGTGTGGTCATTCAATTACAATTACACAGAGGTGTGGACATACAATAAACAAATGTAAAGTCCTTCCCTCTGGGGCAGCTTCTTCTAGGACAAACTCTTTCAGCAAGAAGACCCGCCTACGGGTAAAATACCATCTATGGGTGCATTTCTCCTTTCCTTGTCCAGCAACCATATAAACATTCATCTCAATTCTACTTCTTAATATTATTAGTCATTTTGTATGGACACATTAAGAGATACATTAAGCTTATAGGATGACTCTCCTCGGGGCATCTCGCTATAGATTTCAGACTACAGTGCTCAGGCCAGATTAGTTTTTCCTGACCCTAGCAGGGTCCAAATTCAGTAGTTACTCTTTGGTTCATGACAGAATTTGCCCATGACCAAGTTCATAACTCATAGTTAAGTATTATGGCACTTGGTCTGGGCAATTTTGATGCCAGGGTAGCTCACAGCTTTCCCTGGGTCCATCCAGTCCCTCATTGGTACCCTGCTTTGGGGGTGCTAGAAACTAGGGGTAACTGAGGCTTAAATCGAGAAAACAGATGCCCAGGAGTAAATATTATTTGGAGTCAATTAACTCCCATGTTACAAAAGCATGACACTAACTGTCTTCCTGTGTTTATACACAAAGGACATTGCTCTAAAGTAACTATGCAAAGTACATAAAGAGAAGAGAAAAACAGTATTTAATAAATCAGATATTTCTGAGGAATTGGACTTTACAAGTCACAGATAACGCTTAGGGGGAAATGGTGATTAACTGGTTGGATACGAGAGCACAGAGAAGAGGTTACAGATAAACACAGAGGAATGGGAGTGCCTCCAGAGCACTGTGATGGGTCACTGTCACTGTCACTGTCCTCCCGTTGTTCATCGATTTGCTCGAGCGGGCCCAGTAACGTCTCCATTGGAGACTTTGTTGTTACTGTGTTTGGCATATCAAATACGTCACGGGGAGATTGCCAGGCTCTGCCGTGCGGGCGAGATACTCTCGGTAGCTTGCCGGGCTCTCCGAGAGGGGCGGAGGAATCGAACTCGGGTCAGCCATGTTGGCCTCGTGCAAGGCAAATGCCCTACCACTGTGCTATCGCTCCAGCCTGTGCTATCGCTCCAGCCACTGTGATGGGTATAACCTAATAAATCTAAGCTCCTGTGGCAAGGGAGACAGGACATACCAATGTTATCTACAGACAGTGAACACCTGTTTCTACCACTTGTGAGTGGCATATGCCAGAATATTGCCCAGCATTGCTGAGTGTAGTGTTCCACACCAAAAAAATTAAAAGAGAAAGAATGCATTCATGTCCCCTTAATTAAAATTCCCAAGGTCAGCATTAGCCCTCTAGGCAAAGCAAGTTTAGTTTCGTTTAGACAATAAGAGTTGAAAAAGTGTGCCCAGATAAGGAACAAATCGAAAAGGAGATTATAATGACCTTAATGCTATACGTTAAAGGTGCTTGCTGATGGTTTACCATCCTGTGGCCACAGCTTGCAAATATCCCAGTCTTTGTTCTCAATGCACATTCTAACTTTTCTTAATGCACCTTTTGATATAAGAACTGGCTCGTGTGTCTGTAGTCAGACAGCCAGAATGAGGAGGAAAAGGTGTATTCAATAAATGGCCAGCATGTTCCCTTGTTCAGGTCTGTCAAGGTTAGCTCGCCACCTGGATAGCACTGTCCAACTCATTCTCTGCAACCAATCCTGCTGGGCCAAAGGTTGAAGGTGCCAGTCTGAATGGCTTTATTATGGTAAACCACTAACCAATCAAAAGGCAAGTCAGATTGGGCATGTAGCTCAGTGGTAGAGGATATGCTTAGCATGCATTAGGACTTGTATTTCCATGATGTCTCTACTGGACATGGAAACTGATTTGATGGTTAGACACCTGGGTGGGACCCCATTCTTATATATTTTTCTGGTACCTTGCCCTATAGTTCTAGCTCTTTTGAATATTCTTCTTAAAGTATAAATCTATTGAAATTAAGCAGAGCTGCTTATTGTGGTCTGCTCTTGGGGCCAGAGCCTGGCTGCCCTCCCCACTGAGATGTAGGGAAGAAGCTCACCATAGAGGAAAAGTACAGCTGAGGAGTCCTCAGAAGGCAGGGTGATGAATTCAGGGATGACAGATAGAGGCACACTTCCCTGAGCCATGATACCCTTCACAGGTGCTAATACTACTCCTCAACACCCCCCCCCCCCCCCGCACTCAAGAATCTGCAGGGTAGTGTTTCTACTCTAAGGGTACATGGACTTGAAGGGCATCAAGCCTGAGCCATGTGGCCCACTCTAGAAAGGCGTAAGGCTAAAATTGCCCTCCTGAGTGACTGATGTTGGGATGAACCCTTCACAACGTACCTGATACTCTTTATTCACTTCAGCCAGGCGAGCAAGTTGTGGGTCACCATCAGAAAACAACATGAGACAGGGACATATACGCCTGCAGATAAAAGAGAAGAGATGCCCTCACTCCACCAACTCTGTATACAGGACTGAAGCGGAAATTACGGCATAAGATTCAAAATGAGTACCGTAGGTATCAGAAGCCTGGGCAAAGCAAGCCGACCGACTTAGGTATTAGCTGAACATTTCCCAGACTCTCCTCTGGTCACAGAAGTACTATAGTTACTTCTGACATCTGCAGGAGTAACTTTCATAGTCATGTTCCCTGATGACTATAGGGAAGAGCCATTTCCTTTTAAGACACAATAATACTGGCATGATAATCACATGATAATCACATGATAATCACATGATAATCACAACAATATTTTCTGAACCTATATTATCATGCTCCTTTGTTTATGGAGAGTCTGCAGTTAAGTACTTGGTCCTGGTTCACTCAGCTGCTGCATGTGGGAGCAGAGAACCGATTTTCCTCATCTGAGGCTTAGCTCTGACACTCTGGTGAAATGACTCTGAAGCTCCAGGCTGGCTCCAATATTTTGCAATATGGGCTCTTCCATGTCCTCAGCACCTCAAAGAAAGCACAACCACTGAACCAGAACCAAGTAGCCCTGCTGCGCAGCGAAGCAGCAGCAGAACAAGGGAACCCTGAGTTGGCCCATTCTTGGTGACTTGGCAAATGCCCAACATGAACCTTTGCTGGTGTTTCAGCAGTGAATAGCAGCAAGAGACATTTGGGCAAACTGCCTGGAATAGAATATAAACACTAAGAAGACCCCAGGAGGCCCAGTGACTAGAGAGAGCAGGCATCAGGGGTGGAACCAGCACCACAAAACAAATAGCAGAATAATAGAGGTATGCTGCCCAGAAGCTACCCTTCTTCCTGCCTAGCTCCCTCAGGTTATCCTCAGGGGACTGGGAAAGGCTGGGTCCCCTGGTGAGGTTTGTCATGGATCTTCAGGGCCATCGCCAACTATCCCTTAATTTCCAAGAGAAAAACTTGCCTCTTCTGAATTATTCACTCAGTCAGTGAACACCGCCTGAGCCCTACACCTTGCCTGTAGTGACTCAGGCAGCAGAGGACTCTGTGGAAGAGACACATGAATAATTCCCAGGTGATTCTCGGGGAAATGTGAAGGGATCTGTACAGAGCAATAGAGCTGAGGTGGGTAAGTGGGAGCATGGGCCTGTGACAAGGGAAAATGGTAGGAAGAAGGTCTTGCATCAAGGAGACTGTGAGAAATGTGTTTGCTTGGCTTCTAACGGCCTGGTTTAGCTCTGAAGACAGTGGACGAAGAAGGCCTCTCAGGGACCTTCCCAGGAGCAGGGTACTTTGTCTTCTGGGCCCCTGCTGAAGAGGTTCCTCTGTCCAGGCTATCAGAGGGGGAATCCAGACAAGCTTATAAGAAAGCTATAACAGGAGGGTGGGAGGAAAACTAGGGACGTTTGTGGTGGGAAATGTACACTGGTGAAGGGAAGGATGTTGGAATACTATATGACTGAAACCCAATCATGAAAAACCTTGGAACTGTGTATATCACTGGAATTCAATAAAAAGTTAAAATAAAAAAGATAACAGCAATGAAAATAAGGCATTCTGACAACATGTTTGAGAATTATATGATATGTTAATTTAATTTTAATGAAAGGGAAAAGTCTTTCAAAAAAGTATATACATATAACTCAATTTGCTTTGCCTCTTGAGTTGCCCTTCTTTGGTGGCCTTCTTTTCCTAAAGCTATAGTTTTTCAAGTCCTTTTCCCAAAATTTAGCATTGCAGGTAAAAAAGTGTCATGAATGATTGATTTTGGTTTCACCTGGTCCCAACGGTTTTGACCCCAATTAGATTTCAAAGTCACTGATATTCAAACTGTGTCTCTGCATTTCCTTGTAATCTTTTATTGCACCAGCGTAGTACCTTAAAGGTAATGGGCAGTCAATAAATATTTTTTAACTAACATTCAAGTGTATCTAATTATTTTATTACTTATTGCTTTGATCAATAAGTAATAAAATAATTGGGAAAATAAAAAGAAAGAAAGCCATAGCAGTAAGCAGCCTGGTAACCTTGGACTGGACCATATTTGTCCACTCCACTCATCAGTTACTCCCCCCTCCCTAGAGAACCAAAGGGTGACCTGAGCCTCCATGACAGTGAGGCAGAACTGCATTGAAAACGCAGACTCCAAGGGCTTCTGAGGTTCAGATGGATGTCAAGAAAGTCCTGGCAACTCCCTTAGGCATTGTAAGGTTTGAATAGGGTAGAGGAAGTGTCATCACACTTCTTTCCTTGGATTTTTAGAACAGGGGTTTCCATCTCACCTGAGGAAGGGAACATTGCAAGAGAGTCTTTTATCCTGGGATAGCTCCCTCAAGCCAATTAACTCCATGGGCAAAACCATATTCACAAACATTCGAGGAACCTGAGAAAAAGAAGGTAAGTGGTTAAGAGTCTTAAGACTAAGCAGCTCCATCCTCTCATCGGGGCCAAGGATGATTAGGTGCTCCCTCAAGTCTGTGTCACTGTGTCTGGCTTAGCCGTGCACTGCCTTTATCCCTCCAGCCTCCCTTTCTCTGCTGCTTGCACCATGACTCCCACCCTGGTCCCCTGATAAAAGGGACCTGGAAGTGAGTGTCAGCAGAAAGTCAGAGCTGCCTCGAGGATGTGTCTGAGACCCAGGACCGTGACTGTGCTGCGTAGAGGATCCAGGCTTCATACCTCAGCATGGAGGATGTCCAGAGCATGTTGAATGTTGCGACGGAAGGTCACAGGAGAATGGCTGACCTGCAGAAGAGGGAAGTTCTCAAACACCACTCAACACCCAATGTCTGTAGATGAGGGAGTCTTCTTCTGGTGGGTTCTCTGAGCCTGGTGACACTGGTCAGGTAAGGTACAGGTAAGGTGCTTGCCTTACACATCACTGATGCAGGTTCAATTCCAAGAACCCCATATGGTCCCCCGAGCACCACCAGGAGTGATCTCTGAGTATAGACCAGGAGTAAGCCCTGAGTACCACTGGGTGTGACTCAAACAACAAAATATGAAAGGAAAGGAAAAGAAAAGAAAAAAAGAGAAAGGAAAAGAAAACGAAAGAGTAGAAAAGAAAAGGAAAGAGTGGTCAACACATATTTTGGATTATTACATAGTTGCTAAAAACCATTTTATAAAAAAATAAATATTTAAAAGGACATATCTTCCCCATGTATTGCTACTGAAGTAGAGTTAATTTCCAAAAAATATTTTCAAGACATGTCCTTTTTAATTTTTGTGGGAGTCAAATTCAGAACTTCAAACATGCAAGGAAGGTGCTCTGTTGTTTAGCTTATATCCCCAGCCTATGAGCACTTTCTTTTTTAAAAAAATTTTTTGGTTTGGGTGCCACACCCAGTAATGCTCAGGAGATACTTTTAGCTCTGAACTCAGGGGTCACTCCCAACAGCAATAAGGGGATACTGTGGTGTGGCCCTAGCATGCAATTAATGTAAGTATCTCACCAGCCCAGATAAGGTCTTTAGAATGCAGTGAAACAATTTCTCCATAATCACAGGAAGTGCTAGAGATATACATTTATCAAAATGTAGTCAATGGCATTTAAGGATATTGCAATTACAGAAAATATGTTTCTTCTGTACTTTGATGGGTTTTTCTTCTTAAAAATTCAGAATTACGTTTCCAGAATATAGCACAGAGGTTCAAATGCTTGCCTTGCATGCAGCAAACTTGAATTTAATCGCCAGCATGACCTATGTTCCCCTTAACAGAACCAGAAGTGATCCCTGAGCACAGTACCAGGATGAAGTACTAGGCAATTCTGAGTGTGACCCCAAAACAAAGCAAATAATAATTATAGTTATCATTTTTCAAATACACTGAATTGATCTGAGGAACATAAAGTAACAAAATAGGAGACTAACACCCAAGAATTGCTGTGATAAATACCAGGAGGCTTACTCCATGACTTGGAGGACAGCCGCACACTCTAGGGGTAAAGGCAGCTCAGATAGAGAAGGGAGCACCAAACAAAGGGTGCTGGGAAGATCCGCCCAGGATGGGAGATGCATGCTGAAAGTAGATTATAGACCGAACATGATTGGCACCCAATGCCTCTTTTGCAAACCACAGCACCCAAAAGGAGAGACATAACAAAAGGGAGTGCCCTGCCACAGGGATAAGGGGATAGGGGGGTGGGAGGGATACTGGGATTGGTGGGGGTGGAGAATGATCACTGGTAGAGGGATGGGTACCTGATCAATGTATAACTGAAACCCAAGCACAAAAATTCGTAAGTCTACAACTGTACCTCATGGTGTTTCACTAATAAAAATTAAAAAAAAAAAAACAGTAACAGCAAGTCTCACAATGGAGACGTTACTGGTGCCCGCTTGAGCCAATAGATGGACAATGGGAAGACAGTGCTACGGTGCAGTGCTACATCAACTAATAGATATCTAACGTTTGATGTATTATTACCACTTTCATCTTCTAATTGAAAATGTCAAACATGAT
Source organism: Sorex fumeus (assembly GCF_029834395.1). Classification (NCBI taxonomy): domain Eukaryota; kingdom Metazoa; phylum Chordata; class Mammalia; order Eulipotyphla; family Soricidae; genus Sorex; species Sorex fumeus. Next base: position 8,676,874 of record NW_026606063.1, on the reverse strand, counting down.
CCAGGAGAATGGCTAAATAAATAAATAAAATTAAAAAATAAAAAATACCAATCTGGGCTGGGGTTGGAGTGATGGTACAACGGGTAGGGAATTTTCCTTGCACATGACTGACCCGGGTTCAATCCCCAGCATCCCAATATGGACCCCTGAGCCTGCAAAGAGTGATTCCTAAGTGCAGATGTACGAGTAACTCCCAAGCAGCTCCAAGTATGGCCCCCAAATAAACAAGATTTACGGACATAATATGAGGAGTAAGGAGCTTGCTATGTGTGTGGTCAACCTTGGGTGGGTCCCCAGCACAGTATATGCTCCCCTAAGCACCACTATTTAAGCACTTAATAAGTCAAGAGTAATCCCTGAGTATTGCCGGATGTGGTCCAACAACCCACTCCCCAAAACGTGAAAAAATCCAACTTTCCCACTCTCCCACAACGGAATTTTGTGGGCTTTAAAAAAAACTCAATAAAGTCTATTTTGTGCTAAAAAAAAAATACACCGAATTGAATGGAGAAGAGAGCAAGCATGTTCAGCATAGGTAGGGGAATTGGGAGCTACACTAAACAGATTAACACAAATGAACATATTATCTAATTACCACCCACTCCTACTACTAATTAGGACTACTCCTCTCTAGAAATAATCTGCAATTCCTTATGGATTTTAAGGGAATAATTCCTCCCACAAGTGGGAGACCAATCACCAATGAGGAGAGATCTTGCTTGTTCCCTTGCAAGTCTCCATCTTGGAAGGTGAATTTCCCTCTTGAGTATTAACTCAGGACCAAAACCTGGTGGAGTCCAAGCCAGACCACAAGTGTGGAGCCTCAAACCCAATCAATCTGCCAACCAGTTGTGTTGCCACTTCACTTATCTGGGGTGGAAATTATTCTTGGGTGGCCATCTTGTATTGAGGTCTAGAGACCTACCTGGTCATTGCAGAAATCACAAAGGTCATTGCTTCCTATAAACATGGTTAATAATTTCCAGTCTTCATTATAATCTATCTTCTGAAGTGAAAAGGAAAGAAACATATAAGCACTGAACCCAAAACTCATGCCAGGAAAAATGCAAAAGTTCCAAAGACTAAGTTTTCATACACCAAAGAGTTTAGTGAACATTAATGTCTTCTATTATTTGATTTGGGAGTCCTGAGGTCATAGTTCAGTGGTCCTAAGTGTCGGATCATTTGTGGTTTTTTAATGGCAGACTTTATGAATTTCCACATGGTCCTGCACACTGGTCAGTCTACCCTCCATGTCTCCATGGATTTATTCTGCCTACTCCCCCTTCACAAGTGTGCCACCCTGAATGGTCCCAGGTGGCTGCTCCTCCTACTCACCCGGTCAGTTTTCATCAGTCTTATAAGATTCCTGATCTGGTTGGACAAATCCCTGTGGGCACATACAGGGGAAAAAATGCTGTGAAAAAGAGTCTGGGAAGCTGTAAGGGATATGTGGCAGAAAGGACAGGGGTCCAATAGGAAGCTGAGAAGAGTCCAGGGTGGACCTTGTCCAAGGAAGTTGGAAAGATGAAGGGCCTCCTATCACGAAGGACCTTTCCCTTTCAGCATCCACTAGGTGTGGGAAGACACAGTGAAACGTAGGGAGGGCAGAGAACTGCAGGCTTTGAGGGTGGCACTGGCAGTGGGATTGCTTTCTCACTGGCTGATTTACTTCTCTCTCCCAAGTCACCTCATACAAGGCCAACAGAAGAGCGGTGGGCTTCACCTCACACGTGGTGCTGGCTCCCATGATTGCCAAGAGCTCACATGTACATACTTGATTGCCAGACACGCCTTGGATCTTGCAACTTAGTTGTATCTTGCTACCATTCTAGAGACTGCACACATGGAGATAAATCCCTCGTCTGAGGGGTGAAGGAAACAGCAAGTGAGATGGCAGAGCAGTCCCATGAAGTGAGTGAAAGTCATCGTTGGTACCAGACAGCTTAGGTCTAAATCCTGATTTTCACTTCACTTAATCACTTAACTTCCCGTTAGTCGTTGATTTGCTCGAGCGGGCGCCAGTAACGTCTCCATTTGTCCCTGTCGCGTGCTAGTGTAGCCCAATGGCATCTCTTCGCTCCGGGAACATGGAGGGCCTCAAACCGATCGTTCATGACCTTGACAAAGAAGTCTGACCATCTGGTAGGTGGGCGGCCACGCGGTCTCTTGACATCCCGTGGAATCCAATCAGTAACAGCTCTAGTCCAACGGTCGTCTTTAAATCTCATTACGTGACCAGCCCATCTGATTTTCGACACTACCCAATTCTGAAACTTGATCAAGTATTTAGTCTTGTAAATCCTCAGCTTTTCCTTTTGTAAAATGGGAATAATAAGCATAGCTTCTTCAGAGAGCTATTTGTATACCACACACACACTCATACACATACATCAGAAGGAGCTGGATCCAGAGCAATAGTAGAGTGGGTAGGGCTTTTGCCTTGCACGTGGCCAAACCAGGTTTAGTCCCCAGCATCACATATGGTCTCCCCGGCCCTCCAAAAATAATTCCTGCATGTAGGACCAGGAGTAAACCTCACCTCACACACCCTCAAAAAAAAGGAAGAAAAAGAAGGAAAAGGAGGCAGAGGAGGAAGAGGCAGAGAAGGAGGAGGAGGAGAAGGAAAAGGAGGACAAGGAGGAGGACGATGACGAGGAGGAGGAGGAGGAGGAGGAGGAGGAGAGGAAGAAGAAAAGGAGGAGGACGAGGAGAAGGAGGAGGAGGAGGAGGAGGAGAAGGAGAAAGAGAAGAAGAAGAAGAAGAAGAAGAAGAAGAAGAAGAGGGGGAGGAGGAGGAGGAGAAGGAAAAGGAGGAGGAAGAGGAGGAGAAGGAAAAGAGGAAAGGAGGGAAAGGAGGTGGAAAAGAGGAAAGGAGGAGGGAGGAGGAGGATAAAAAGAAGAGGAGGAGGATGAAGAGGAAGGGAATGAAGAGTAGGAAGGAAGGAAGGAAGGAAGGAAGGAAGGAAGGAAGGAAGGAAGGAAGGAAGGAAGGAAGGCAGGCAGGCAGGCAGGCAAGCAGGCAGGCAGGCAAGTAGGCAGGCCAACTTTCTGGGGAAACTGGCCCAAGATTTCTAGTTATATTATAAACATCCTAGTTTCTTGTTGAGAGGTGCCCACTCTCAACATTAATAGCACATGATAAACATCCATGTTGGAAATAATCTATTGAGGGGGGTTACAGAGCAATAGTACAGCAGGTAAAGTACTTTCCTTGCATGCAATTGACTTTCAATCAGTAGCATCCAATGTCATTCCCCAAGCCCACCTGGAGTGATTCCTGAGCACAGGAATAATCTATTAAATTAGGTTTTCCTTTATTTCACCATCATTATTGACCTCACTAGGAGCATCATCAAGAATAAAGTCCAAAGAGACACCTCAGCTCGAGTAGGCCTGTTCTCGGGGCCCAGATTTCTGGAGTCTTCTAGGAATGGGGGTGGATTGAGTCCCTGCCTTCCAGAAGGCGCAGCACTCAACCCACACGCAGCTTCTGCAACCATATAAACAGCTCAGCTGAGATTGCCATGCTGCGAAATCATCCCAGTTCCATAGATCCCAGAGCAGTATCTCCAATTTTCTCTGTACGGATGGTGCAGAAGGAGCACAGAAAATTAGAAGAGAAATTTGTGTAAAAGTCTACTAAGCTCAATGATCAAAAACAACACAGAAAGCTCAACTTACACCTAATAGCTCAGTTAATCCTCAATGACTTTAATAACACCATAATAAAAATACATGTTGTAACAAGCAATAGAAAGTAAATTCTTTTGTGCCTGTTAATGGGGCAAGCTGGGGCTAGGTGGGTAGTTGAGGACACTAGTGGAGGAAAGGTCACATTGGTGGTAGGACTGGTGTTGGGACACTGAACATCTGAAACAACTGCATTATGAACTGTTTCATAAATTATTGTGTTTAAATAAAGTTTCAAACGTTAAAGAAGTAAAAAACAAACCAAAAAACACATCCAAAAAAGAAGAAAGTTCTAGGTAGGAGGTGGGGCCAAAATGGTGGGGGGAAATGAGGCTGGTGAACTCTACTGGAAGATAAAATAATCAGAACAGAAACATGAAAACTTAATTCCTACTCTTTTGAGGAGTTTCCTATTAATCTTCCAAAAGAGCTGGACCAGTCAACATTCCCACCAGCAATGAATGAGAGTCCCCTGTTCCCCACATTCTCACCAACACTGATTACTACTGTTGTTTTTGATGAGTACCAGTCTCTGTGGTGTGAGATGATATTTCATTGTTTTGATTTGCATTTCCCTGATGATTACTGATACAGAGCACCTTTTCATATGCTTTTTTTCCCATATGCATTTCTTATTTGAAGAAGTTACTATTCATATCTTCTCCCCATTTTTTTGTGCTTTTTGGATCATACCTGGTGATGCACAAGGGTTACTCCTGGCTCTGCACTCAGAAATTACCCATGACGGTGCTCAGGGGACCATATGGGATGCTGGGAATCAAACCTGGCTCGGCTGCGTGCAAGGCAAATGCCCTATCCACTATGCTACTGCTCCAGCCCCCCTCCCAATTTTTTGAAAGGGTTGAATGCTTTTATTTTCTTGTAGAGTTCTACCAGCGCTTTATATATCAGATATTATCGCTTTGTTGGATGAGTGGTGGGTAAAGAATTTATCTGTCTGGTGGGCTGTCTTTGTACTCTGGTCATAATTTTCTTTGAAGTGCAGAAGCTTCTTAGTTTATGTACCCCAAAGGTCCAAAAGCACAAATCAAAAAAAGATATGCACTCCTATGTTCATTGCAGTATATCTGGCTACTATATAAAGTAACCAAAAGAAGAAAACAACCCAAATGCCCACAAATAGATAACTGGATAAAGAAAGCGTGGTACATATACATAATGGAATACTTCTCAGCCTTAAAAAAAGATAGTCATGCAATTTTCTATCATGTGGATGGGTCTGGAGAGTATCTTGTTGAGTGAAATCAGTCAGAAGGAGAGGAACATACTCAGAATGATCTCTCTCATATGTGGGATACAAAAAAACCTCATAGAGGAATATCAAGTGCCCTAGGCCAATAAAAACAATGAGCAGGAGAACTGGTCTTTTGTAGGAAGCTTGCATTGAAGCAGGGTTTGGAGTGATAAGTTAGGGAAGAGAACAACAGAACAATGGGGGAGGGGAAAGGGCCTACCACAAAGGCAGGCTGGGAGATGGGAGGGAAATGCCCCAGCGGGTGGAGGTAATGGAGATGGTGAAGGGATTACCATTGGAACAATATATGCCTAAAACTCCATCACAAAAATTTTTGTAACTTTGTAATTCACAGTTATTTTATAAAAATGTTTAAAATTTTAATTAAAAACCAGCAGTAAGTTCGGTAAGAGATACTTTAGCAAGAGACCATCTGTAAGAGATGTTCTGTAAGTTCTACAGGGAAGAGAAAATGCAAAACTCTATAGATCATCCCAGAGAACTTCTTCACAAAAATAATAATGAATGAATTTCCCAGGGAAGAGTTGGTAATTTCCAAGGGCTGAGAGAAGGGCAAAGAAACAGAAACAGGCAAGAACACACACAGGGGCTGGCCACAAGCACAGAGGAGAGACAAAGGAATAACAGTGAAACCATGGGCCCCAAGCATCCCCACAGGCTTTTAACTCTCCAGTAGCACAAAGCCTAGTTCAGGAAGCTGGTAACATACCTAGCAAAAACCTGGAAAAAAATTAAATGATAAACAATAAATAATAAACTATAATGAAAATATAGTTTATAATATAATAATAATAATATACTATAAAAATAAAACTAATTTTAAAATAAATAATAAAATAATCACTTGATCACTTGACATCCCATTACTCATTGATTTGCTCGAGTGGGGGCCAGTAACATCTCCATTCGTTCCTGTAGTGTGCTAGTGTAGAGACTACACTGGCTGAGCCAGGTTCGATTTCCAATGGCTTCTACTCGTTCTAGGAACACGAAGACTCTCAACTGATCGTTCAGGGACTTGAAAAAGTCTGACCATCTTGTAGGTGGGCGGCCACACGATCTTTTGACACCCCATGGAATCCAGTCAGTAATGGCTCTAGTTCAGCGGTCGTCTCCAAATCTCATTACATGTCCAGCCCATCTGATTTTCGATGCGTTGGCAAACAAGACCGTGTCCCTGATTCTTGATAGTCAACGGAGTCAGAACTCCGGATTCTTACTCTCACTTGAGTGAAACGTGATACTCCAAGCATAGCTCTTTTGATTCCTCTTTGGGAGACACAAATAGCGTTCTCATTCTGTTTTCCTTGGGCCCAGGTCTCTGAGGCATATGTTAATGCAGGAAGAAGACTGGAATAGAAGAGATGTGCCTGAAGCCAGAGGTTCTTTGTCCTCTTAGCTATTTCTTCGAAGCTCTTGAAGGCATTTCAAGCCACTCTCTTCCTCCGGTGCAACTCAGGTGGCAGGTCATTCATCATACTGACTTCTCGACCTAGGTACACATAACTGTTGCATTCGGAAATGGTCGTTCTGTTGAGAGTGAATGGAATGTCAGGAACAAGACCGTTTCTCATAAACATTCATTGTCTTCGTGAGATTCAGCTGTAGTCTGATCTTTCCACACTCACGGTCGAAGTCAGCCAGGATGTGTGCTGCTTGGTTAATGTTTGGTGTTATTAGAATGATGTCATCAGCGAGGTGGAGGTGGTGTAGTTGCCGACCATCTCTCTTCACTCCCATTCCTTCCCATTCTAGCCGTCCCATGATGTTCTCGAGGGTGGCAATGAAGAGTTTCGGTGAAATGGTATCGCCCTGCCGAACCCCTCTCTTGACGTGGATGATCACTTCCTTGTAGAATGGTGAGATCCTGGTAATGAATCCATAATACAGCTCACAAAAGATCCTGATGTATTGAGTTTGAACGCCCTGCTTGGCTAGGGCTTCGATGACCCCTTCAGTCTCAACAGAATCAAAGGCCTTCTTTAAATCAATAAACATTAGACAGAGCGGCATCTTGAACTCCTGAGAAACCTCAATGAGCTTGGTTATCAAGTGGATATGGTTGATTTTACTGAATCCTTTCCAGATCCCAGCTTGCTTGCATGGTTGTCCTTCATCTAGTGTTCTGCCAATCCTATTCAGGATGACTTGAGTTGAACAGCTTGTAAACGACAGACAACAGGCAGATCAGGTGATAGTTGCCAAGGTCATGGATATGTCCCTTCTTGAACAGTAGTACAGTCCTGCTGGTTTTCCATTGGGACACAACCTTGCATTCAGACAGGTAGCGTGTGAAGAGCCAAGTCAGTGTATTGATGAGTACTGACGGCAGGTTCTTCAGGTGTTCGGGTCTGACCTTGTCTGGGCCGGGTGCTGTTCACTTCTTTACCAACGAAATGGCATGTTGGATTTCAGAAGGCAGAACATTGGGAATGACATATCCATCCTGCGGAATTTTGTATGTGGGCAGGTAGACATGGCTATCAAAGAGATACAAGTAGAAGTCATGGATAATCTCCATTGCACTTCTGGAAGATGTGATAGATCCATCAGGACGTTGGAGGGCAGTCATCTTGGTCTTGTAGTTGGCAAAGGATAGGAGGGCATTGTGAATGCTTTTCCCAGCTTCTTCCACATCTGCCAGCACTGCTGCTCTTCTCTCTTTTAGGTCTTCCTTTATCGCTTCTCTGCACTGTTTTGTGAGCTCAGACGTTTGCTTGCTGTTGCCTGAGGCTTGCACCAAGCCATGTTTGCAAATGAGATCAAGAATTTTCGAAGACAGGCATCATTTTGTGGCTATCTCTCTCGGCGTTCCTCACACAATCATGGAGGTGCTGAACCAGTTGATCGTATTCTTCATCAATGTTGTCAATGACGGCATCTTCCCAGGTTGTCATAATAGTGCCAAAGAGCTCCCAGTTGGTGGTTGTTCTGGGAGTTCTCTTCTTAAACTTTGCAGCCCTTCCTTCCTGCTCTGTGAAGTGAATTTTGCATGAAGGAGACAGTGGTCCAATCCCATTTGGAATTTTGGGACAACAGAGACATCGGTCAGGCAAAACCGTCAATTAAATATGATATGGTCAATTTCGTTGTGCAACCACCCACCAGGAGACTCCCATGTCCAAGGTTTAGATTTGGTCTTCTGGAACTGTGGGATACCATGTATGATCTTGGTTGACATGATAAACTCAGATAGTCTCTCACCCTGTTTGTTCCATTCTAGGCCACGGTCCCGATGTGGAGTTCTTCGGCTGATCTTCTCGGTCCTATCTTGGCATTAAAATCACTGACAATGATCTTGTAGAAGGTGTGGTCTTCTTTATAGAACTTCTCCAGCTCCATGTAGAACTCTTCAATTTCTCCTTTATAATTGAATGTTGGTGCATAGACAACGAAGATAGAAACTGCCGGCAGTGAGCCATATCTATTCAAGTGTAATCATCTGGTTCGGGTTGTTAGGCATTCGAATGAATCAATGCTCATGGCCAAGTTTGTGTTGACAAGGACACTGACACCACTGATGCCTCTTTTGTCACATGTTCCGAGGAATAGTTTTTCTCCAGTATGGAAAATGGCATGATGTGATTGATGCCTTCTCATCTCAGTCAGACCAATGATGTCCTACTTGATCTTTCGTGCTTGTACCATCAGGTCCTCAATGGATATATCCGATGCCAGCGTATGTACATTGAAAATACAGTCAACCTGAATTGGACACTTGCATTTGAATAGATGTGGCTCACTGCCAGCAGTTTCTATCTTCGTTGTTTATGCACCAACATCCAATTATGATAAAGGAGAAATTGAGGAGTTCTACATGGAGCTGGAGAAGTTCTATAAAGAAGACCACACTTTCTACAAGATCAACATGTGAAGATGCTGTCATTGACAACATTGACGAAGGATATGATCAACTGGTTCAGCACTTCCATGATTGTGCGAGGAACGTCGAGAGAAAGATAGCCACAAAAAGACGCCTGTATTCGAAAACTCTTGAGCTCATTCGCTCAAGACAGTCAATAAAATAATAATTCATAATATTTAAATCACTGTATCACTGTCTTCCCCGTCATTGATTTACTCTAGCAAGAGTGCGTAACGTCTCCATTTGTCCCAGCCCTGAGATTTTAGCAGCCTCTCCTTACTCGTCTTTCCCAACGCTGCTATATTGGAGGCTCTTTCAGGGTCAGGGGAATGAGACCTGTTATTGTTACTGTTTTTGGCATATCAAATATGCCACTGGTATTTTATTTATTAAAATAAATAAATGAAATACTCAGAATCACAAATACCTTATGTGGTTGGAGAGCACTGGAAAGCACCTCAAACTGAGGCTGCTGATTCCACATGATGCTGACAATTACAACAGATAGTACCTTTGCACCAAGCCCTCCTGGTCCCAGCCTTAAGCTCAGACAAGAATTAAGCTATTATTCTCTCGATCCTAGAAAGCCAAAACTCCAAATCTGGGGATTGAAGCAAAAAGCCAAAACTTCAAATCCAAAGATTCTTCCAGGGTAAGGCACTAGGAACTACAAAGCAGATACCACAGAAACTCAAAGGATCATCCGAGATTACTGTAAGAAAATTGACACAGTAAATTGGAGAACCTAGAAAAAATGAATACACTCCTGGATTCTTACAACCTTCCAGGTATGAATCAGGAGGAAATGCAGCTTCTGAAAGGATCAATAAGAAAACCAAAAGCCTCTCCCCACCCCCACCCAAAAAAAACACAACCAGGGAGGGTTCTATAGAGAGATATTCCAAACCTTCAAAGAATATCTACTTCCAATCCTTTCCAGTCTCTTGCAGAAAATTGAATACAACAATGCATTAAAAAGATCATACACCAGCATGAATGAAAGAACGTCATTCATCTCTGGGTGCAATGGGTTGGGCCAGCATTTATTTGTTTTCTACACCACCAAGAGGGTGCCCATAACCAATCTTTTACCTTACTATTTTACTTTGCTGTACCAGTACCAGCCTCCACCCTTCAATCCCTTCAATCATGCAACTTAGTCCAGTCCAAGTCTCCCTACCAGTCCAGGTGCCCAAAGGACCTAAGCGCCTCTCACCCAGGGTCCTTTGCTTACCCTGAGAAGTCTTTTGATACAGCCTGGTTTAGCCAGGCAGCATCAGTGATCTCTTTCCCTGTGCCAATAGAGTAGCCCTTCAGGTGAGAGTTGAATTGCCGGAGGATATCTGGAAACAAGAGGGGGATATATGCTTAGTAACTCCCCTAACATAATCTTCAAGTGCCCTTGTGGAGTGTCATTGGACTTTGGAGGGAAAGGAGAACCCGACCTGACAGCCCTCACCCTTACTGCTCTCTAGCATAAAAGAAAATGCTCTGGGGGGCTGTAGCAGGTACGGTCCTGTCTTGCATATGGTCAACCTGGGTTTAATCTCCAGTACCCCAGATGGTCCCCATAGTCCAGCCAGAAGTGATCCCTGAACATAGATTCCCTGAACATAGACGTAAGCCCTAAGCACAGCTGGGTGTGGCTCAAAAAATTTTTTTAATAATTTAAAATTTTAAAAAACTTATCCTTAAAATAATAACTGGTCTCATTCACCTGACCCTGAAGGCTTCACCGACATGGCAGCACTGAGAAGGATGAGAAAGGAGAGGCCGACAAAATCTCAAGGCCGACCTAGGCTGCCACAACGAAGGAAGACAAAAATGATCGTCTGTACTTTCAATGCACGTACGCTAGCATCAGATGCATCCATCGAGGACCTGATGGTACAAGCGCGAATGATCAAGTACGACATCATTGGTCTGACCGAGACAAGAAGGCACGAATCTCACCATGCCGTTTTCAACACTGGAGAAGAATTGTTCCTCGGAACATGCGATAAAAGAGGTGTTGGAGGCGTCGGTGTCCTTGTCAACACAAACTTGGCCAAGAGCATTGATTCATTCGAATGCCTAACAACCCGAATCGGACGTTTACATTTGAATAGATGTGGCTCACTGCCTGCAGTTTCTATCTTCGTTGTCTACGCACCAACATCTCATTATGATGAAAGAGAAATCGAGAAGTTCTACATGGAGCTAGAGAAATTCTATAAAGAAGACCACACCTTCTACAAAATCATTGTGGGTGATTTTAATGCCAAGATAGGACCGAGAAGATCAGCTGAAGAACTTCACATCGGAACCCATAGCCTAGAATGGAACGAACAGGGTGAGAGACTGTCTGAGTTCATCATGTCGACCAAGACCATTCATGGTAACTCACGGTTCCAGAAGGCAGAATCTAAACGATGGACATGGGAGTCTCCCGGTGGACGATTCCACAATGAAATAGACCACATCATATTCAATCGACGGTTTTGCCTGACTGATGTCGCTGTTGTCCCAAAATTTCGAACGGGATCGGACCACCGTCTCCTTCGTGCAAAATTCTACTTCACAGAGCGGGGAGAAAGGGCTGCAAAGTTCAAAAAGAGAACTCCCAGAACGACCACCAACTGGGAACTCTTTGGTACTATTGCGGCAACATGGGAAGATGCCATTGTTGACAACATTGACGAGGAATACGATCGACTGGTTCAGCACCTCCATGAATGTGCGAGGAACGCCAAGAGAGAGATAGCCACAAAAAGTCGCCTATCTTCGAAAACTCTTGAGCTAATTCGCCAGCGTGGTTTGGCGCATGCCTCAGGCAACCGCAAGCTAACGTCCGAGCTTGCAAATCAGTGCAGAGATGCGATCAAGGAAGACCTCAAAGAGAGAAGAGCAGAAGTACTGGTAGATGCGGCAGAAGCCGGGAAAAGTATTCGTAACGCCCGCCTGTCCTTCGCCAACTATAAGACCAAGATGACTGCCCTCCGACGTCCTGATGGATCCATCACATCCTCCAGAACGGCAATGGAGAAGATTATCCATGACTTCTACTCAAATCTCTTCGATAGCCATGTCCACTTGCCGACATACCAAATTCCACAGGATGGGTATGTCGTTCCCAACGTTCTCCCTTCCGAAATCCGACACGCCATTTCGTCAGTAAAGAAGCAAACAGCACCCGGCCCAGACAAGGTCAGACCTGAACACCTGAAGAACCTGCCGTCAGTACTCATCAATACACTGGCTCGGCTCTTCACTCGCTACCTGTCTGAATGCAAGGTTCCATCTCAATGGAAAACCAGCAGGACCGTACTACTGTTCAAGAAGGGAGACATCCATGACATTGGCAACTATCGCCCGATCTGCCTATTGTCTGTCATCTACAAGTTGTTCACTCGAGTCATCCTGAATAGGATTGGCAGAACACTAGATGAAGGACAACCATGTGAGCAAGCAGGGTTCCGCAAAGGATTCAGCACCATCGACCATATCCACACGATAACCAAACTCATTGAGGTTTCTCGGGAGTTCAAGATGCCGCTCTGCTTAACGTTCATTGATTTAAAGAAGGCCTTTGATTCTGTTGAGACGGAAGCGGTCATTGAAGCCCTAGCCAATCAGGGCATACAAGCCCAATACATCAGGATCCTCCGTGAGCTGTATTGCGGATTCACTACCAGGATCTCACCATTCTACAAAGAAGTGATCGTTGATGTCAAGAGAGGGGTGCGGCAGGGTGATACCATTTCACTGAAACTCTTCAGTGCCACCCTCGAGAACATCATGCGACGACTGGAATGGGAAGGAATGGGAGTGAAGATAGATGGTCGGCAACTACACCACCTCCGCTTTGCTGATGACATTGTTTTAATAACACCAAACATCAGCCAAGCGGCACAAATGCTGGCCGACTTTGACCGTGAGTGTGGAAAGGTAGGACTACAGCTGAATCTTACGAAGACAATGTTTATGAGAAATAGCCTTGTTCCTGACGCCCCATTCGCTCTCAATGGAACGACCATCTCCGAATGCAACAGCTATGTGTACCTAGGTCGAGAGGTCAACATGACAAATGACCTGGCACCCGAGCTGCGCAGGAGGAAGAGAGCGGCTTGGAACGCCTTCAAGAACGTCGAAGAAATAGCTAAGAGGACGAAGAACCTCCGGCTCCGGGCACATCTCTTTGATTCCACTGTTCTTCCTGCATTAACATATGCCTCAGAGACCTGGGCCCTACGCAAACAAGATGAGAACGCCATTCAGGTCTCCCAAAGAAGAATAGAAAGAGCTATGCTTGGAATATCACGTTTCACTCAAATGAGAGAACGAATCCGGAGTTCTGACATCCGTCGACGATCAAGGATCAGGGACGCTGTCTCATTTGCCAAGGTGTCGAAAATCAGATGGGCTGGTCACGTAATGAGATTTAAAGACGACCGTTGGACTAGAGCTGTTACTGATTGGATTCCACGGGATGTCAAGAGACCGCGTGGCCGCCCACCTACCAGATGGTCAGACTTCTTTGTCAAGGTCATGAACGATCGGTTTGAGGCCCTCCATGTTCCCGGAGCGAAGAGATGCCATTGGGCTACACTAGCACGCGACAGGGACAAATGGAGACGTTACTGGCGCCCGCTCGAGCAAATCGACGACTAACGGGAAGTTAAGTGATTAAGTGATTAAAATAATAGTTTTGATTCAATAATCCCATACAAAAAATAGAGAGAACAGATGTACAGACACTTCACCAAAGAAGACATATGGATGGCTGATGATAAAGTACTAATCAACACTTATGATCGGGGGAAAGTAAATTTTAAAAAAAATGAGGCATCCACTTTCTGGGAATATATCCCGAGGCTGCAAAAAAGAACAGTAGAAATGACATCTGCACCTGTATGTTCATTCCTGTATGTTCATTGCAGCATTGCTCACAACAACCAGAATCTGAAAACAACTTGAGTGCCCAAGAGCAAACGACTGGTTAATGAAACTTTGTACATCTTTGTACACAATGGAATACTATGCAGCTGTTAGGAAAGATGAAGGTATAAAATTTGCTTATAAGTGGATGGTCATGGAGAGTATCATGCTAAGTGAAATGAGACAGAAAGAGAGGGACAGACCTAGAATGACTGCACTCACTTGTGGAATATAAAATAGCATAACAGGAGACTGACATTGAAGGACAGTAGACACAAGGGTCAAGAATATTGCTCCATAATTGGAAGCCTGTCTCATAAGCTGGGAGAGAAGGCAGCTAAAATATAGAAGGGATAACTAAGTCAATGATGGTTGGATGAATCATTTGGGATGGGATATGTGTGCTGAAAGTATATAAAGGAAAGTATATAAATGTGATAGCCTCTCAGTATCTGTATTGCGTACCATAATGCCCAAAAGTAGAAAGCACGGGGTAAATTGTCTGCCAAAGAGGCAGGAGAAGGGGTGGAATGGTGGGGTGGGGATACTGGGATATTGGTGGTGGAGAATGTGCACTGGTGGAGGGATGAGTGTTCGATCATGGTATGGCTGGAACTCAAACATGAAAGTTTTGTAACTGCATTTCACGGTGATTCAACATTTAAAAATGAGGTATCATTTCACACCAGTGAGAATAACATATCAAAAAGTCTGGAAATGGCCAGTGTTGGCAGGAATGTGGCGAGAAAGGAAAGCTCATCCACTGTCAGCGGAAATGACATCTGGTTAAACCTCTATGGAAAACAAAATGGAGATTTCTCAAAAAGTAAGAATAGAAATCCCAGGTAAGCCAGTAATATCACTTCTTTGTATCTATCCCAAAACACCAAAAAAATTAATTTTAAAAGATGTATGCACACCTATGTTCATTGCAGTGCTTAATACAACAGCCAAGATATAGAAACCCAAATGCCCAACTACAAGATATAGAAACCCAAATGCCCAGAGATCATTCCTGGAGGGCTCGGGGGACCATATGTTGTGCCAGAGTTCAAACTCAGATCAGTCACTTGAAAGGTAAGGACCCTACCTGCTGTGCTATTATTTTGGCCTCTAGCCCAGTGATTTTTTAATCATTATTTTTCATGTTGTTTCTGTCCTTGCTGAATTTATCCATTCAATTGTCAATTCAGTGAGCATACTGCTATGAAGTCTGCGTCAATAAGTTTTAAAAGCCCTAATATGCTTGGGGTCCTTCTTGATCTTCTGTCATCATTCACTCATCAGTGCAGATAAATTCCTTTACTTATTCACTGTGTCTGGTAATGCTTGAAAGATTGCAGCTCACAGGCCACCCTCCAGTCAATCATACTCACCCAAGCATCCCAAATCTTATCTATTAGCAATAGGGAAATTTATTTCTAGCTCTTATGATAATACCTAGATATAAAGGAAGCAGGAGTCTGTGCAAAAAACAAATAGAAAACCTTAAATCTAACAGAATTATACTATTTCTCTGGCTTCTCTTTTCCCCTGTTCTGAATAAATTCTTAATAACCTGCACAAAGATTTGCTTGAGTACTTGATTTTCTCTTTTTTGCATTATTCCTTGAATAAACACAATTTCCCTTAAAAGATAAAAACCAAATCTCCAAGCCTTTTCTCACAATCAAGAAGCAGGAACATAATCATGCCTTCTGTCCACTTCCTGCCAGTGGCCACCATGAGGGAGCACTACCAAGTCACCCGGGGCAGAGATAATACTCACTGGGCAGAGTAATGATGGTTCTCAGGCTCCTATCTCCACCAATGCTGTTTGGGGTTAAAAGAAAAATGGCTGAATTTCCAGAAAAGCCCCAAACCTTTGATCCCAGCAGGATAGCTTTCTCTTTGGGAGAAACACCCTGGAGACCTCATGTTTCTTATTTCAGAGAAAAACTTATTTCAGAGGAAAGGAGCCAAAAGACAATCCCCCACCACCACCATCCCCTCATTCCACCAACCCAGTTCTAAACCCCAGATGAACTTAACAGGTCAGGAGTAAGTTTTGTTGTCTTTCCCTTGGCATTTTAACATTTGGAAAGTGAACTAAGTGGATGCTTTGGGGGTCCTGTCTTTCAAACCTAAAGCAGTTTCTTCTGGGATCCAGCACTCAGCCAGTTCCCACTCAGACTGTGCATACACTCTTCTTATTGTTGTTGCTGTTAGTGAAAACATGTTTTTTAAAAGTTTTCCCTTCTTTTTTTAATCTCTGCTTTTATTTTATTTTTTCAATTTTTCCTCTGCTCGGGGTGGAGAGGGAAACTCAACCTGAGCTGAAGACATCTGAGACCCAGCCACAGCCATGCTGAGACCACTCTCCATATGCTAGGATGTGCCTCACGCATGAAGGAACTGGCAGAGGAACCCAGGTGTGTGGGACCTGGGGCTGAGATCTCCAAGCCTGCTTGGTTCGAGACGGGGCCTCCTCCACCCAGATCCCCCATCTTCCAGTAGCTAGACAGTTACACCCTCTAACTGCCGTGTAACCCCATCAACAGCCGAGATCCAGATACTATAAAACCATGGTCCCAGAAGCACGTGGCAGCATTTGTAGCCACGCAACCTGTTATTGTCTAGTTCTAGCTCTCAGAGAACCCAGCAGGCTATCGAGAGTATCTTGCCCGCATATATGCCTGACTAGGGACACCTGTAAAGGTGATTAGAGGCTGCCCCAAAAGCGTCAATCCCTCTCAGAGAGCCCAGCAAGCTACTGAGAGTATCCCACCCACAAGGCAGAACCTGGCAAGCTACCCGTGGCATACTCGATATGCCAGAAACAGTAATAATAATGGTCCTCATTCCCCTGACCCTGAAAGAGCCCCAATATACCATCCGGCTACACTAGCACATGACAGGGAAGAAAGGAGACGTTACTGGTGCCCGCTCGAGTAAATCGATGAACAATGGGGTGACAGTGATGGTGATAGTGAATTTTTCCTCAAATTTTGTTTTATTAAAGCACAGTGAGTTACAGAGTTATTCGTAGTTGGGTTTTTTACATACGATATTCCTGATCCCATCAGGAACTGATCTCACCAGTGTCAACTTCCTTCCACCAGTATTCCTGTTTCATCTCCTATCCCATCCCACCCCCAGCCTGACATCTGGAAAGACAGCTTTTACATTTGGCTATTAAAGTTAGGGTCTCATGATTTTAGTGTTGCTAACTCTGTGATTTGGATAGTGAGCGCTATTATTGTTTAACAAAACCGATGAATCTGAATCCCCTTGACCCCTGCCCCCATTGCTTCTCATCTATCTCTTCTCTCCTTCCTCTTCACTCTCTTTCCTTCTTCACTCTATACTCTGGAGCCAAGGGTGATCTAGGCACCCTGCCCCCACTTAAATCATTGCATTTCCTCATCCAGTTACTCTAAATATAATATGTAAGTGATGTCATCCTGTATTTGTTCTTCTGGCTTACTTCATTTAATCTGATGTCTTCTGGTCCCATCCATGACAGTGGTATAGTGTTCCATTGTGTATTATATATATATATATATGTATATATATATACTACATCTTCATGGTCCACTGATCTGTTGTTGAACATCTAGGTTGATTCCAAATATAAGCTAGGGTACCGCAATGAATGAGTGCCACAATGAATCATTGTGTGCATATGTCCTTTTGAATGAATGTTTTTCTGTCCTTGGGATAGCTACCCCAAAGTGGAATTGCTGGGTCATAAGGAAACCCTGTTTTTAAAGGGTAACCTACAGAAAGGACCCAACCTTCCAGATCACTTCTGAAATTCCAAGGAAATCAAAGTTGGGGAGCACAAAAAAATGCAACATTCCAGAGCTGACTTAATCCCTACTTCTCCATTTCCCTCATTCTCTGCCACGCACAGCTGGGAGCATTTAAATTGGGAGTTCTCCAAATGTGTGGAATTGAACTCTATACACTGGACTAGAATGCCAGGGATGTCCACTCTAGTGCCTGCTGGTGCCAAAGATGTCAGACTCCAGGCTGAAAACACACAGCACTTGCCCATTCGTGGTGGGTACAAGCTAGGTATTCTGAGAGTTTTCACCTCTGCAGTGTGTGGCAGTCTGGATGTGATCACAACAGAGCAAGTGTAGCCCATAAGAAATAAGTCATGAGGAGGTTGCCCCTAATTTGGAGTCAGGGGCATCTGCTCCTTCATGCTCTTTTTTCCTGCTGGCTGTGTGGTCCTGCACCAATTTCTTGCCCTTAGTCTTGCTTCCTCAACTGAAGACTCTAATAATACCAGTTGGGCACTGAAATTTTCTCTAATTCCCATTCAGAGCTCTGGCAGTACGACTGTCCCTTTCTCCGAGATGAAGAGATAAGTTCAGAGAGGTTATACCATTCCCCAAGATCACACAAACACTGGGCATCTGGATGCTGAGACAACTCTTTTAGGTGGTATATCGTGGTTTGGGAAATCTAGAAATTTCTCATGGGAAAAATGGGTGGGTCATCCCTCTGTTAAGGAATTGTTTTCTACAATGCTTAGGGGGTGTTCTCTGTCAATCAAGGGGTCTCCAGGACCTTGCCACTCCCTCACTCACCTCCATGACAAGCCTCGATACTCAGTCATGACATCCCTGACATCCAGAGGTCTGGATCCAGCACCATTTGCTGCCTGAGAAAGAATAAGAGAAGCTGAGTGACCATACAGGCAAGAAAGTGTGTCCTGTGCTGGCTGCGAAATCTGGACATGTTCTAGAAACCAAAATCTAGACGGCCTTTGCTGTGAATCCTGTCTTTGCTGAGATGAGGGGAAAATTCTTTTGATGGTCTTGGCCCACCCGTGTTTGGCCACCACCAAAGATCCCATCTGGCTTAGAAGTGGAATCACAAAAGCAAGGTGAAGGTTTCATTTTTCCTAAGTCCCATTTCAGACTCTCAAAACTAGTAGCTGAATCTGCTCCACAGGTTTGTGTCTCTGACCGGAAGCAAGTCATTTATGAGTTGGGTGCTCCCAAAGTCATGCTGAAGAGGGACCTTCCATACACCGGGGGGCCACCAGGTGAGATCCCTGATCTCTGAGGCCCAATTTCTCAGCCCCTGCCTGGAGCATTGTATTCCCAGTGTCACCCTAAGGGAATGCAGCATAGTTGTGTGCATTATTGATGGGCCTCAACATTACTGATGGGCTTCATCCTCAGTAAGGAGATCAGGACCCCAGGAAGTGGTGATAGGCCACACCCAGCAGGAAGCAGGTGATACCCAGCAGGAAGCCTAAGCTCAAGACCAGCCTGTTCCTTCCTAGGGTACTCTGAGCAGAGCATGTTGCAGGCATGTCTGAAATCTAAGCTCAGGGATGGAGCTCTGAACTTGGAGTCAGAATCCATATTCTGTTCTGCTCCAACATCTACAAATAGTTGGCCAGGGGCATTTGCTCCTTCTCACTCAGCCTCACCATTTTTATCAGCAAAATTGAAGGGGAGTCACACTGCTAATGGTTTGGTTGAGGATAACAAATGAGACAAGTTCAGTGTAACTCGTTCACTCGTAGAAGTGGAAGCTGTCAGTTAGGCTTTGAAGAAGAGTTAATATGTGGCCCTGGAGGATGCTAATCCAAGTAACAACAACAAGGTTTGTGTCAATTAAATGAGACTGAAATGAAGTTGATGTCCAAGTAAATGAGAATATCCAGCACACCACCAGGCTCTAGGAGGGTCTGACTGTGTTTAAAATAGCTCTTCATGGGTTTTTTGGTTTTTTTTTTAATTTTGTGGATCCAAGGATGGCATTAAAGAACAGCTGCAGAGAGGGGCCGGGATTAGTTTTAGTTTGCTCCGTCTATTTCACTGATCCTCACCACTACTCAGTTAGTACTTATTCCAGTCTCAGCCACAGTTCTCCCCTCTCTTGGAAACTCCTCTTATTTTTCCTGTGAGGATAGAACAAAGCCCTGGATCTTTGGAGCACCCTCACTGTGGCTAGAAGACCTAGACTAATTCTTTTCTACCGCTGATGAGCCAGGTCACTTCCACCACAGATGCTTTTCCTTATCCCCATCTTTTTTGGCTTCCCCCCATCCCAGAACCAGGAGATAAGTAAAGAGGTTAGAATGGACTGTGAAAAAGGATGGGCAAGAACCCCACTCTGGGGTGGGCAAGATATAGAAAGAGATTGGTGGATAGGACCCAACCTGGCAGTCTTTCAGAGTTGGGGGTAAGAGTTATTCCAGATTTCTATTAATTATGATCTTCTCTCCTGCCACTTATCTTTTGGAATTGGGGTCACTCACCGTGAAAGCATCACCTACAGCTGCAACTACCTTGATGTCAGCCGGCTTCAGTCTGTGAACTGAGAATAAAGGTAGGAGTCAACACAAGATAGGGGCACCTCTATCTCAGCAGACAGACACCTTGCAGAATAAAAAAGTCCATTTTAACAGCAATTTAGCTTGAAAAAGAATATTAAAAGCCTGTAATTTTCATAACTGCTTCTGTTCTGTCCCCCTTGGGTTACCAGAGGGAAACTTAATGGAGAGTTGACTTTGGGAAGAGGGATGTGACTGTTTGGTGAACCTGATATCTCCAGGTGAAAAGTCACCCTCAAGACATAAAGAATCCCTGGAAATGGGTTTTGGAATGAAGGAAGAAACTTCAGTGGAGACATGACCAATCCTTAAATTTACCAAATATTCTGGTATTCGATATGCCAAACACAGTAACAACAAAGTCTCCAATGGAGACGTTACTGGGCCCGCTCGAGCAAATTCTGGTGATTTTTGGGATAAAATATATTGTTATGAAAAGTCAGTTCAGTTTCTCTAAGGTGATGAAGGAAATGCATTTATACCACCACTTTTTAAAAAATGAAGGTGAAATTCACGCAACATAAAATTAACCATTACAAGTCAATAAACCATTTAGCACATTCATAATGTGTAATGATCATTACCTCTATGGAGCTCCCTTCAGGGTATACACTTAGTCACTGAGCAGAATCCCATTCCCTGCACCCAGTCACCTGAAATCACCAGACTGTTCTGAGTCTTGTGTACCTGATAAGGGGTTCGTTGTGGAGGGAGGGTTGTAAGTGCACATGAACTGTACGTCTTCTTGCTGAAATGAGACAGGCAGAAATATAATCAATGGATATTGCAACATATAAAAGAAGATAAGGCGGCATCTTTTTTGTAAACTCCCACTTCAATAGAAATGAAGTCTTACAAGACTTTTTTTTGTTGAATCACCATGAACTACACAGTTATAAAGTTGTTCATGATAGGGTTTCAGTCATACAATGTTCCAACGCCCATCCCTTCACCAGTGCACATTTTCCACCACCAATGACCTCAGTTTCCTTCCTGCTACCCTCCCCTGCCCCATCCCCCATAGTCTGTCTCAATGGCAGACACCTCTATCTATCTATCTCTCTCTCCCTCCATCTATCCATCTATCTATCTATCTATCTATCTATCTATCTATCTATCTATTTATCTTTCTACCTCTTCCCCCGCCCCTTTCCTTCTGGGCACTATGGTTTGAAACGCCGTTACTAAAAGGGTATCATGCATATCATTTTACCTCCTTTCAGCACTCAGTTTCTTCCAGAATGACCACTTCCAATTAACACTGTCATGGTGCTCTCTTCACTGTCCTAACTATACTTCCCCTCCCCCTTGGTGGCAAACTTCCTACCATGGACCAGTTCTCCTGGCTCTTGTTTCCACTCTTTCAAAAGTTCTCTCTCTTCTTCAACACTCCTACATGAGAACCCTCAGTGTCCTTTCCAAAGGCTTCAACCTGTCCCCTCAAAGTCCATCCCTCCACCCCAGCCTGTTTATACCTTTGCAATTCCATCTTTGCCTAAAATATTACAGTGCTCATAGCCTCACCACTTTTAGTCTCATGTGTTTCTTCCTTGTGAATATATCCAGAGGGGCCACTCTTCCAATACAGTGAAACTATGCCACTCACCTGTCCAAATTCTCACAGACAGCAGGAGGATTTGTCTGTATTGTATGTTGTGGTATCCTCCTGAGGTAAAGGTAAAGGTAAAGGCCCTCCCGTTGTTCACCGATTTGCTCGAGCGGGCCCAGTAACGTCTCCATTGGAGATTTTGTTGTTACTGTGTTTGGCATATCGAATACATCACAGGGAGCTTGCCAGGCTCTGCCGTGTGGGCGAGATTCTCTCGGTAGCTTGCCGGGCTCTCCGAGAGGGGCGGAGGAATCGAACTCGGGTCGGCCATGTTGGCTGCGTGCAAGGCAAACGCCCTACCACTGTGCTATCACTCCAGCCCTAAAAAGTGGGGAAAGCCAGTCCTTATCTCAAACATGGATGAGCATGCCATTTCCCAGAATGAGGAAACCTGTCTTTTTTTCTTTTGGGGGTCACACCCGGTGATGCACAGGGGTTACTCCTGGCTCTGCACTCAGGAATTACTATATGGGGTGCCGGGAATCGAACCGTGGTTGGCCGTGTGCAAGGCAAATGCCCTACCCATTGTGCTATCGCTCCAGCCCCATATTGGTATGTTGAATACATGCATTTCTACCATGTCTTAGCATCTAAAGTTTCCTCCTTAGCATGTTCAGATGTCCCAGACCTGATAAATAACAACTCTTGGCCCGGCTCAGTCCTCTCCATGTCTCTGTATAAGCATTTGCCTCCATTTGCCAATGACCCCACAATCATCCACCTGGCTCCACCTTACTTATTCACCAATGCTGAGATTATGAATACTCTTTGGTAAGCTTTCTTAAACTCTTTTTGTGTTTCCAGAATGCTCATGGAAACTATTCTTACAGAACTTATTAATTTGCATTACAATTGTTAACCAGTGACTTTCTCACTGAGTTCTTTGTACAAGCAATACATTCTATTGATGTTATATCTCTTAGGCCTAGAATTTCACCATATACATTAGTCACTAGCACAAGTAATTAGGCACCAACACTGATGCAGGCATTATAGTGGTCCCAGAAGGATTCCAACAACTATATCCTGAGAATATAATGTTCCCTCTTATCAGCTGATAGAAACAGAAACACATACAGAACTCAAGTGTTCCATAAATTATTCTATATGTTTTATTCTTATTTGTAACACATTTGCAGCTGCGCAACATCTTATTATCTAGTTCTTACTCTGGACAACCTGGCAGGCTACCAAAAGTATCCTGCCCACATGGCAGAGTCTGGCAAACTCCCCGTGGCGTATTCCGTATGCCAACAACTAGTAACAATAATGGGTCTCATTCTCCTGACCCTGAAAGAGCCTCGAATGTGACACTTTCTAAAATCTCAGGGCTAGGACGAAGGAGACGTTACTGGTACCTGCTCGAGGAAATCAATGAACAACAGGATGACAGTGATACAGTGATATAACAACTAAATAGCAATAGTTGACAAGGTGCAACTATGACTATCAGTCTTATACAGATTATAATGCAGCAAGATCCAGAGATGTCCCATGCTCAGTGACACAGTGATTGAAACAAGAAGAGTCAGGATTTGAATCCAGAGCCAGTTCTCCCTTAACGCTCGTCCAAGCTATCTTTCAAATTCATCATCATTTCTATAACATTAGAAAGTGTGGGACAAGGTGATAAATCACAAGTCTTTCAGGCTCTGGTGCTTTGGCGTGAGACCCAGTTATCTGTGTTGTCTTTGTCCTGAAGAGGAGATCCCACCGTCCTTTACATGACAGGGAGGCAGTGATGGTGCTGGGACCAGATTGACCTCACTGGCACCCATCTCTAGTCCTCTGAAAACAAGTATGTCAATAACCTCCAAATGTTTCTCAGTTCCTCAGAGGAGTGCAGCGTACCCCACTTCAACCTGACATGCAGGATCAGAGAGACCCCCACGCTTGACAAGCTTTGAGGCAGTCTAATGTGACCCCGATAGGTGTGAGACTGCCTTCTGAGGTCCTGGTTCTCCGTGCTTTCATTGCACACTTCACTCCACTTTTCAATTGTTTCTGGTTTTGTTAGGTTTTTCCTTTTTTAATTTTGGGGACTGTGGGGGACTTGTGTATGTTTGCTTGGGGGGTTATACCAAGCTGTGCTCAGGAGTTATTCCCGGCTTTGTGTTTAGGAATCACACCTGGCAGGGATCAGAGGACATATGTGGTGCCAGGGATCAAACCCAG
Organism: Sorex fumeus; assembly: GCF_029834395.1. Classification (NCBI taxonomy): domain Eukaryota; kingdom Metazoa; phylum Chordata; class Mammalia; order Eulipotyphla; family Soricidae; genus Sorex; species Sorex fumeus. The sequence goes on along the minus strand of NW_026606063.1, from coordinate 8,652,997 downwards.
GTTGGCTATGCACAAGCCAAGCAAACCGTCCCATCGGTACTATCTCTCTAGCCACCATTTTTCTGCCCTTTCCTATCTTTCTTGTCAGGTTAAGGTCTCAGATGAATTAAAAAAAGAACTTAGAGTTGTCAGGGATTTGTGGAGGAGCAGGAATGCACAAAGTACCTTATTTCAAACTGTCAGAGAAGCAGACAGTGCTGATCTTCCCAGCATGTCCCAGTGCTTGAAACCACAGATGCTGGCTACCCAGGTTGCTCTAATAGTGTCTAATGAAGAGACCAGTTCTGAGTTCCAAGGGGACAACCACACCATGGGTCCCTCACCTTTTCCAGCAAGTCCATACGAAGTTGCAAAGAACCCAGAGCCAGCTCAACAAGAGACATGGCCCTAGTTACATGCACTTATGTCAGTCACAACAAACCTCTTCATACCTTAGTATCATGGTGGGTTATTGACAACCAGGACTGGTAGTTACTGTTCCTATAGGTGAACAGATAGGGATGTTCCTGTAGAGAAAAGGACTGTGTTGAAACCAAGATCCCCAGTTCCATTTATCTTCAGGCTTTGTTATCAAGTAATGCTAACAGCCAGTATGGCCATCCTTTCAATGATGTAAAACCAGTTTTCTGGTGGCCATTCTTCTCTGTGTTGCCCATGATTTCCCTGAGGGTGCTCATTAATGATTTGAAAGTTTCCATTTGCAAAATTCAGTGTCTCTTGGTGTCTACCCAAAGATTTATACTTCCATGAAAAATAATTATTTCTATGAAAAGAGAACTGAATTATAAGCTTCCTAGTAGCCAAAGCCAAAGAGAAATAGGATGAATTACGTAGGGCTTTTAGCTAGTAACAATAAAACTTGTCAATTCATTAGAAAGACAAAATTTTACTGGTGTGAAATTACAAAAGGAATTCTATTTGGTTTTGCTCAGTTATGTTTACATTTGTTTATTTAGCAACCTTAGTACTATACCTACTACTTAATAGACACACATATATTGAATATACCAATCTTCACATTTGGAACATTTGGAGCCAGGTGATATGGCCTTTTCCTCCAATGGGTCAGGAGGGACATCAACTCTACCAACATGACTCTCTTGGCACCAGGTATTATCTTATATGTGCCAACAATGCAAAGCTGTGTCCAGACCCAGGAAAAAAATAGACCCAATACTAATGGGGTCAATGATCAGAGCAGCAAAGCTGCTCTCTCCAATTTCATAAGAGTTTGTTTCCCTCCCCCAGCCCTCGAGTACCTCAGGGGGACATTTCACCAGCCTCCTCTCTCTCATACTGTATGGCGTATCTTTGTGTCCTGTTGGCTCCATCTAGAAGAGAAACTCATCTTAGAATAGAAAAGGCTGTAGTGACAACAGCTAGGTGGTAGCAGAGAGTAAGACACATTCCAGTGTTTCTCAGGCTTGACCTTGGGGCCAAGCATCAGAATTACTTAGAAATGTGTTTGAAATGCATATTTCTAGTCCAAGACTGACTTGAGAGAGAAATTCTAGAGGCAGGGGTGGAGTCTCTCTGCATTTCAAGAACCCCCAGGGTGGGGGTTGGGGGTGGGGAGGGGGAACATTCCTCAGCTGCTCATGAGGAGTCTCTGCAATGAGAGGATTCATGGACCTCCAGGCCGCCTTCTACTGTTGCAGGAGGATAAACTGAACACAGAGAGGTTGAGTTTGGATGAGGACACCTGTATCTGGGTCCAAACAAAGTTTCAGTGGGTCACTAGCTCCTGAGCATCCCAGAGCCAGTTAGCCAGTTTTCAGTTGGCTTTCTCATGCTGCTACTGGCTGCCCAGCTCTGGCTGGTTGAATTCCCTTAGAGGGGAGAGGAGGAATGGGGGAAAGGCAAGCAAACATGGTGTGAAACCCACCCATGTCTCAGAGGAAGTAAACCTTTCCAACAAATCACTTAGACAGCTGTGAGCAAAGGAAGTTTTAGGACCTTGTTTTTAACTAGAACCCAGAGGAATGAGTGGCATGAATACTGGTGGGTCCCCCCACTCACAACTAGAATGTCTAGGGATTTGAGAATGAGTGGAGTGGGGGCCTACAGCAGGGAGGGCACTTGCCTTGCACACAGCTGGTCCAGCTCCAATCCCTGGTATCCCATATGGTCCTCTGAGCCACCCTTCAATGCCAATTTGAATCCCATCCTCTTAGAGTTCTCTGACCTCAGGTCCCCACTGCTTTCAGGTCCAGTCAGACACACCATTGCATTGACTTCAGTTAACCTCTTGAATTCTAGTGAGGGCCAAAGCCATTTGGGACATCTCTAGTGTCTTTCTGGGACTCAGCCCAGGGCACAATGTAGGTGCCCTTCAGGTGCCAGGGTGAAAGGGTGTAGGAGAGAAGAGGAAGAGTGACGGGAAGAGTGGAAGAGAGCAGTTTGGATTGGCTGGAAGAATCAGCTGAGCAGTCTCAAATGGAGGCTGGTTGTTAGTGCCCAGCTCTAACTGGTTGTAAAGGATACCTTTAGGAGGACCCTGGTTCTGTTCCTCGCCCTTCTCAAGTCACCAGCAAAGTGGGGTTTCTTTCAGGGTAAGAAGCATCTTATCTTTGTATGAGGCTTACTATAAGTGCTGTGTTCCAGGGAGTTACTTTCTGCAAATTATAGTGTAGGGGTTTTTTATATAGCACATATTACTATATATTGCACTAACATGGAGTATCTGGGGCAATTGCACCCTAATCCCCAATGAATTACAAATTAATTCATACTTATACACACCTTCTTATGGTACTCAAGGACATATCAGCTAAGGGGAGGAGAGATAGAGCGGGTAAAGATAGAGTGAGAGAAAGAGAGAGGGAGGGGGAAAAGAAGAGAAAGCAAGAGAGATTTCTAATTCAGAGAACTTATTAGAAATTATTAAAAATATTAGAAATTGCTGAAATTCTAAACATAAGGTCAGTTGTTTGGGGAGAAAATAAGTGGCAAATGAGGTCTGTATGAGAGAGCTGAGCACTAACAAACAGGCCCCAGTTATGGAGTCCTTGCCAGGGACCAGGAGGAAGCTGCACACTTGACCTTCGAAGAGTTACATCACCAGGTGTGGCCTGGGCTTTGTAGAATATGAGTTGAGACCCTAAATCCCCCAGCTCGTGGGAGGTGAGTTAGGGATGGCCCTGATCTTCATGGTGCTGAAGCCCAGACCCATCCTAGGTGCCAGCCTGGAATTCTGAACTGCCTGACAGCACACAGTTCACTCACTACAGCTGGATAGGAAAACTACTCCCTAGTGTCCAGTTCACACGGGGCTCCCACAGACTCAGGACTGCTGCCCACCTGCGGGAAAAGCACATCTGAGAGCACAGACCAGTCCTGGGACAAGGTGCTCAGGACTGGGATATTACTGGATGTAGGAAATGGGTATGGGACCCAGGTGTTTCAGAGTCCCTGCCCTAAATTGGTACTAACTTGGGGTTACGTTGGCATCCTGCAGCCCCTTAGTCACAGGGGCAAACTGGTATTGGTTAACTAGTTAATTAACTAGTTAGTTTACTGGTTACCTCACTAGATAATTAACTGCAGCTGCCCCAGAGACTCCACATTAATGCACTAAATAATAATGTGCACTAAATAAAATTAAAATAAATAAAAATATTTTTCTTGTCTTCTCCCCTCCCCTAGCCTACATTGTGATCTCCCGACTACTCACCATCATGTTCCAGAGGTGCAAACCCAGGGCTGTGGGGTCCTGTAGGGGGTGCTCCTTCTGAAAGAGAATCCGGTAAGAAGCCTGTGTGTACCACAACACCCCACCCAAGGATGGGGACCTTTCCACACTTTGAAACTCTCTCTGGAGTTGGAACAGCTCTGATCCACCCTGGCGTTTTCTCTCTGCACACCACCACCACCCCATTCCCCCAAAACAGGCATTACTTATAGGACTGTCATCTGGTATTTGGCCTTCAGGAACAGTCCATGAGGCTGATCCTTGATGTCATGAGAATCCCTGTAAGGGAACTCATTATAAAGAGCAGAGATAGTGTTGTAATTGGGCCTAGCTTGGTAGCAGAAGGGGCAGGAACTAAAATTCCTCCTCGTCCTCCTTCAAGTCCAGGCTGCAAACATCAGGAAGTCCAGAGAGACACAAAGACTCCAGCAGACTGTCCTGCTACGAAGACCCTCTCCAAGGATCCCAGCTTCTTGGGAAGTTTCTTGGGAAGTTGTACCAAGAGGTGCAAAAGAATGTCACGTTCTGGACTTGGTAGAAGCCAACCAGAGTGTGGCCTCTGCAAGGGGAGGGGGCCAGGCTTACCAAGAAAAAGAACTGCTCTGTCTCATGGAAGAAGGGCTGTAGCACCAGAGCGAAGGACTCCTTCCAGTTGTACCTGCTAGAGATCAGCATCCTTTCCCAGGTTTCCTGAAGGACAAAGCAGAAACACGAGCCTAAGATCCTCTGGGAGCTCTCTCCACTGATCCTTATACCGAGCGTCACCAGCACCTGCTATTCCAAACTATCCTATTCAGAATCCCTCGAATGTCTGATATCCTGAGCTCTTCCAGGTACTAAATTGGGTTCCATTTTCCTCTGTGGGCCCAGCATCAAGTTATACTACAGACAAAACTGAAATATTTTCTCAGGAAGGTCAACAAGGAAACCACAGCCCAGAACCAGGCTATACACCCACGCTCTCTTCAAGTGTTAAATTCGTACAGGCATTCTCCACTTACGCACTTTTCTGGAACTCTTCAATGAAAAATTCAACTTTTCAACTTTTTCAAGACCGCTCATTTCTGGGACTCTAAGACTTCATTAAGAACATGTTCCTTACACATAAATAACATTCGTACACTCACTGTCACTGTCCTCCCATTGTTCATCCATTTGCTCAAGCAGGCCCAGTAACATTGTGAGACTTGTTACTGTGTTTGGCATATTGAATATGTCATGGGCAGCTTGCCAGGCTTTGCTGTGCAGGCGAGATACTCTCAGTAGCTTGCCGGGCTCTCTGAGAGGGGCGGAGGAATCGAACTCGAGTTGGCCGTGTTGACTGCAAGGCAAACACCCTACCTGCTGTGCTATCGCTCCAGCCCACATTCATACACATCAGTAGGAATTGCACAAAAGTGTCCCCCAGATCACTCACTCTCCTTGGGTCTCCTCTAAACTAGAAAACACAGTGCAAGGGGGCTACTATGTTAAGGAATCTGCCTTACATGCAACTGATGCCAGTTTGATGCCCAGCACTGCATATGGTCCCTCCAAAGTTTTCGTAAGAGATCTGAGCAAGGAGCCAGGAGTAAGCCCTGAGCACAGACAGATAGGTACCCCTCCCCCCAAAAATAAAACTTTTTTAAAAATTAAAAAACACATATCCATGAGCCCTGACTTGCCTCTGGCTTGCAGTCTGAATGGGGTGCAATACCAGCATGACAAAAATCTGGTCACTAGCCACAGAAGCAGATATCCAAGCAAGGATAATGTTCGAAGCATATCAGAAAAATCTAAAACTGGGATTGGAGTGATAATACAGTGGATGGAGTCATAGTACAATGGAAGGGGAGCTTTCCTTGCATGTGACTGACCCAAGTTTCATCCATGGCATCCCATATGGTCCCCTAAGCATTGCCAGGAGTGATCCCTGATTGCAAAGCCAAGAGTAATTCCTCACTGAGTGTGGCCCCCAAGTGTGTGTGTGTGTGTGTGTGTGTGTGTAATTTCTTCAAGCAGATGTTCTCTCCTGAACATGTTACATTTGCTTATCTCTATGATTCTTTGCTTGATTATCCTCACTCGAGAACCTTGAGTTCTCTAACACCTTTCTCCTCTCTCTCTCTATCCCTCTCTCTCTCTCTCTCTCTCTCTCTCTCTCTCTATATATATATATATATATATATAATCTCTTTTGTTTTGTTGCTTTGGGGCCACATCTTTGGCTTTGAACTCAAAAATTACTCCTGGTGGTACTCAGGGGACCAGATGGGATGCTGGGAATCGGACCCCAGTCAGCCACATGCCAGGCAAGCACTCTACCCCCACTCTACTCTATCTCCCCAGCTCCATCCTCTCACATCTTTCTAAGCAAGTTTTGTTCAATAAACTTTCTTCGGCGTCTTCCATCTGAGATTCCACTCAGCCACACTCCTGCCTCCATCTTGATAGTCCCACTATACATCAGCAGAAAAAGAACTAAGAGAATCTTTTCCTTTGGTGTCTGACTCTTCCCGGATTTGACTGTCCTACTCTGGCCAACTGATCCCTCAGTCATCCCTACCAGCCCTGTTCTCCTTGAATACCTATGGGGGCCTTCACTCAGTCTCCCAGAGTGGACTCACCTGGTAGGACCACCGTGCCACAGCCCTGGACAGGACCGTCTCCTCTGAGCACCTACATGACGCTGAGTTGTCTCTGTGGGTAAAACAAGCCAGAAGAAGGAACAGTAAGGCTGCCCAGGGGTTTGGGTGGATGCGTGGGTAGTAAAGCACCTGGAACTGGGTTGAGCAGTGGGGAATTTAGAAGTCTGTGAAGGTGTAGAGGAAAGGCACCAATTGAAGAGTAGAGTGATGTCTTGTGGGTATGGGACATGAAAATGCTCCCTTCTGGGTACGGGACATAAAAATCTTCCTTCTCACTCCCATCTCACCACCTCCTGATCCATCAACTCTCTTTAACGTTCATCCCACCAAAACCCACATCAACTCTCCACCCCTTCCCCTTGTTCTTTTATGTTCCTTCCTCTTCAAAACCCCATTTTCTGGGAAAAAGCAATTTACTGCAACCTGGAATAGAACTCAGCCCTTCCCTCCTTCCTCTCATCCACTCCCCTTCCTTCTTCCTTGCCCTAACCACACACTCTCTCTCCTTCCCCTCAGTCCCTTGCTCATTCCCAGTCCCTCCCTGCTTCTCCACACACCCCCTCCCTCCTTTCCCTCAGTTCCTTTCTACCTCACCTCAGCTCCTCCTTTACTTTACTCCCTCCTTCCCCTCAGATGCTCCTGTGCCACAGTGATCAGCAAAATGCCCATCTCTAACCACACTGAATGATATGCGCATCCAAGTCTCAACAACTCTGTGGAAAGCCTCCCTCCTTCCCCAAAGACCCTATCATATTCCCCTCAGGCTCTCCATCCATCCATCCATCCATCCATCCATCCATCCATCCATCCATCCCCACAGCCTCTTCCTCCTTGCCCTCAAGCCCCTCTTTCCTTCCCTCCTTCAATTCCTCCCTTCCTCTCAGCCTCTCCACCCCACAACCCTCCCTCCTTCCCTCACCCCCTCCTCCTTCTACTTAAGAGTCCATCCCTCCTCCTTCCCACATACCTGCCTTCCTTTCCCTCAGCTTCTTTCGCCTTCCCCAGAGTCCCTCCATCCTTCCCTTTAGACCCTCCCTCCTTCTCACAAACCCTTCTTGCTTCTCCTCAGATACTCCCTTATACCCCATGTACCCTCCCTCATTCCCATTTATCCATCCTTCCCCTCAGTTTCTCCATCCTTCCCCATAACCCATTCCCCTTTCCTTTAATCCCTTCCTCCATTGTTAGCCACTCCTCCCTCCTTCCCCTCAGACCCTCCCTCCTTCCCTAAGTCTGTCTCTCCTTCCTCTCAGTTACTCCCACTCTACCCTCAGCTACTCTCCCCTACTCCGAGCCCCTCTCTCCTCCAACACACCCCCCTTCCTTACCTTTAGCGCCTCCGTCCCCACATGCCCTCTGCTCTTCCGTATATCCTTTCCCTCTTTCCCCTCAGTCCATTTCTCCTCCTCAGCCCTAAGGCCTTTCTCTAGTCCCTCCTTTCTGCCTCTCAGTCTTGCTTTTTCCTTAGCCCCTCACTCCATCCCCGTGGTCCCTCTCTCCTTCCCCTAACCCTATCCCTACTTCAACTCCTTCCCTTTCTCCCTTCCTCAGCTCCACCCTCCTTCTTCGCACACACTCCCTCCTTCCACTCAGTCCCTTTCTCCTTCCGCCAGTCTTCCCCTGTCCCCTCAGCCTCTCTTGCCTTCGCCTCCCCCTAAGTGCTCTCCTTCTTTACATACCATCTCTGCTCCTCTCAGTTCCTCCCTCCCTCCTCCTCAAGCGCCCCACACCTTCTCCTCAACACCTGTTTTCCCCACTTGCCCTTCCCTCCTCTTCTGCACACCCTCCTTTCTTCCCCACAGCCCCTACCACTTCCCCTCAGTCCCTCCCTCCTTCCCTTCATCCCTCTCTCCTGCCCCTCAGTCTAGTCCTTTCCCCTCACCTCCTCCCTCCATCCCTTCAGCCACTCCCTTCCTTCCCCTTCCCCCTTCCCCTGTGCCCTGCCCCACCCCCTCATCCCTCCTTCCTTCCCTAGGTCCTCCCTTCCTTCCCCTTAGTCCCTCCCTCCTCATCCTCATTTCATCTCTCCTTGCCCTTATCCCTCTTCCCCTCAGCCTCTTCCTCCAATCACATAGCTAGTTCGCTCTTACTCTTCAGTCTTTCTTTCCTTTCTCTCCCCTCCTTCCTCCTCCCTCCCTGTACTCTTCCCTCCTTCGGTTCACCTTCTCCCCTTCCCCTCAGCATCCTCCTCTCTCCTCAGTCCCTCTCTTCCTTCACTTAAGCTCCTCCTTCCCCTCAGTCCTCTCCCTCCTCTTCCTGTAATTTTTTTTCTTTTTACAAAACATTTAGGTTCTAGGGCTGGAACTTTCACACCAGTGGGTAGGGTGCTTGCCTCGCACACACCCAGGTCCAATCCCATACGTTCTCCCAAGCACCACCATCAGTAACTCGTGAGCACAGAACCAGGAGTAACCCCTGAGCACATATAAATATGTTCCACAATAGAACCCAGGGTCTCAAAAATTTGCTTTTCCACCAGGAAGCATCCCAGATCCTCAATCTCGAACTCAGTCCCCAAAGGCACACTTAGTGAACCCTCCCTGACCTTACTACCACTGAGCTTCCAGCTGGGGCTGACTCCCTCCGGGCTTCCACCCTTTCTCTCTCCTGGGAGATTAAAGTAGATGAAAGTTGAATCTACCTAGTGCCTTCCTTTGGCAACCACACAGCAAAGCCTTGTCTCGCTGCACTGCCCTTCTTACCTGCCCTGAGTCCCTGCCTCAGACAAGGCAGAAAATTCCAGAATCTCAGTCAGATCCACCAGATTCACAAAGGCTCTGGGGACCTACAAGAGACAAGAGAGAAGCTGGGTCTTTGCAAAGTCACCATCCCTGACTGGTGTTTTTCTGGGATCCCCAGCTGGATGCCAAGTTTGAGGGTGGCTGAGATGCCTGATGGCATCTCCTTGATTAACTACTCAGCCCTCTGGGGAGATGGGTGATTGTAGTTGGCCAATGAGATGATCGTAATGCCGAAGAGATGGTACAGCGGGTAAGGTGCATGTCGTGCACATGGCTGACCTACGTTCAATCTCTGACACCCTAAAAGGTCCCCCAAAAGGTACCAGGACTGATTCCTATATGCAGAGCCAGTAGTAATCCCTGAGCACAGACAGGTGTGGCCAGAAAACTTAATGATCCTGTAGCTAAAATATTCCAAAAGTGAGACCTTCATCATCCCTTAACAGAAGGCCTGTCCTCCTCAGTGTCAGTGGGGTAGTAGACCCTCTTTGACAGAAGACTCTTTCCAGGGTGTGAAAACAGGGTGTGAAAGGGAGCATGGGAGCATGAGAGTCACAGGGCTCTCCAGGTGACTCCAGTGCTCTGTACAGAATCCAAGTTCTCACTCAAAAAGAGAGAAGGCTTCTCCAGAGATGTTCTTTCTCTCGGCCTCCACTTCCCTCCCATGAGTTCCTTTTCCCCAGCCCAGGAAAGGATCTAAGAGTCACCCAGATCCTTCCCTCTGAGCTGCGGGAGGTCCTTGCAGGGACTCTCTGCATAAAGTCTCTGCATAAGGACCCACAGAAAAGGGGGGTTGAGGGTTCCCTGACTCACCTCCTCATACAGAAAGTCCAGGGTTTCAGCCAGCTTGTTCATGGTCCTTGTCAGGATGCTTTCCTGTGGGATGAGAAATGTGCTGAGGGCAGATGCAGACAGGGGGCATGGGAAAAGGGATATCCAGGCTTGTATCTGGCCTGTCCCTTCATTATCCAACCTCTGCCCTGGGCTGACATAATAGTAACAAAGGTGATATCTAGATTCCAGTTTCCCACAAACAACTATACACTTCTCAGAACTTCCCTGGGGTCTTTGAATTCCAATTCCGAATAAAATCGCAGTTGCATGCTGCATTATGTCCAGAAAACCCCAAGTCTCTTTCTGTCCAGCAAATTCCAAGTCCCAACTCAGCAAATGCAGGTATGAAGGGAACTTCTGTAAAATCTTTGCACTCGGCACCACTACCCTGTGGGCTGGAATTCTAACTAGTGCTGTCTTGCTCTTCTCTTCCGGTCTGTTTCTCCTCCTTCCCCTATGGGGAAGTGCTCCTGAGCTCTGACCCTGTCCACAGGTCTGTGTCCCACAGAATCAGATCTCCCTAAAATGACAGCCGAGTCTTCCAGTGGATTTCCTCAGCAAGGCCTCTTACTCAATCCTGTGTTGATTTGGTTTAATTCTTTGTGTTGGTGTTTCAGAAGCACTTACTCTCAAAACTATTTTCTATTGTGAAGAGAGCTGCATCATTGCATTGCGGTGTCTCTTCTGAATTGTGCTTTTGGACCTTCAGGCATATTCCAATGAGTGGGATTTCTGGCTCATATGGAAACTAAATTGCTAGTTTTTTTGAGTAATTACCATATTGACTTCCAAAAGATTGGATCAGTAGACATTCCCATTAACAGTGAATAAGGGTCCCGTTTTTCCCCACATCCTTGCCAACACACTGGTTGTTGGTTTTTTTTGTTTTTTGTTTTTGTTTTTGTTTTGCTTTTTGGGTCACACCCGGCGATACAAAGGGGTTGCTTCTGGCTTTGCATTCAGGAATTACCCCTGGCGGTGCTCAGGGGACCATATGGGATGCTCGGAATCAAACCCTGTCAGCCACATGCAAAGCAAATGCCCTACCTGCTGTGCTATTGCTTCAGCCTGGTGGTTGTTCTTTTTGATGAGTGCCAGTTTCTCTGGTGGGAAGTGGTAACCCATTATTGTTTTAATTTGCATTTCCCTGATGACGAGTGATATAGAGCGTCTTTTCATATGCCTTTTTGTCATTTGTATTTTAGCTAAAATCTGGAAACAACTCAAGAGCCTAAGAACAGATGACTGAATAAAGAAAGTATGCTACATATATACAGTGGAATGCTACTCAGCAGTGAAAGGTAAAGGCAAGGTAAAGGTCCTCCCGTTGTTCATTGATTTGCTCGAGCGGGCCCAGTAACGTCTCCATTGGAGACTTTGTTGTTACTGTGTCTGGCATATCGAATACTCTCGGTAGCTTGCCGGGCTCTCCGAGAGGGGCGGAGGAATCGAACTCGGGTCGGCCATGTTGGCTGCGTGCAAGGCAGACGCCTTACCGCTGTGCTATTGTAAGAAAAGATAAAATCATGCAATCTGCTGCTACTTAGATGGATCTAGAAAGTGAGTGGAGTGAATCAGAGGGAGAGGGATAGACACAGAATGATCTCTCTCAAATGTGGGATATAAACTTCGTAAGGGAATAACAAAGTCAAAAAGGCAATAGAAAAGAAGAGAAGGAGAACTTTCCACTGAACCGAAGGGAAAAATAAATTACTGAAAGGAATACAAGGACAAAGGTGAAGGCAGTCTAGGAGATGAGAGGAAAACTGGGACAGTGGTGGAGGGAAGTGAACACCAGTGAAGAAACTGGTGTTGAAACTTTGTGTGCCTAAAACTTGATAATGAATAGTTTTGTAACTCTGTAATTAATGGTGATTAAAATATTTTAATTATTTTTTTAAATTGGGCTGGAGCGATAGCACAGCAGTAGAGCATTTGCCTTGCGCGCAGCCAACCCGGCAGAGCTGGGTTCGATTCCTCCGCCCCTCTCGGAGAGCCCGGCAAGCTATCGAGAGTATATCGCCTGCATGGCAAAGCCTGGCAAGCTCCCCATGACATATTCAATATGCCAAACGCAGTAACAACAAGCCTCAAAATGGAGATGTTACTGGGCCCGCTCGAGCAAATCGATGAAAAACGGGAGGACAGTGTTTGTTTGAATTATTTCTTTTTAATCACTTTGGTCCCACCCTCTCCCAAAGGACATCTATAATTAACAGTTTTCTGAGGATAAAGCATTTGTTTATTGCTTCCATTGTGAAAAATTAATAAAATAAGTAGTGCATGAATGAATACATGCATAAAAAAGGCATCACATAGTAAAGAATGTTTAAAGACATAAATGTATGAAAGAATACAAGAATTCCTGAAAGAAAGCTAGAATGCAAGAAAAATATATGAAAGAAGACAACAGTGAGTGTAAGCCTAAAGCACTGAGGAAAAAAACACGAGGGGCTGGAATGATAGTACAGTGGGTAGGGTTGCACTCCTTGCACACAGTCAACCCAGGTTCAACCTCCGGGGGCACCCCCATATGATGCCCTGAGTATCATTAGAAGTGAAGTCTGAGGGCAGATCCAGGAGTAAGCCCTGAACACCACTGTGTGTGACACCAAAAAAAGAAAAAAAAAAAAAACCTTAAACATATGTTTGCATGAACAAACTCATCAAAAACACCACAGCTGTGCTTGCATAAATGAATAGAGAATAATTTACCAATAACCTAGATGTTAATAGGTGAATGAATGAAGATAAGAATGAAACAATGGCAAATGCTTCCTGTTTATTCAATGTGTGAATTCATGAGTAAATGTTAAGGTGCATAACAACTGATGAGCGGAAAAGAGAAAGGGAATAGAGCAACTAGATCTCACTTGGAATGGAAGAAAACAGAAAATGAAGCTAGAACAATAAATCTCTGACATATCCATGCTGCCACATGCAGAAAGTCTATAGGACTTTTGTTCAACAAGAGCTGGTGCCAGGAACGGGAATGTTGATGGTGGCCAGAGGGAAGAAGAAAAGGAAGAAACATCCATTGTGGGAAAGGGAAAGAAGAGGAGGATAGAACCTCCAGAAACTTCACTTATGCAAGTTAGCCACAAGCAAAATAAAAGAAGCTGGAACCTATCTCATGTCAGACATAAAAGTTATTCAAACTGGATTATAGAACCAATTTTTAGAACAGAATCCATAAAACATATTGAGAAGAAACATAAATGAAACTCTCCAGAACACAGACCTCAGAGACGTCATTGGCAAAGAAAACAAAAATAAACAAATGAGACTTCATCAAGATGAAAAATGACAAGGGAAACTCAGATTAAAATAAAGACTCCTGTTTAAATGGAAGAAAATATTTGCACACCATATATCAGATAAAGTGCTAATATCCAAGATATGTGTAAAATATTCATAAAACTTAACAACAAAAACCATTAACTCCATCAAAGAATGAATAAAGGATATTAACAATGTAATACTATGCAGCTCTAATAGATGATGAAATCATTCCATTTATACCCCCATGGATAGAACTGGTAGGTATCATGTAGAACAAAATAAGTCAGAAGTAGAACAAATACTAAATTATATCACTCATCTGTTGAGTAGAGAAACATAAAAAAGGGAACTGACAGAATTGAACAATGACAAACCCTCCGCTTGAATTACAAAACTTATAAATAAAAAACAGGGAAAGAGATGGAGGGAAGAAAATCACATTGGATGTGGCACGGGGACACTTATGGAGGTTCATATGTACTTCGGTGAGGACAAGGGCATTAGTAATTTTGTACTTCAATACTATAAAGTTTAATAGGATTGTAACAGCCAAAATGTAGTAGTAGTAGTAGTAGTAGTAGTAGTAGTAGTAGTAGTAGTAAAAGAAAGAATTGTTACAGATTGCTGAAAGTAGGTAAAGGATCAAACATGACAGCCTCTCAGTATCTATATTGCAAACCATAATTCCCAAAAGTAGAGCGAGAGTATGAGGGAAATTGTCTGCCATAGAGGCAGGGGGAGAGTTGGAAAAGGGGGAGTATACTAGGGATATTGGTGGTGGAGAATGTGCATTGGCAGAGGGATGGGTGTTTTATCATTGTATGACTGAAAGTCAAACATGAAAGCCTTTTAACTGTATCTTACAGTGATTCAATAAAAAAAAATGTTACAGATGAATTTCCCCCAATGAACATATATGCAACTATCCTGAACAACAGAAAATGAGGAGAGGAGATGAACAGACACTTCCCTTAAACACCTGCTGGTGTTGGTGAGGCTGGTTTCATTCATTTCCTCTACTCCCACCCTCGCCCCCACAATCCCACTGTCTTTGAGCCAGCAGCTTACCTGTCCAGTGAGTGGACACAGGTAACACTCATTCACATTGCTGATGAATACATTGATTAGCTTCCAGTCATTTTCAAAGTCAAGTTGCTGGGAAGGAAAAGGGAAACGAGGAAATCAAAACCTGGTGGTGGTGGGGCTGGGGCAGATAGGGTGCTCGCCTTGTACATACAGCACGCAGCCAACACAAGTTCGATGCCAGGCATCCCATATGATTCCCCAAGCACTGCACATTTCAGAGTGCAGAGCCAGGAGTAATTACTGAGCACCATCAGGTGTGACCCCAAAACAAAAAAAAAAAACCTTGATGATGGCAAAACCTCAGGTCAAAAGAACTTTTTTTTTCCATTTTAGAACCTACCCCCATAAAGTCATATTATGAGTATTTTTTAATAAAGGAAGAGCAATAGTACAGTGGGTAGGATATTTGCCTTGCACATGGCTGGCCCTGGTTCAATCCCCTATGTCCCATATGGTCCTCGAGCACTGCCAGGAGTAATTACTGAGTGCAGAGCCAGAAGTAACCTCCAGCATCACCAAGTATGACCCAAAAGGCCAAAATAATAATGATGATGATGATAATAGCACTGCACTGCACTCTAGCACTGTGCTCCCGTTGTTCATTGATTTGCTCGAGTGGGCCCAGTAATGTCTCCATTGTGAGACTTGTTGTTACTGTGTTTGGAATATCGAATACGTCACGGGTAGCTTGCCAGGCTTTGGCATGATGATGATAATAATAAAGAAAATATATAATGATGAGAATCAAATATTATATAACTTTATAAAAGACAACTTTGCACAATATAGTTTTAAAAAATCTTACTTTTAAAAATCCTTTGAATTCCCCTAAACACATCCCCTACACACTGAACTAGTTATTAGCCCCTAAACACTACTGGGTGTAACCAGATAAAATTCTTTGATACTACTATTTTATTAAACTTCCCAAAATTAATTTTAAAGAAACAATGATAAAGGGAAATTTCTGCAACAATGACTAAGATTTATTCATAAGAATGAAAATTTGGAAGTAGCATCCATGTCTGAAATGGGACAGCACTGTAGCACTGTCCTCCCGTTGCTCATCAATTTGCTCGAGTGGGCCCAGTAGTGTCTCCATTGTGAGACTTGTTGTTACTGTTTTTGGCATATTGAATACGTCACGGGGAGCTTGCCAGGCTCTGCCGTGTGGGCGGGATACTCTCAGTAGCTTGCTGGGCTCCGAGAGGGGCGAAGGAATAAAACCCGGGTCGCCCAGGTTGGCTGCATGCAAGGCAAACGCCCTATCTGCTGTGCTATCGCTCCAGCCCAGTGAAATGAGGGCATTTCTGTGTAAATTGTGTGATACGGAAGATGCACACATGTAGTTATATGACTGTGCTGAAAAATGTAGCAACTGTCATGGGAAATGTTGCATTGGATAAAAGTTATAAAAAGAAATCCACAAACCCTAAAATTCCCTGTTTTACAAAATATATCCAGATGTATTTGTTTAGAAAAATTGTAAAAGGGAAAATATACCAAGCCATCATCAGGAATGATCTCTCGGTAAGGATGGTTTCAATATTCTTTTTATATGTCTCTTCTGATTTTTATATCTGTCATGAGGATGGTTAATTTGGGGTAAAAAGAGGACTTCCACTTTATTTTTAAGTGGCACCTGGTACCTTGAGGACCAGTGTGTTATGACTCCAGAACATTCCATTTCAACTCTAACTAGCTGTGTAAATTTAAGTGCCATGTCTTCTTGGCTTTCAGTTTCCTCACCTGTGAAATCCAGACAACCCAGTTACTTTACAGAATGTTAAGATTATTCTGAAAATTCTAGATTCTCTTATTAGGGAAGTACCAACTCTTCATGGCATAGTTCCTGCATTTGTCACTGTCCCCTATAACCAGGAATGACCTGAGCTTAATGTCTGAAACTTCTATGAATGCCTAATCTCTGCTTCCTTTGATACCAATTCTACTGGCTCAGGATGGGATTAGAACCTGTCGGTAGTAGGACAGGTCTTGATTTGGTATTTCCTAAGAAGAACAAGAAAGGTTGGAGGAAAGTTATTATGCTCTGATAGGAGTTTCTGAGTAGTGTCTGAATTACCAGATCCCAGAGTGCACGCTATGGAGGCTCCTTCTCAGAACTAAATGACGATGGTAATAACATGAACATCCAATCCATTCAACACTAACTTTCTGCCGTGCACATCCTACATCTCCTTTAACTGTCCCTAAGCCCTGAGCTGTGGGCTTTTATCAACCCAATTTCACGACTAGGGAAACTGAAGCTTAGAGAGGCTACTGGGCAAAGAATTCAGGATTTCCACCCAATCCTATGTATTCTACAAGGATCTCCCAATGCCTTTCCTAAGTGGGAAATCACTGAGTCTGTCTGCTAACTTTGACTGCTCTGCCGATCTAAGAAGGGGCCTTGTGTTTTACTGACTTCCAGAGAATCATTAGAGAAGGTTCTGGAAAGTCAGAATACACTGGCTACAGAATTCTCCACGAAGGGTGACCTGGTGTGTAAGATCAAATTGGGCCCAGCAGACACTGGCTGCCTACAAACAGGATTTAAAGCTCTCTTACCGGGTTCTCTCTCATGATCCTCACCAGATCTGTAGTCTGAGTCCACAAGTGTCTGTGCAGGAAAGGAGAGCCAACAGGAATATCAGTTAAGCTTAACTTGGCGGAGGGCTGGAAGCCTGCCCCCTACCACCATGCTAGGGTATCTCTGGATGGGAAGCAGAATCACACAACCCCGGTTCCCTGGGAGCAGAAACTGATGTGATTTAGAACAAGGATCATTAAGCAGACTGGTATCAGTGCAGGGGAAGCATGTGACATGATTTACTGCAGATGCTTTATTCTAAAGTTGAGCTGCTTTGAATTTGCCTCCTTGTGCCCCACTACCCCCCTCACCCACCCTAAAGCATCCTGCCACGTATACACTGGAGACCAGCAGGAGGTGGTGACAAAGAAAGGAAAGAAAGAAACTTACTCAGGACCAGACTGGGGTACCACTTTTCTCTTGGGGGTGCACACAGGACTCAGCACAGTGGGGTTGAAGGATTTGATGATGCCTAAGAGGACTACAGAGAGAGCCACTTGAGGTTATGGCCTTAATATTGGGAATTCCCGAGAGAGACTCAACCCACTCTGGGTGGTGAGAGGGTACCAGGTTGCTGCCTCTATTGAAAACACAACCTCACACTCCTTGTGAACTCCGAAATAAATCTCCCTTCAGTCCTCTGGTGAGTGGCGAGAGACAATAGCATCTGTCAGGGGCAAGCCCACGCTCTTACATTCATGTCGTTTGCGTGAAGGGGAAACTAAGGCTGAGAGGAGTCAGGCAAATGTCAGCTCTCCTGGCTGGTGGAAATGGCTAGGCTTTGGGACAGAGCTCTTGGACACTAAAACGCATTACTGTCCCACATTTTGTCAACTTAGGAGGAGAAGATGATCTGGGTCAAAAAGACAGCTTGAAAGGGACTTCCTCTGATGGGGCCACCACAGAAGCAGCAGACAGACGGGGGGTGGGGGGCGGGGGACTCAGGAAACAAGTCTTCATACTATTCCAGCTGGCATATCATCTTCATTCCCAACCCAGACTAGCTTGTTTCCTTTCCCTTTAAATTAATCCTTTCATTTATTTTCCTCTTCTTAACTACTTTTCAAACATAGCAACTGTGTACTGTAACATCATAAAACATTCAAAGGTGCATCACTACAAATAGCTGATGTATAGACAACAGGAATTTCATCATGAAAAATGTCTCATCTACCCTTCACTGTACAAATGTTCCTTTGTTTCCAAGTTGTCTACCTATCATCCCCCTTGCCTTCTAGGAATCAGCACGTAGTGTAATTGAACTGTCCTTCCTAAACCCTGACCAGCTTGCAAAAGAAACCCTTTCCCCTTTGTGGTGAGCAGAGAGCTCTTAGGCCAGGTGAAGACTATGGGACTACAGGTCTGTGTCTGTGTTTGTATGTGCGTGCATGCATTTGCATGCAGGTAGGGGGTACCTGGACATTTTGTGATAGTCAAACACAAATAATCTCCAACCAGATCCAGATCTATGGGAATAAATGGGTTTGCAATTGTGTTGTATTATTTCTCTGGGTCCAATACCTCCATGAACCTTTTCACCTGCACCTGATCATCGGTTTGCTTTTTGTTTTTTTGGGTGGAGAAGCATGCTGCTATGCTTGGAAGACCATTGGTGTCATGTATTAAACCTAGCCTCCAACATACTAAGCATGCCCTCTGACCTTTGAGCATCTCCCTGACCTTCTACCAGTCTTTCTGATTTGTATCCAGTGTATCTGGATTGCCTTCACAGCCTCTTGGGCCCTTGAAGCCTCTTGGGTCTTAGAACAAAGTATCCAGACCCAGGCTCAAAACTGGACAGATCTGTGACAGCCTCTGAGTCAGGGGGGAACTTCGCTTTCAGCAACTTTCCAAAGAGATCTCCTTGGCCACCAATATCTGCATATCTGTCTATCAGATCCTGGAGCCAGGTCTCAGTCTCCCCCTCCTGAGTGGTAACAGTTGAGGGAAGGCTGGTACCTTCACAGTCTTGTCCTAGCCAGATGGTTAACTATTCCTTGCCCCTTGGGGATCTCCTGGATGACTGGTCACTGGCCAGCTCCCCTGCCATTTTATCTGTGAGATGGCTGGCCTGGCAGGATGTGTTCTGCTGTGCTCTAAGTCTTCTCTGAATGATAACTGAAAAGTGGCTGCCTGGTTCCTGCCACATGAATCTGAGCACAGATAACTCAACAAGTCCTCCCAGGCTATCCAACTGGCATTCAGGACACAGGGCCTTTCAGGATGAAGGGGTCTCTGGTGGGAAATAAAAAACTAAAGGTAAGTTCCAAACAAGCACAGTCACGAGCACTTTGAGACCCCAGGTTTGAAATGCTACAACAAAGATCCTTCACAATTATGTGTCCTAGTGGCTTCATATCACTTTCCTAAAGACAACTGTTCTGTTTATTTCATAAGGGACGGAGATCTTATAACAGCAATAGGACTGAAAGGTAGACCAGGATCTTCTCCTTGGCAGACTTCAGGGGGGAGGAAATCATGGTCAATTTGACCAGATGAAGATCTCCAACTGGGGAGAAGGAACTCCGAATTCTGAACCAGCCTCTGCAAACCCCTCTCCTGAACCTACCCATCACCTTATGTTCCTTGGCATCTCAGTGCTCAAAAACCCTCAGACTGGGGCTGGAGCAATAGCACAGCGGGTAGGGCATTTGCCTTGCACGAAGCCGACCTAGGTTTGATTCCCAGCATCCCATATGGTCCCCTGAGCACCGCCAGGAGTAATTCCTGAGTGCATGAACCAGGAGTAACTCCTGTGCATTGCCGGGTGTGACCCAAAAAGAAAAAAAAACCCTCAGACAAATTTCCACACTCCCTTTCATGGTTTACCATTTCCTCTCCAAGCCCTAGCAGTCTAGTTGCAGTTGCTTTGTCAGAAATGACTTGTGGACAACTTATATTCTGGCTTATAAATACAAAGCTCACCTGTCCCCACTTCAATGCACACCTCCTGGGACATTTTCTCAGCCCTGCAAGCAGAGGCAAACACAGGACCATCAGACAGAGTTTTTCCTTCTGCCGACAGCCCATTTTCTTGGCCGTTATGCTCTGTTCCTGAAGCAGCTTTGACTCCTCCTTGCTCTGCTTCTGGGATTTTCCTCAAAGATATACCTCAAAGAACAAAGAGGCTGTTGAGATGGGGTGGGCATAGAACCAGAGCGATAATAAGTGGGCAGGGCACTTGCTTGCATGTGGTCAAACCTGGCACCTCATATGTTCCCCATGCTCCACCAGGAGTGAACACCGAGTATAGAGCCAGGTGTAGAGCACTGCAGGATATGGTCCTCCACCAAAACAAAAAATTGAATTAACAGTTCTGGTTGAATCCCTCACATTCAGGTCTATAATCTAGCCTGAAGAAACAGTGGAAGAAACTGTTGACCTGGTGTGGATGAGACTCACCCACATAAGTCCCTGAGATAGCAGAGACACCAGGGGCGACAAATGCCACACTTCCCCCTTTAGTCACCCAGAGGAGTCAGGGGAACCCTAAGCGTTGGCCAGAGAGGCAAGAGGAGGCTGGTTCCTACTCTACCACTGCTCCCAATGGTGTTGGGAGTAAAACAACTTCCAGTCTCTTAGCTTTCATTGTAAGTGAAGCAGAGCCTCCAAGAGGTACCTTGCTCCAGCACTCTGGGTTCAGGGCACTCACCTCTGCAGCTGCTCCATGACACCAGCTGGACTCCAGGCAGGGAACTGGAAGAGAGGAGATGTGAACCACCCTGCCAGGGAGGACTGTAGGCTCAGGCTACAGAGACCAAAACTGCCCACTGACACCCATTCCCACCAATAATAGGGAACAATGTTCCAGAGAAGGGCCAGGTCCCTCCACGTTTTGTAGAGAAGGAAGCCTGGTTCTTTGGAACCTCGATGTTCAAATCTCAGAGCCACATATGGTGCAAAGTTCCCCTCAGAACAGAAACCCAGGGAGGAATTGCTTACATTCAAATATATCCTGAAGGGGGCAGGGCATCTCCTGCTCTAGCAAAGTTGAGCACAAAAATACTAGTTAGAAGTCAATGAGGGTGTTTGGTGACAGAAAGCTCCAGAAATACAAAACAAAGGCATTAGGAACAGTTCCTTTAAATGCAAGGGTTTCCTTGGGGCCCAAGCTTTGCACAATGTTTGCCTTGCCCACAATCAACCTAAGTTTGATCACCAGCCCTCTATATGGTCCCCTAGGCTCACCAGGTATGATCCCTGAGTGCAGAGCCAAGAGTAAGCCCCTCTGAGTACCCCCAGAGGTATAGCCCAGAGGAAACAAAAAAATAATTCAAGTCATCCATTGTTATTCTGACCTGATTTGATCCTGTACCAGGATGAGTGCTGACATGATCTCAGGGCATGCAGAAGAAGGTGAACTCCCAGGAACTGTGATTTGGTGACTCTATCCTGAAGGTGGAGGTGCCCACCAGTTTAAAAACTAAGGATTTGGGGCTGGGAGATCATCATGTGTCTCATAGGCATAGGCCTGGGTTATATAGGAAAGCATGACGAGTGATAAAAGGAGCAGTGGCTGAATAATTTAAGAGACAGACCTCAGTCAGAGCAGAAGCAAGAGAGAAGTCTTGAATGGTCAAACATTAGAAATCCAACCTGGGTGGAGAACTCCAGGCCCCAAATTTCCCTGCTCAAGGTGGGTCTTCCAGTGAGCATCACACCCTCTGTGAGGTACTAGGTAGCTAGGGAAGGGCCCCCATAGCAGTGGAATTCCTAGGGAGTAGTAAAATCACCTAGCCCTAAGACTGTCAGAACTCACCTTGTGAACACAGGAACCAAGGCCTAATATGACCTTCACCTGTCACTAACAGACCCATAGAAGGCCAGACCCCATGCTGAGAGAAGCTCTAGCAGGAACAAAGGCCAGTTGACCACTCCCAACTCTACCCCTTTGACAACCACCCTAGCAATGGACTTTTACCTAGATAGAAAGAGCCACATGGGGGCAGGTTGGAGAAACCATATAAAAGTCACCTTGAACAAAGGAAGGGTGCACATACACTGCCCTGAGTCCATGTGCTACTTGTGCCCAGGTGGCCAAGCAGGTGTGTCGCCCAAGCATATGTGTTACCCACATCTCCGCTCTTGAGATATGTACTGGGGCTCTCTTCACCTTTGGAGAAGCCCACGTTCTCTCCTGAGCACATTACTCCCACTTTTCTCTCCCTCCCTCCCCTTTCTTAAGCCCTACAAATAAAATCTGCTTTCAGTTCACTGCTGTCTACTCCTGAAATTCTTTTCTGTGAGATAGGACAAAGTACCTGGAAGCCCTGGGTAAGGCCCAGGACTGTCTTTCCTACAAAGAGCAATTCCTTGCTCCAGCCCGAATCCGTGGCTCCCCAAAAGATTGGGTGGTGAGGATCAACCCTCGTGCCAAGAAGACCAAGCAGGCGTTAGGTATAGCTTGATGGTCCCCTGGTGGAGCTGGTGTGGCTACGGCCCATGCAGCACAGGGGCTCATCACAGACTTTATCAGTGCTATCCTTCCTAGCAGTCCAGGGTCAGGAGAAAGTGACTGTCTCCTTTCCTCTCCACCTCATATAAGCCAAATGTGGGAGTCACCAACTTCACTTGGACTCTAGACTGTGATACTGAGACATGCTGGGACACATGGGCTCAGTCAAGTCACCATGGCTGCATGCCCTGAACCCCCCTTTCTGACTTATTCCACCTTTTTCACAGGAGCAAAACCCACTCCAGCTTCATCGGTGTGGGGCTCCACTTGTACCACCCAGATAGAATGAAACAGGATGGGCTCTGGCTGTGGACAGAGTTTGCTAGGAGATGTCTCCCCCTTTATAGACTGAGGGCAGAGGGACTGGATCCCTGCACTGGGCTGGCAGCTAGATGACAGCTGGGGCCAGGGAAGAGAGTGAAGAAGAAAGGAGACTCTGCCAGGGAACAGAGAGGGACCTTGGGAAGAAGTAGGGTGGGCAGGGGTGGGAAGGAGGTCCTGGAGGGGAGGACTGTTGTAGTTTGGGAGGTATAACTGTCGTCAGGAGAACCCAAACACTTAAAAGTGTTTTTCTCAACTGGTGCTGTGGGGAATAGGGGTGCATTGGGAGGGGGTGGGTCAGGGGGCAGGAGAGCCCCAGAGCTTTGCAAGAACCAGTCCAAGCGGGAAATAGAGAGGCAGAACTATGAAATCCCACTTGCATTCCACTCTGCCCCTGACTTCTCTCTAGAGATCTCTCTCACGCACCCCCCACCTATGCCCCTTTCCCACCCTCTCCATCTTCTCTACTTATCTTTTTCTTTTTCTTTTTTTTGCTTTTTGGGTCACACCCAGCAATGCTCAGGGGTTACTTCTGGCTCTGCACTCAGGCAGTGCTTGGGGGACCATATGGGATGCCGGGGATTGAACCCAGGTCGGCCGCATGCAAGGCAAACGCCCTACCCGCTGTGCTATCACTCCGGCCCTCTTTTTCATTATTGATCATATAAAATGTTATTTTAGGGGCCTGAGCAATAGTACAGTGGGTAAGGATTTACATTTGCCTTGCACATGGCCAACCCGGGTTTGATTTCCGTCATCTCATATGGCCCCTGAGCACCTCCAGGAGTAATTCCTGAGTTCAGAGCCAGGAGGAACCCCTGAGCATTGCCAGGTGTGATGCCCCCCCCCCAAAAAAAAGTTATTTTAAATAAGTTACCTCCAATGATGGGCTACTTTTTTAATTAACAAAGCTAGAAAGGACATTTTTCTGCTTTCTTTCCTAAGTAGAAGTTTTAGGCAATTATTTTTAAAGCCTTTGCAAAGTTTGTCTTACCAATGGATTGAACTTGTTCACAGAAAAATTAGTTTTCCTTCACTTAAATAAGTGGATGCGTATACTAGATTTAAAATAAAAGGATTCACAGCCTGTTGGACTTTAGGATTTCTCCAACTTATACTGTTTTCCCTAAATGAGACATTGCACCTGGTTCCAAGGAACTCATTCAGAGGGTTACAAATCCAAATCATGAACCCCACTTACATCTCCCAGACATACTCACAGTTTCCTTAATGCCAATGGAAGCCACAAATTTAATATCTGAAGGTCTCAGAGTATCAACTGTGAAGACAGGAAGCCATTGTAAGGAGATCACTTCCAAATCCCCAGGCCATGAACAGCTGCTGAGAAAGAGTCACTGGTATGTGAGAGGCTGAAGAACTGTCAGTCACTAGGCAGTCCTGCTCCACAGAGGTCCAATCCCTTCTGGAGTACACAGTATTAACCTGTTTCTGCCCACCCCCAGCCACTTTCTTCTCTATTCAAGAGCAACCTTTAATCAGTAAAGAAAAACAAATTTAAATGAAACCACCAGGTTGCCTAAATTAAAAAGTAGCCACAGGGTATAAAAAGGGTAATGTCAGCTTGGAGAGGGCCAGAGAACAGTGTTCAAAGCCTGTGAACACAAAGAAAACACAGAAGCAATATTCATGCAAATGGAGCACCTGGCTTCAGTCTCCCTCCAAACCAATGGCAAGCCTCTGGCCTGTCAAAGGTAAAACACGTAAGGAAACCTTTCCTTAAAAAGACTATCTGGGGCTGGAGCGATAGCACAGCGGGGAGGGCCTTTGCCTTGCATGCAGCCAACATGACCGACCCAGGTTCGATTCCCAGCATCCCGTATGGTCCCCCGAGCACCACCAGGAGTAATTCCTGACTGCATGAGCCAGAAGTAACCCCTGAGCATCGCCGGGTGTGACCCAAAAAGAAAAAAAAAAGACTATTTGTTTCATAGTACTAAAAGTTCTGTGAGAACAGAGCAAGTCTGGTGGGGAAATTGTGTAACAGATCACCAAGCTCATTTAGCAAAAGGAGCTTGAAGGCTCAACCAGCATCAATCACCTCGGTAAATCCTCGGACAATAATTTCACTTAGTAGCACCATAATGAAATATAACAATTACCACAAGCTGATTTTTTTTATGATTCCATTTGCCATTTTGTTGTAGCAAGCAATATAAAGTCCATATTTTTGTGTCTGCTTAGGAGGCAGGTTTGCAAGGTAAGTGGGGACATTGGTGAAGGGAAGGTGACACTCTTGATAGGTGAATTCCTGAAGCAAATTTATTATGAACAACTTTATAAATCACATTAAAATAAAATAATAAGGAAGAGTATCAGTTTCATTTTCTATCTACAGTCTTTATAGAACAGTACAATAAGAATAGCATGCTTCCAATAGAATGGTATGCAACTATAAGAAAAAAAAAGGTCAAATCTGCAGTTTGCCATAACTAGAATTGAAGACATCATGTTAAGTGAAAGAAGGCAGAGAGAGAAAAACTTTTTGGATGGTTTCACTCATCTGTGGTATACAGAAAAACAAAGCAAGGAATAGACAATATAGAATGATGACAAACCCTTGGCCTACAGCACTGAGATGACAGAGCAGTGAGGGGAGGCGCAGATAAGGGACGGACATGGACTAGAAGTAACCTCAGGCCTCTGGTGGTGCCAGGGATTGAATCCATGTGTAAGGCAAGCATCTTACCCATATACTACCTCTCAATGCCCAATGCCATGCTGGTTTTATCTTTGAATGTTGTGCTGGGCTGTGTTCCTCCACAGAAATAACTGGGCATTATGGTGTGAGAGAGAAAAAAAAAAGGAGGTGATGGGACTAAGACAAGGGGTTTAAGTACATACAGTGTACAAGAGGAATGGGGTAGGACCCTCCGCTGGCCACATCAGAACACCAGTGAAATGTCAGCCTCAGCTCATGACTCAGCAACACATACCTGATGAAGAAGATACGTTGGATCTTAACATCTTCGGATCACACAAGAATGGCAAGTTCCTTGATATCACCAACTAAAACAAACATCAGAAACATCATATGCTTTGGGGGCAGATAGTATACAGCGTGTAGGACACTTGCCTTGCATGCAGCCGATCCAAGTTCTATCCTCAGCATTCTATATAGTCCCCTGAGCCCAATAGAAGTGATTCCTGAGTGAAGAGCCAGAAGTTACCACTGAGCACTGCTGGGTGTGTCCCCACTCAAAAGAAAGAAAAGAAAGAAAGAAAGAAAGAAAGGAAGGAAGGAAGGAAGGAAGGAAGGAAGGAAAGAAGGAAGATTAACTGTTGCATAAAAATATTGCAGAAAACTTGGGGTATGGGGTAGACAGGATCATGTTTTTGTTGTTTAAAATCCAGAAGTAGCACTTGTGAGTGATCTTGATCTTCTAACTCTTACCCAATTTTTCAGGTTTTTTTTTTTGTTTGTTGCTTCTTGGGTCACACCCAGAGATACTCAGGAGTTACTCCTGCCTCTACACTCAAAAATTACTCTTAGTGGTGCTCAGGGGACCATATGGGATGCCTAGGATCGAACCCAGCTCAGCCAAGGCAAATGCCATACCCACTATACTATGGCTCCAGCCCATTACCCAGATTTTCAAGTAAGGGACACAGAGACTATTGACAATGATCCTAGAATATATCAGGTAAGAAAACTACAGAATGGTTCATTAAAAGCTAGGGAGGATGGATAAAGGAGAATATATATATATATATATATATATATATATATATGTCCTTGTCAGGGTGACAAGATTTTATCATTAGATGGATTAACAGCATCACAACAATATAATTGTACTTGATGCTATTGGACATTCAAAAATGGTTTTCATGGTGAATTTTAGATTATGTATATTCTACCACAATTTTAAGAAGTCATTAATAAGAGATCTATTGTACTAGGTTAAAATTTTCAACACCATTCTATTCTATATGTTTAGTATCTACTATCCCTCATTTAATTTGATTATTGACACAGTGACAAGCATATGAAGCATCATGTTTATCTGCTACTGTACACGAGAGACTATTTTCTACAGTATAAGTATGTCCAAAGCCCAAAGGGATTGTGAGAACAGAGAAGGGACTCTGGACCGTACCAGGGTCTCCTCCTTGTTCAGATGCCTCTGCTTCTGTGACTTCCAGGAATGCTCTGGGAGTAGAGATCAAATGTTTTCTTCCAAAAATTTAGAGTGGAAATCAACAGGGTCCAATTCACAGTAAATATGTTCCCTGAGATCATTTAACCTTCACAGTCTGACATTTTAATTTCTCCTGAATTACTGGTTTCAGTAAGAGGAGCAACATTTACTATCAACTTATCTTGTGAATGTTCTAGAAAACCTTGCCCAGATGCCCGCAGAGAATTCACAGCATCTGCTTCAAATACCACAGAGATAAACCAATCACTTTGTCTGGACACTTCTCAGAAGTCCCCTCTTAGCAGAACAAAAATGTTGAGCATCAATTTTCAGAAGATGTGGTTAAGCTGCCTCTGCTCTGTCAGGCAGTCTCACTCAGCCCTTCCCTAAAGGCTTCAGGGAAGGACCTGCCAACTTGCAACAAGGCGTGCTTTATCCATTAGAATGGAACCCCCAGCCCTCTCATCAGGACCAAGCCTCACCCTTGGCCAATGCTCCTCTTCTGTTGAGTTCTCTGTAGAACCAAATTTCTGGGCAGTCCCTAAAATGAAGCAAAAAGTTTAACTGGAATTAACTACCATCCAGATTTTGAGTCATATTTCACAGCATACACAAAAGTTAATTCAAAATTGATTAAAGGCCTCAAGATTAGACCAGAATCCATAAGATACACTGAGGAAAATATAGGCAAAACACTGCAGGATACACACTTCAGAGATGTCTTTGGTAATTTGTCTATAGTGGGAAAGACAACAAAATCAAACAAATGGGGCTACAGAAAACTAAAAAGTGACACAACAAACAGAATTTTACCATGCAACAGTTGCATGATGAAAGGTTAAAAATTATTCTGGATCTAAAGTGTCTTAAAGGTACCTCTAAAGAGCTTATTTTTATTAATTTATAAGGGTACATGTGCATCTATGCTAATTATAATACTTAATACTATAGCTAGGACAGGGAAACAATCCAAATGTCCGTTACAAATGAATAAATCCAAAGTTTATGAGTCTTGATTTATTCATTAGAATACTATGCAGCTCTGAGAAATAACAAAATAATGCAATTTACCCTGGCATGATAGAAATAAAAGACACTAGGTTGAGTGAAGTCAGTCAGGAGGGAAGCTTTAGGTTCAGAATGAGTAGGACTTAAAAATATAAAGCAAGTTAACAACAAAGGGTCAAAGGCATCACAACAGAGAAGTGATCCACAAAACTGAGTGTGTGTGGGTAGAATGTTGAAAGGGAGGGTCACTGGAGACTTTGGTAGAAAGGCAGGCACATCTGTGATGGGTATGGGTTGGAATTATGTACACAGGAAACCATCATTAACAGTACTGTAAAATCACAATACTTCAATCAACAAAAAAATGTTTCAAAGATAAAAATAAGCAAGGTCTTGTTTTTGAAAACAATACATAGAGCCCTCTACCTGTGCCTGAGTTTTGATAAAATCTTCTTGGTATTAGCTTTTCTTTGCAGGTGACATACTATTAATCTCATATGTGTGTATGTGTGTGTTTGTAGTGTGTGTGTGTGTGTGTGTGTGTATACCTGTCTCTCTGTTCTGACTCATACAGGCAACAAGAACTTGAGGAGACAAAAATAAGAAAGACTGTACATGAAGAGGGAGTCCAATACTGATATACTGTTTAATGCTTAAAGTATTCACCAAATCACAGTCAGCAAAGAAGCTGACAAGAGGTAAGTGTTCTGCACAAACCTTTAGGCTGTTTCATATAGCTGGGACGAAATTCTGCTCAGTGTCCATCAAACAATAGAGACCCTGATATATATCCAAAGCTTTCAGTTGGCACAACAAAGAGCTGCACCATTAGAGTAGGATAAAATGAAAATGGACCAGTATGAAAAAAGTTCAAATCCAGGGGCTGGAGCTATAGTGCGGTGGGTAATACTAGAGTGGGTAAGGTGTTTGCCTTCTACGCAGTCAACTGGATTTTATTTCCAGCACACCATATGATTTCCTAAGTCCACCAGGAGTGATCTCTGGGTACAAAGTCAAGAGTCAACCCTAAGCACCACCAGGAATGGCCCAAAAAAACAAAAACAAACAAACAAAAATACAAAACCAGCCAGAAATTACTTTGATTCCTAATTAAGGTAAGCTTGCCCTCTCTGCATGCATTTCAAAGAGCAAAAGTAAAACCTTTCTGGAGGAAAATAGCACCATCTAGAACATAAGATCATCTAAATTTCCACATATAATGCCTAATTTTCTGTAGAAAAAAAGTAGCAGAAGACAATACTAAATAAAAAACAGAAACACGGGGCTGGAGCAATAGCACAGCGGGTAGGGCGTTTGCCTTGCACACGGCCCACCCGGGTTCGATTCCCAGCATCCCATATGGTCCCCTGAGCACCGCCAGGGGTAATTCCTGAGTGCAGAACCGGGAGTAGCCCCTGTGCATTGCCGGGTGTCACCCAAAAAGAAAAAAAAAACAGAAACAGTCAGAGAATGAGTGAGAGAAACTATATAATAGAGGACTGAAAGTAGTGTCTAATATGGGACTGAATGGGGAAATGGTCACAACTTTGCTAACCTATATTTTGTTCCCAGTTGAGTAGGTAAACAATTCTATCATATATTTAATGAGGTAATCCAGGAAATGAGAAGGACTAACACACACTCTCCACATATTCCTGGCTGATAGAAATCTATGCATATGCTCAAAAGGCCTGAAAGAGACCTATGTAAAATTAACAGTAAACTTGAAAAAAGTTGCCACCAGGCAACTTTGTTCATCCCCTAACCTACACACAAGTCAATCAACTAAGTCTTCAGACGCCAAGGTACACTCAGCCTCTGTCCAAATCAATTAAACCAAGAAGGACTATGGGTGACTTATGTCAGGATAAAAAAAATTACAAAAAAAACGTAAAATACAGAACCAAGATGCTAGTGGCTGCATACCCCAAGGAAGAAGAATTCTAGAGTGTAAGCAAAGCAAGCTACTAAAAAACCAAACCAATAAACCTAGAAAAATTAATACAGAATGCCAAATTTCTATTTTAGAAAAAAACATCCGGTTTTCAGCCATAAGTTATTAGAAATGATCAATATAGGTAAGTTAAATTGATTACAGATATCCACAATTCTTACTCCCCTTGAATGTCTTTCACTTTAAGTAATCCTGCTTCTCTTCCCAACAAAAGAATAGTATATTTCTCTAGCCCTTAAATTTTAGCTAGTCCATATGAATTTCTTAGAATAATATAGGAAATTATCAAACAGGTTGCAGGCAGAAACCTGAAAAGGCCTAATGTGAGGAACTCTTTTTGCATTGTTTTTTAAATCTGAGAACAAACATCCAATCAAAAATATGAAAAGATACTCTATTTCTTACATAAGCAGAGAAATTAAAATAACATTCATCATCTGTGACATTTGAAAAAACTCTAAACTTTGACTCCATACTCTAGATTCAAGCTGTGGAAAATTGTGCACTTTTAAGTATATTGTTAGTACAAATGTTAAATGAGACCATCTTTGGAAGAAAATTAGGCAAAATTTCACGGAATTCTTTGTGAATTTACCCATTGATTCAGAAATTCCATTTCTGTGCATTTATTTCAAGCTATATTTCCACCTCCAGCAAAACAGAAAAGATTTTGTCCATGATTCTATGTATGAGGACATATATGACACAGAAAATGAAAGAAATCTCTGACCTAGTAGAGAGTGATATGAGAATATAGTATCAAGTGGAAAAGTCAAGATGCTAAAAAAGTAGATTCTCTTTTAAATAAGAAGAAAACAAAAATAAGAATATTTTCAAAAGCCAATATAGTAGTTGGGAAAGAAATATAGAAGAATCAGGGAAGAAATGGGACTTTTCTGAGTATGTCTTTTCACAGTTTTTCTTTTTCAACATATAATATGTAATTTCATATTCAAAATATAAAGTGATATAAACCAAAATGGGAGGAGGAAACCCTACAACTGAATATAGAGACCAAAATTAACTGCATGTCAAATTGATAACATAACCACACAAAGCACAAAAGAAAAATAATCCAAATTATTTTGGGCCAAGGGGTTTTATTATATACCTTGAGTGGGAAATATTCTAAGGACAAAACAACAGCAAAAAACTTAGAACTTCATTTTTTGTGGTAGTATGATTGTTATAACAAATGTATCATATAATTCAGCAAACGTGTAAGTTCACTGAAATTTCATGATCCTGGTTTTTATAGTAAGAGAATGATTAAACAATTATCGTGAACAACTTCATAAAAATAAAATTAAATTTTAAAAAAGAATGATTAAAAAAAAGTCTGAAATGAAGAGAAAAAACAAAATGTCCCAATTCTAGCTAAAATTAGAGATATCTGTGTAACTTCACCTTATAAATATTTTTGTTTTGCCCATTCAAAAATCCTAGACATAGTGACCCCCCTCCCTGAATCAATACACACACATAGCACCCAGATCTTGGTGTCTAAATAACAATTTATACCAGCAGCTGGAATCTTGAAGAAATGGCTAGTTGAATTGTTGGGATAAGAAAATATAGGACTGTCTCTCCTTTTGGGTGCTGTGGTTTTCAAAAGAGGCATTGAGTGGCAATCATGTTCGGCCTAGAGTCTACTCTCAGCACGCATCTCCCATCCTGGGAGGATCCTCCCAATACCCTTTATTTGGTCCTCCCTTCTCTGTCTGAGCTGCCTTTTCCCCCAGTGTGTGCAGCTGGCCTCCAAGCCATGGAGTAAACCTCCTGGTACTTAAAACCTGGTACTCTGCTATTCTTGGGTGTTAGTCTCCTATTTTGTTACTTTATGGGGGACCAGATGAATGCAATCTTTCTATGTCTGTCCCTCTCTTCGCTTAGCATGATACTCTCCATGTAGTACCACTTGTATGTAAATTTCATGACTTCATCTTTTCTAACAGCTACATAGTACTCCATTGTGTAGATGTACCAAAGTTTCTTTAACCAGTCATCTGTTCTTGGGCACTCAGGTTTCTTCCAGTTTCTGGCTATTGTAAAGAGTGCTGCAATGAACAAACAAGTGCAGATTCACTTCAACTATACTTTTTTGCCTCTCTGGGATATATTCCCAGGAGTGGTATTGCTGGGTCAATCTACAACTGTACCTCATGTTGTTTCACTAATAAAAATCTAAATTAAAAAAATGCAAAAATATATATGTATATAGGACTGGCGCCCACCCACTTCGTCGCCACACGCAGGTCTTCTCTGTAGTTTCATCCAACTGCAAACCCCTGCACCGCCCTGCCGCAGGGACTACCATCTGGAACTGGATGGGGGGTGGGGGGTGGCCTCCACTGTAGGGGGCGTGACTTCCGCCGAAGTGGGCGTGGCCTTTGGTGTGGCCACAGTTATATTCCCTCTCCTGAGCACTCTGGACTCACATCCCAACCTTCATCACCTAATTCTGTGCAAGACGTCCTGGCCACTTCAAACACAATAGGACAATAGTCCACTGGCCTACTCCAATTTCACCAAAAGACTAGTGTACAAAAAGAAGGTGTACAAGCCCAACATAAAAAACGCACCCTCCAAAGCTTTACCAGATGCTTATCATAAGTCACAGAGAGATGCCTGAGAGGAAGGACGTATCCTAAAAGGGGAGAAAGATGACCACCATTGACCACCCCATTCAGAATTATTTCCCACAATAAAAGGTGCTGGCATAACTGGACAACCACATGCAAAAAAATGGGCTTAGACCTCGACTTAACACCATGCACAAAATGGGGTGATGAAATGAACAGAACCTTGGAAAAGCATAGTCGAAGTGACGTCTGCACTTGTTTGTTCATTGCAGCACTGTTTACCATAGCTAGAATCTGGAAAAAACCTGAATGCCCAAGAACAGATGACTGGTCAAAGAAGAAATCTGAATGGCTAAAAGGCACATGAGAAAATGCTCTACATCACTAATCATCAGGGAGATGCAGATGAAAACCACAATGAGATATCATCTCACACCACAGAGACTGGCCCACATCCAAAAGAAAAAAAACAACAAGTGCTGGCGTGGATATGGCGAGAAAGAAACTCTTCTTCACTGCTGGTGGGAATGCCAACTGGTTCAGCCCTTTTGGAAAATAGTATGGACGATTCCCAAAACATTAGAAATTGAGCTCCCATTTGACCCAGCAATACCATTCCTGGGAATAAATTCCGGAGAGGCAAAAAGTACAGTCAAAATGACATCTACACTTTTATGGTCATTGCACACTGTTCACAATAGCCAAAATCTGGAAAAAACCTGCGTGCCTGAGAACAGATGACTGGTTAAAGAAACTATGGCACATCTACACAATGGAATATTATGAAGCTGTTAAAAAAGATGAAGTCATGAAATCTGCATACAAGTGGTTCTACATGGAAAGTATCATGCTAAGTGAAATGAGTCAGAAAGAGAGGGACAGAAATAGAAAGACTGCACTCATCTGGGGAATATAAAGTAACAAAATGGAAGACTAACACCCAAGAATAGTTGAGATAAGTAAGGAGATTTGCTCCACGGCTTGGAAGCTGGCAGCACATGCTGGGGGGAAAGAAGCTCAGATAGAGAAGGGAACACCAAGTAAAAGGTGTTTGGAGGATCCACTCAGGATGGGAGCTGCATGCTGAAAGTAGACTATAGACCGAACGCGATGGCCATTCAATACCTCTATTGCAAACCACAACACCCTAAAGGAAAGAGAGAGCAAAAGGGAATGCCCTGCCACAGGGGTAGGGTGGGAGGGATGGGGAGGGAGGGAGGGTTACTGGGATCATTGGTGGTAGAGAATGGGCACTGATGGAGGGATGGGTACTCGATCATTATATAACTGAAACCCAAGCATGAAAGTTTGTAAGTCTACAACTGCACCTCATGATGTTTCACTAATAAAAAAATTTAAGAAAAAGAAAAAGAAAATACAGGACTATCCTGAAATAGCCAGTTCCATTGTCCAAAACTGATTAAGACCTGAAGTCATTGCAGAGTCATATTTTAATCAACCAAATTTTCTAACAGATTACTGTGGGCATGACCTCCCCTGAAAAGAATACTATCTACAGAAAAGCCTGACCAAAATACCATAATTACTGATGAAAACTTAAACTTCCTCTCAAATCAGAATCAGAGTAAGATGAGAATGCCCACAGCCATCTCTTCTATAAAGACTGTAGTGGCAGAGAGATGCTGCTGCAGCTCGGCCTCCCAGGTGGGTCTGGACTGTAGGTCCACATCACTGGATCCCTCTCAGGATGGGGATAGACCAAGTCCCTGCCCTGTGTCCTTTTGAGGCCCGGTGTCCCACCTACACCTAACTTCCACCAGCGTATAAAGACCAAGCTGAGATAGCCCAATAGAGATGCCAACCTGCTGAATCATTCCAGTTTCACAGCCACTGAAGCACACGGCCACATAAAACATCTCCAAATTTCACAATACTGATAGCCCAGTAGGAGCATGGCAAATTAGATGGGAAAGTTTCATTGAAGCCCACAAGCTCAATGAGTGAAAACAATAACACAGAAAGCTCAACCAGCACCTAACAGCTCAGTAAATCCTCAGATAATGACTTTAGTAACACCCTAATGAGATATATGTTGTAATAAGCAATATAAAATGAAGCATTTTATACCTGCTAAGGGGGCAGTCTTGGAGTAAAGTGGGGGGGGGGTAACTGGGTTCATTGGTGGAGGGAAGGTCACATTGGTGGTAGAATTGGTGTTGGAATATTGAATACTCAAAACAACTGTATTATGAACAACTTCGTAACTCAAGATGTTTAAATAAAGTTTCAATCATTAAAAAAAAACTGTAGAAGTCATGCCCACAACCCACCCCCAGCGCCATCTTTACAGCACACAGCAACAGAGAAAAAAACCGCTGGGAGGCTCCACAGCTCCCGGAGAATGCTCCAGGTCTCAAACAGAGCTGAGATCACCGGGAAGTCCCAGATGGGGTAGGTGCCGCATCCCGCCTCCTCCAGATGGAACCCTGTGACCATGAGTCTCTACAAGCATAGCTCGGGCATGCGGGAACCAGGATTTTTATTCCAAACCGCGCGGCCGCTTACGCAGCCACGCGACATCTCCTTATATACAAAGTGATCAATGGAAAGTAAATCATCCAACATTTCTCCCTGAAAAATCAAGCTTAACTCTTTTACAAACCTCAGCACCCAAAAGGAGAGAGAGAACAAAAGGAAATGCCCTGCCACAGAGGCAGGGTGGGATTGGA
The DNA here is from genome assembly GCF_029834395.1 of Sorex fumeus. Classification (NCBI taxonomy): domain Eukaryota; kingdom Metazoa; phylum Chordata; class Mammalia; order Eulipotyphla; family Soricidae; genus Sorex; species Sorex fumeus. Next base: position 8,617,976 of record NW_026606063.1, on the reverse strand, counting down.
GGGATTGGGGGTGGGAGGGATACTAGGATCCGTGGTGGTGGGAAATGGTCACTGGTGGAGGGATGGGTATTCAAAATAAATAAATAAATAAATAAATAAATAAATAAATAAAAATTTAAAAAAAAACTGTAGTGGAGGCATCAGCCAGTACAAAAATGGAAAAGAAATAAAAGATGTACTGAAAAGTGAACAACAAAATAATTCTTTGGCAGGATTATGCATGTATAGAGTAAAATATATATATATATATATATATATATATACACACAACTTCTTGAACTATATAGTGTAATAAATTCAAAATCACTATATAGAAATTAATATTATTCCTATATACCATAGCCCTTTCAAAGTAAAATATTTAATTCTATTTACAAAAAAAAATCACATACTAAGAATAAAATTAGCATAAGACATGTAGGACCTCAAGAGAGAAAACTATAAAACATAGAGAGGTAATAAAAATCTAAATATATGCTTAAGCTTTGGAAAATTCAATGTTCTAAAGCTTTCTATTGTTGATTCACAGAATTCAAACCTACTGCCAGCAAAATCTCTATGGGTTTTCCTTGACAGAGATTGGCAATGTGAATGCACGTGAAGTTCAAAGACACCTCTGAAGAATAAAAATGCAGACTTCCCCAAAATAATATAATTCAGAGTACACTGTTGTTGAATTAAGATACCATGACATAGATCCTAAACGATCGGTTTGAGGCTCTTCATGTTCCTAGAACGAACAGACGCCATTGGGCTACACTAGCACGCAACAGGGACAAATGGAGATGTTAGTGGTGCCCGCTTGAGCAAATCGACAATTAACAGGAAGTCAAGTGATCAAGTGACATAGACAAATTAGGCAAAAGTCAGAGTTCTGAAAGATGTGTGAACACATAAGAATCCTAAACAATGTCTAAACAACCCTTAAACAATGTCCAGCTCCATGAGATCCACATACAATGTTTTATGCTGTAGTTGTTGCTTGGTATCTGTGGGGGACTGATTGCAGGAGCCCCCACCTTCAGAAGGAGCAGCCACAGCAGCAATAACAACTGCAGTGACTACAGTAAGTAGCAATGGCAGTTATAATAAAAAAAAAAATAGTTGGATTTATAAGAGAAAGTCAAGGGGGAGAGAAAAACATGTCTCAAGCAACATGCCACCGGAATCCGGGTTCTGTACCCCTCATCTCCACTCCGTGATCTGCCTCTGCTCTTGTCCCCTATCCCCAATTCCTGTTCTTCCTCCATAGACTCTGTGCTCAGCCCTCAGCAGTCCTGCCTTCCTGAAAATCAGCTGTGCGTGCTGGTTTTCTCTCCGCTGCAGAGAACACATCCCTCTCCTCGGTGCCACTGAGACCTTTCTGGACACCAGATAAATTGACGCTTCATGAACAAGGGGCACTTACCCCAGCCTGGTAGCAGCAGCAGTCCCAGGAGGAGAATGCACAGCTGAGGCCCCATGGGCCTTGAGGAACCGTGTCCACGGGTGGATGGGCCGTCGCTTTTCTGCTTCTAGGCTCCTCTGTGCTCCCACGGTGCGCCTGTCACCAATTTCACTGTGTTGACCTTTGAAAGGCAATGATGCCCAGCTGTGGAAGGTAGATAACATTTAAGCAGAAGCTCTCTCAAAATAGCTGGGGCAATGATGAGGGCTATTAGGCAAAACCATATAGATTTTTCTACTTGTGCTCCCTTTTGTCACCCCAAAATTGTGTTATGGATAAGCACTGCCAGAAATACCTCAGATTTATTATACAACTGAGTATGAATTGATTTTTTGGTCATTGAACATTCAGAAACCTTTGATGTCAAATTTTTGGTAACCCCATATTGAGTTGTGAGGCCCTCCAATAGGATCACAATGCAGTTTTAAGATCTGGGCTCCAAATAAGGGTTCAGAAAACCACACCACACAGCTCCTTCCATATGACCCAGCAGGATGATGGGTGCTGAAATATTACTGATCAGGGGACCGGGCTGCTGGGAAGGGATTGGATGGGAATCCCAGGCTGGACATAGCTTAGGGTCCTTAACTTGGCCTCAGCTTCCCCAGCTATAAGTTAGGGGAATAAAATCATGAGTGAAATGAAGGCACCTTGTAACAGCTACAAACCACAGCTCCCTCTCTGTGTGGGACCACTAAGAGGACGATTGCCCCCCGTGGAGTCTCAGGGACCTGTGCTGGCTTCCCTGCTCTGCACCATGCAGAGACACGTGTTTCTGACACCCTTACTGTGCTCCCAAAGCTGTAGATGACCAGGAGCACTGAACCTAAGTGCACCCCCACATGCGTTGCCTGCCTGAGACTTAGAAGCAGAAAGGGGAACCCCAGCCCTGAATTTAAGAGTCAGCAGTTTCCTTTGTGCAAAGTAAGCCTGGAAGGTGGGATCAGGTTCAAATGTAGCGGAGAAAGAGAGAGCAAAAATTGAGAGCCAGGATGATAAAATGATATGGCATGTGAAATTTAAATTGTTTCTCATTCATACCAAGGAACCATGACAAGAGCAAATACACTGAAACCATCCTATGCTTTGGCCCCCTAAACACTGGATGGCTAAGAGCCTGACTTCAGGGATGTAGTTGTGAGGCTGGAACTGGTTTCTGTTACCCAAGCTCAGATCTTAATCAGGTTCCATTTCCCATATGTCAAAGATTATTTATAGCTTGGTCTTCTCTTGGAGGATGAAGTGAAGACTAAGCAGGTAGCCTTTGGTCCTGGCTCCAACTTCCTATTAGGAAGTTGTCTTCCTTTCACATCTATAGAGAAAAGAAATGTGATCTGTGGGTGATTAAAGTCACCTTTACTTTAATGCCTTCACCAAAGGCATCTCGGGGAGATCTCAGATTACTCCAGAATTGTGCGATTCTGATACAACTAACCCAAATGGCCACTGAGCAGCAGAGAGCAGTACACACAAACACACACACACACACACACACACACACACATAGCAGGAGAAGGATATATAGCCAAGAAGCGGTCTGCACAGGGTACATGGATACCAACACTTCTGAACATCGACACACTTGTCCTCATCACTAAACTGCCCACGAGCTTAACTCAGTGAGACCCAAAGTCACTGTTTCATCACTAACGTCCAGCCAGTTCCCTGCCACCTACAGCTGTGCAGAGCTTCACCTGGACTAAGGTGACGATTCAGGCCCCACTCATGCTTCTGTACGCTGGAGTTGAGGTGGGGAGTTTGAGAAACAAAGTGCAGACCTGGTAAGGGGCTACAGCCCTTGAATTCCCTTCCATCTCTGACAGCTGCCCTCCTAGCCCAACCAGAAGGGCACCCTTTCCAGAGGACTGGACTTGAAAACTTCTGAGATTTGGAAATGGGACATTTTCTATATTTTTAATTTTTATTTATGATCGAATCACAGTGAGATACACAGTTACAAGTTGTTCGCGATTGACTTTCAGTCATATAATGTTCCAACACCAATCCCTTCACCAGTGTACATTTCACATCACCAAATCCCCAGTTTCTCTCCAGTCCACCCCTCCCCCTCCCACTCACCTCTATACCAGACACTTTTCTTTTCTTTTTTCTTTTTTAATTTTTATGTAGGAGTACTGCTCTTTATTCAGCCACTGAATAGCTGATTGATTTGGGCATGAACTCCATCTTACTTTTTTTTCTCCACACTTTTATTTATTTATTTATTTATTTATTTATTTTTCTTCTTCTATTTATTTATTGAATCACTGTGGGAAAAGTTACTAAGCTTCCGGGTTTAAGTCTCGGTCATACAGTGATCAAATACCTCTCCCTTCACCAGTACTCATTTTTCACCATCAAGAACCCCCATGTACCCCCCTCCCACCCCTCCCAATGCCTGTGAGGCAGATGATTTCCACTTAACTCTTCTCTACATTGATTACATTCATTATTTCGAGGAAAGATGCACCACTATTGTTTAGAATTCCCCCCCCCCCAACAATCAGAATTGCTGAAAAGGCATTGTGAAATACTTTGTTTTCTATAGCTGGTTATGAGAATCATGTAATGATTTTGGATTTCTGCAAAGAGCCAGATAATTACGAGATTGGTTTCTGTACGTCTGGTGTTATGGCTATACTGGGGAGCCGCTTGTGGAGGACAACTCGTGACCTCAGTAGGGTGTGAAGGATGAGCCGGTACCGTCCCTCTTCCCATGAAACTGCAGTAGCCCCGCCACCGCTGGCTCATACCTGGCTTTCCAATAAGCTCTGAGGCAGCGGCCACCTTGCTGCCGGGCGGAAGGGGGGGGAGTAGGGAGAAAGGCGGAAGGGAGCAGAAGGGAGCAACACCCTTTCCCTCCCGGGGAGGCATGGGGTCATGGCACCATAGTTTAATGCATGGTCCATTCACTTTTCTGCCGCAAGCTGCCGGGCTCTGGACTAAGTCCTTTTGCCTCTGGAGCCATGGCCGTGCCGGAAAACCACTTGTGGGGGGCAACTCGTGACCTCGGGAGAGTGTGAAGGACAAGCCAGTACTGCTCCCCTTCCCATGAGACTGCAGTTGCCCTATCACCACTGGCTTATACCTAACTTTCCTATAAGCTCTGAGTCAGCAGCCACCTTGCTACCGGGGGTGGGGGAGGCAGAAGGGAACAACACCCTCTTGCTCCTGAGAGGCATGGCGCCGTAGTTTAACGCATGGTCCATTCACTTCTCTGCCACAAGCTGCCGGGCTCTGAACTAAGCCCTTTTGCCTCTGGAGCCATGGCTGTGCCAGAGAGCCACTTGTGGGGGGCAACTCGTGACCTCAGTAGGGCATGAAGGACGAGACGGTACCATCCCCCTTCCCATGAGACTGCAGTTGCCCTGTCACTGCTGGCTCATACCTGGCTTTCCAATAAGCTCTGAGGCAGCGGCCACCTTGTATGCAGTCCAGATGCATTTCTGCCAAAAGCCACTGGGTTTCAAGATTTTGTTTCTGAGTCTCTAGGTTCATGGCCATTAAGCACATTGATCAGGAACCAGAGAGGCCGTTTGTAGGCGGCGACTCAGGGTCTTGCTGGGTTGGGGGGAAAAAAGGGCCGGTTCCACCCCCATCTGGTGAAATCCCGCATATCTCGTCACTGCAGGCCCAAACCTGTTTGTCCAGTGGCCTCTGGAGGATGGCGGTCACCGGGCCGCCAAGGGGAACAGGTCAAGGCACGAAACCTATTCCCACCTGGAGTGGCCCAACCCCAGTAACCTACTGCAGGAATAAAATGCATTTCTGCCAAAAGCCTTTGGGTCCCAAGATTCGTTTCTGAGTCTCTGGGATCACAGCCGTTAAGCAGTTCGATCAGGAACCAGAGAGGCCATGCCTCCAATTATATAGCTGAGCTGGAGGTGGTTTGTGGGTGTGTCTCCCACATACCTAACTTTTGGCCGTTTACTTTCTTGGTAAACTTTGCCCCAAGTTTTTGAGGCCTGGCCAAAGGCACAGCAGCAATTTTGGGGTATCTGGAAGTCTGAAGGTGCCATCAGGCTGCTGATGGATGCACTAGCCTCACAGGTACAGATTGACCTTCTGGTGGCACCAGACCCCCCAGACACTTTTCTTATACTGAGAGGTTATCATGTTTGTTTCTTTATAGGTAAGGTAAAGGTAAAGGCCCTCCCGTTGATCGTCGATTTGCTCGAGCGGGCCCAGTAACGTCTCCATTGGAGACTTTGTTGTTACTGTGTCTGGCATATCGAATACGTCTCGGGGAGCTTGCCAGGCTCTGCCGTGTGGGCGAGATACTCTCGGTAGCTTGCCGGGCTCTCCGATATCCAGATGGTGGAATATTATTGATGCTAAAAATGAATGATTAAGCCCCTGATAAAATATAGAGAAAGCTTCAATGTATATCACTGAGGAAAGAAGTTCATCTCAAAAAGTTACTATTGTGTGTATCCAACCATATAACATACTGGAAAAGGAAAAGTTATACAGTACAAAGATCAGTGTTTGACAGCTGTTAGCCGGGAGAGAGGATGAATAAGAAGGACACAGAGGGATTTTAGAGCAGTTAATCTATGAAAAATACTATAATGATGGATATATTTCATTACACGTTTTTTTCAAACACATAGAATGCACACTTCAGGGAGTGAAACTTAATATAAATCCCGATGTAATGGACTTTGGGTGATAATGCTGTGGCGGTGCAGGTTCATCTATAAAGTCGTTATATTTCATACCTCTGAGAGGTGAGGATTAAATAGAATCAGGAAGAATCAGGGTTATGAAGTGTTCTGCACAGTCCATGGCTCCTGAAGAAGTCTGGAACTTTTCCTCGGGGGTCTGGCTTCAAGCCCCCTCACACTAGCTGTGATCTCATCCTCCTTGAAGTTCTAGAACATTTTAGGTATCTGGAAACATCCAGTATTGTCATCTGTTCTAGGAAGCAAATGTCTCTGAAGCCAGAGTTCCTGGTGTATCCTCCTTTGAACTTTTTCTTTGTTTCTAGTTAGGCACCATGATTTACAAAGCGATTCCTAGTTGAGTTCCAAGTACACGATTTTCTACCACCTATCCTATCACCACTGTCAACTTCCCTCCACTATGTCTCCAGTTTCCCTCCCATCCCCAGCCTGTCTCCTTGACAGAAATATTTAAATTTTTATTGTAATTTATATCACACGCTTTCAGTTTTGTTTGTTCTATGATTCAGATATATATAAACAATATCTCTTCACTACCACCGATGTGTCCAAGGTCCCGGGCAACTGCTGTTGCGTGCCATCTGCCTCTTATTCCCTCTACCCCCACCTCACTCTTCAGTTTCTTTCCTTTCATATCCCCAATTTTGTAGCCCGGGTTCCATAGTTATCTAAGCATCACACACACACACACACACACACACACACACACACACACGCACTGAGTTTTATATCAAAGGGATTTGTTGAACTGAAATGAAAACAAGCTCATAAGATCTTGGGATAACCACAACTTTCTGGGCATGTCCCTAAGCTGACAGAGACCAGCAGTGCCCTCTGACGCCCAAAACCAGTTCACCATCACACCATACTGTATCCCAGTGCAACAGACCACTTGGCCTTTTCAAGTGCCTCCTGTCCCCGTCCAGTACATAATATTGGGCAGGAATGGTGCTTGACTGAACAAAAGTGGGTCCCACCAGTGACCCAAACACTAGCTGCTGTGTCTTCAGTGAATCCTGCCTCCTCAACTTGGCCACCCACCATGTGCTCATCTGAACTGAATGATGCCAGAGACTGGGGTGGATTTACATGTACTGATATGGGAAAAGCCCACAAAACTATTGCTAGAATATTTTAAAGTAAGATTTAGATGGCCATAGCATACTGGCCTTCCATACAGACAATCCAGGCTCCATCCTTGGCATCACATATGATCCCCTGAGACTGGCAGGAGTGATTCCTGAGCACAGGAACTAGGAGTAAGTCCTGTGCACCACAGGGTATGGGCCCAAACGCTTTTTCTGAAATAAGAAGTGACATCATTTTTATTTTATTAAAGAAAATTAAAATAAAACCAGTCAAAACCAAATACCTTTATTTTTTCATGCAGAGGAAAAACTCTAAAAGAATGCCTTCTGAGTTCTAACAAGTAAGAAGACAGAACAGGAGTTGACTTATAAGGGGATAATATTTCTGTATTAATTTTTTCTAAGATAATAGCTTTGAAAACTTGTATTGGACTGGAGGGATAGCACAGTGGGTAGGGCGTTTGCCTTGCATACAGTCAACCTGGGTTTGATTCCCAGCATCCCAAATGGTCCCCCAAGCACCATCAGGAGTAATTCCTGAGTGCACGAGCCAGGAGTAACCCCTGTGCATGGAACTCCTGTCCAGGTATGACCCAAAAAAAGCAAGAAAAAAAAAGAATAATTTTCTTTAAAATGGTTGGACCGATATAGCACAGCGGGTAGGGCATTTGCCTTGCATGTGTTCAACCCGTGTTCGATTCCTCTGTCCCTCTCGGAGAGCCCAGCAAGCTACCTAGAATATATCACCCACAAGGCAAAGCCTGGCAAGCTACCCATGACATATTCGATATGCCAAACACAGTAACAACAAGTCTCACGATGGAGACATTACTGGGCCCGCTCAAGCAAATCGATGAACAATGGGAGGACAGTGCTTCAGTGCAGTGCTACTTGTCTTTAAAATAATGGACAACTAAAGAAGTAGTATTAATCTATACATTTCCCAAAGATTTGCTTTTCTCTGAGTCTAACCTCCTCCAGAAACTTACTCAGCATAAGGAATCAACAATCCTGTCCCCGTAAGAGAGAAGAGGAGCACACTGATGCATTGAGGAATTATTGTTGAAGTGCCAGGTCCACATTGTCTTTGTCCTGGGCTGTCTTTGTGAGTAAGGCAATTCCTATTGAGAGAGAGAGAGAGAGAGAGAGAGAGAGAGAGAGAGAGAGAGAGAGGAGAGAGGGAGAGATAGAGAGAAAGAGAGAAAGAGAAAAAGAGAGAAAGAGAGAATCCTCTCCTTCTAGCACAGAGTCACCCCATTGTCTGGGCCCTGTGGACCTCTCCCACACTCAGGGAGTATGCTCCCAAGCAAGATCCCTCATGGTCTCCAACAGTTGACCTCAGGTGAGCCACATCCATCCACCCCTAAGCAATATTAGCTGATGAACAGGGAGCAGTTCCCAGGATCTCCAGGAGATTATCCAATCCCTCCACTCCTCACTGCCAGGTCCTACCTGGGTCTCCCCAGAGAGCTCTCTGCCGGGAATCCTGCCACCTTATCCTTGGGTCCCTGGAGCGCAGCAAGGAGGCAGTGATGAGGAGCCAGGGAGTGGGTTACAGAGCTAGCAGGAGTTCAAGGAGTCTGACGACTGGTCCCCGCTGCTACCGCTTCTGTGGTGAGCCTTGCAGCAGGGCGCTGAGAGTGATGCGAAAGACTCCTGTTCCAGGACTTCGGGGTAGGTGAAGACAAGGCTCAAAGTACATGGAGTGATGGCAGGCGTGGAGTTCACCATGATGGGGGTGAGGGGCTCCTCCCCAGAGATGTCCCCAGCAATGCTGATGGGTTTGATGATGAAGCACTAGGCCTTGTCCAGCCCTGCTGTGAAGGACAAGGGGCTGTCCTCTTCCAAGGCTCCTGTTTCACTATTACCGACCCCACTCTGGTGCCTGCACTGTGCAGCGACTGTAGCCCAGAGGCTGGGGGCAATCCACGGTCCTGGACGCTGCTCTTGCACCTGGGCCCATGGGCCACCAGCATGAACTCCAGCTTCTCCTTTTCCTTCTGCTGCTCAGCGGTCTCTTTCTGCAAGGCTGAATTCTCCTCCTCTAGCTCCTGCAGGGGTCCAGAGACATTGATAAGGGTCAGAGGCTTTGATTCTAGGGCCCAAATATAAGTCAGCTATCGCTCAAGCAAATCGATGAATAATGGGAGGACAGTGCTACAGTGCAGTGCTACTTGTCTTTAAAATAATGGACAACTAAAATAGTTTTAATCTATACAGGGGTCCAAAGAGACATTGATGAGGGTCACAGGCTTCTGGCAAAGGATAGAGGCTGATCGAAATCTGGGTGAGACAATAGCCAGAATCCGGAAACAGTCCGAGTACCGGAGAACAGATGACTGGCTAAAAAACTATGGTTCATCTACACAATGGAGTACTACGCAGCTGTTAGGAAAGGCGAAGTCATGAAATTTGCTTATACATGGATGGACATGGGGAGTATCATGCTGAGTAAGAAGGAGAGGAACAGACATAGAATGATTGGGCTCATTTGTGAGATATTTAAAAATAATAATAATAATATGAGACTAATAACCAAGGACAGTAGATACAAGGGTACAAGGGGCAGGAGGATTGGTCCATGGTTGGAAGCCTGCGTTGAGTGCTGGGGGAGAGGACAGTTGTGATAGAGAAGTGACCACGATGACAAAGATAGTGCACACTGCCCGTGACAATTCCTGAGTGCAGAGCCAGGAGTAACCCCTGAGCAACCCCTGAGCAACCACCGGCAATGCCCCCGCCCCCAACAACATCAAAAAAAGAAGGGGGGGAGCTGGAGTGATAGCACAGCGAGTAGGGTGTTTGCCTTGCACGCGGCCAACCCGGGTCCGATTCCCAGCATCCCAGAGGGTCTCCTGAGCACCGCCAGGGGTAATTCCTGAGTGCAGGAGCCAGGAGGGACCCCTGAGCATCACCGGGTGTGACCCAAAAAGCAAAAATTAAATAAATAAATATATATATATTTTTTTTTTCAAGAAAATCTTGATTGTTGATAAACGTCCCGCCGCAGGTTAAGTGACTTCTGACGGACCTTCAAGGGATCCTGGGCTCTTCCTGGCCTGAAAGCCCGAGGAGGCCACAGGGGAACAGTCGCCGCAGCAAGCCCGCAGGCGGAGGGACGGACGTTGCAGCCAAGGGCGGGTCAGGGTCACGTGCCGCCGCCGCCGCCGCCGCCGCCCGGGTCAGGCTCCGCCCCCGGGCCCTTAGCGCGCGCGCTGATTGGCTGCCGGCCCTGTTGGCGGGAGGGTTCGCGGGGGCGTGCGGCTCGGAGCGAGCGGAGCGAGCAACGGTCCCTCAGGCGTCGTGTGAGGCGGCGGCTGCGCTCGGCTTCCCCGCCGCGGGGGTCTGCAGGTACCTCCCGGGCTGGGGGCTGCGGCGTCCCCCGACCCCGCACGGGCCGCGGACACGAGCCCTCGCGGGCCGCAGCGACGCCGTCGGGTCTAGGGGGGCGCCCAGAAGCCCCCCCCCGCCGAGAAACGGGGGGGCGGGGAGAGAGGGGAGGGGCTCCGAGGAGCGCGGTGGGGCGGGGGGGCGGGCGCGGGGTCGACCCCACGCGGGCAGCCCGGGGTGGGGGACGCGCAGGGCTGGAGACGGGGCTGGGGTCTCGGCTCTGCGGACAACGCGCCCGGAAACGGCCCTGGGGGGCCTCGGGGCTGCCTCCCCCCCCCAGTCCTCGGTGTTTGTCGGGGGGAGTGAGAGGCACGTGACCACACACACACACACACACACACACACACACACACCCATCCTGGGGGGCCTCGGGGCTGCCTCCCCCCCCCCAAGTCCTCAGTGTTTGTCCGGGGGGAGTGAGAGGCACGTGACACCACACACACACACACACACACACACACACACACACACACACACACACACGGAGTGAGAGGCACGTGACACCACACACACACACACACACACACACACACACACACACACACACCCATCCTCCGGTATGGTTCCCCCGAGCACCGCCAGGAGGAATAATTCCTGAGTGCAAGAGCCAGGAGGGGCCCCTGCGCATCGCCGGGTTGCGCCCCAACAAGCAAAAAAACAAAAATAAATAAAAATATCAAGGTAAAAAGAAGGAAAGTCCAGGAGCACGGCACAGCAGGAAAGGCGTTCGTCTTGCACGCGGCCGATCCCGGTTCGATCCCCTGCATCCCCTAGGGTCCCCCCCCCCCCAGCACCGCCAGGAATAATTCCTGGGTGCATGAGCCAAGAGGAACCCCTGTGCATTGCTGGTTGGGACCCAAAAAGAAAAAAGGGGGGGACAAAGTATTCCTAACTGTAGTAATGAGCTAATCACCACCGTGCGCTGGTGCCGGAATATTTTTACATGATGGTAGTTTGTCTTTCTGATTTTATTAAACTTTAACACCGAACATTCATGTATACGTAAAATCAGCCACTGAGCGTATCTTGGTCATCACAACTTTAACGCTGAGATCATCTGGGGGTTGGCGCGATAGCACAGCAGGTAGTGCCCTTGCCTTGCACGCGGCCGACCCGGGTTCGATTCCCAGCATCCCATATGGTCCCCTGAGCACCGCCAGGGGTAATTCCTGAGTGCAGAGCCAGGGGTAACCCCTGTGCATCGCCAGGTGTGACCCAAAAAGAAAAAAAAAAGCAGATCATCTGGGGATTGGCGCGATAGTACAGCAGGTAGTGCCCTTGCCTTGCATTCTGCCAACCCAGGTTTGATTCCCCCTAGCATCCCATACGAGCTCTTGCACCGCTGGGAGTAATTTCTGAGTGTCGAGCCGCAAGGAACCCCTGAGTTCCATTGGGTGTGGCCAAAAAAAGAAAAAAGACCAAAAAAAAAAATCAGACCATTAACCTATTAGAATCCCTCAAAGCACATATGCATACGTTTCTTTGCTGGATTTTTACTTTTTCGGCAAATGCTTTTTGAATAAGTGAATCTGATATCGCAAAATTTATCAGTAAGTATGGAATGGAGAAGTTTTTAAATAAACACTTGCTGTTGCTAATAATTAAGATGGGAAAATAGTTTCTATAAAGTTATCAATAAAGCAGAATCATAAAATTATGAGGGCAAAGAAATACCACATACAAATTATATAATCTCAGCTTTGTTTCTATAATTGCTTTTTAATTTGGTTTTGAGTTCCCTAATAAAGCAAAATGGTATACAGAATCTTATATGGGAAGATAAAGTGTTATCAGTTACTGAGGGAAAGCATAGCTATTCTTAGCACTGAATTCTGAAACCAGTTCCTTTGTGATTGCCACAATTAACCTTTAATAGCAACATAGTAACGTTGGCTCTGTGATGTCCTTGTTTTTATAAAGAAGTAAATATGATAAATAATTGTATGTTTTATTTTTCCAGGAATCTTGGAAAACCAAAATGAGGCATAATCAGCTGTGTTGTGAGACACCACCTACTGTTACTGTTCATGTAAAATCAGGGTCAAATAGATCCCATCAGCCTAAAAAGCCCATTAATTTGAAGCGTCCTATTTTTAAAGATAGTTGGCCAGAATCTGAAAAAAATGCACATAATAACAAGTCTAAACGTCCCAAAGGACCCTGTCTAGTTATACAGCGTCAAGAAATGACTGCTTTCTTTAAATTATTTGGTAGGTTTAAAATATAATAGTAGTTCATTGTAAAGTATTTTTAAAGTTTTAAAGTTGGGCTCTGTTTGGATTACTTTTGGATTAAAAAGTTACTCTTCTCTAGCCTCTAGACTACTAAAATCCGAGTTTCAAATGTAAATTCTGGGCAATTCAAGTTCGTTTCTAACAGTTTTGTTTGTGCTAAAGTAAAATAACTACAGTCTCTGGTGAACCACCCTTCCCAATTGGACTGGACATCGGGGAGTTCTCAAAATTTCTGGTATTAAAACTGAGCAAACTGGAAAGGTTAATCACATGAAGAATTTTCAGTATTATTATATCAAGGAATTACTGCTAAAATTAACTCTGTTGTATTGTCATGGTCATATTTTATATAATGAAATTGAATTTGAATTCTTTCAAATAAGAATTGCTACTTTATCGATTAATTTCTTTTTAAAAAAATTATAGTGCTCTATTGGCCAAAAAAGAAAAGAGAGTTTTAAAAATATATGTAGAATAGGAAGATAGAAAAAAGAGTACAATGGATGGGTAATGTAAATACCTGTGGGAATGAAGTAAGTCAAGTAGATTAATTCTGGTAGGGTCAGGAAATAGGATATTTGTTTATAAAGGAAGGCATATGTGATTGACTAGGAGGAGAGATTTTTGGGAAAGAGTCAAGTCTGCCCTGTTAAGAGGATAGGAATCTCTTTTTAAGGGTAAGTAGATTAGGATTTTTAAGGAAAGTCAAAATAAAGAAGATAAAAATATAAAATCCAACATTTAGAATGCTGCCAGTACAAGTTCTGCTTAGAGAAGACTTTTATGGTGGGACGGGTCGTTTGGAGGGGGATTAAGGTGCTGGAGATTGAACCCCGGGTCATAGACACACAAAGCATGCACTCTACTTCTGAGCTGCGTCCTGCCCTTTACCCACAAATTTCTTTTTCCTGAGCCATACCTAGAAATTCTCAGGGGCACCTCCCAGCTCAGTGCCAGAGGCGGCTTCTCACAGGCATGGGAAGTCACGTGGTGACAAGGATCAAACCCAGGCTTCCTGGACACAAAGCTTGTGTTGTGCCCTGCCTGTTGCACTCTCTCTCCAGCCCTCCCAAAGAACTATTTGTGCCTGCCTCTACCATTTCAGATTACTGAAAAATCTAAATGAAATTAGGGGAAAAATTCTCAAAATTATTACTTATTCTTGGAGCATTACATATATCTGTATCATTGATACTTCTAATATATCAAATTAAAGAGATTATAAGATCACAGATACTTATGCTTTTGACCTACTATGTTATTTTACAGCATTTTTATCTTTGTGTCAAAAAGTGTTTTTGAGACTTTTCCCATAATTGTTAGACTATAACATAAATACTAATGAATTATGAATCATCTTAAAAATCTTTTACTAAAAATTTAAAGAAAACTTCCAAAAGAAAAAAATCTCTTACTTTCATGTGTATTTGAATGTTACATAATTGGACAGAGAACTTTGAGGGGAAAAAAAGAATAAAAAATGAAAACAACTGACCAAAAAGAAAAAATCAATTATTCAGAGAGCAGGGAAGTATATATATTTGGTCCTGCGTTTTATCCTCAGCACAGCCTGGCCCCTAGCACCCTTGAGAGAGGCCCCCACAACAATAAAGACCAAAAAAGACTCAAATCTAAAACTGCCTTGGAGTTAAAACAAAAAAAGTTGTGATATATATATATATATATCACAACTGGAGCGATAGCACAGCTGGAGCGATAGCACAGCTGGAGCGATAGCACAGCGGTAGGGCACTCGCCTTACAAGTGGCCAACATGGCCGACCCGAGTTCGATTCCTCCGCCCCTCTCGGAGAGCCCGGCAAGCTACCGAGAGTATTCGATATGCCAGACACAGTAACAACAAAGTCTCCAATGGAGACGTTACTGGGCCCGCTCGAGCAAATCGACGATCAACGGGAGGGGCCTTTATATATATATATATATATATATATATATATGTATGTATTTAGAAAACACTTTCTACTAGGTCATTATTTCTTGAAGACTAAATTATCATGCAAGAGAGATAGTACAGTGGGTAGGGCATTTGCCTTGCACGTGGATGACCCAGGTTCAATCCCCAGCACCCCATATGGTCCCCCCAAGCACTGCCAAGAGCAATTCCTGAGCATCACTGGATGTGGCCCATAAAACCAGAAGCAAAAGAAAAGGACTATTGCCATACTTCATTTTCTATTTTATTTTTTATCAGGTCTCCTTTATGTAAGAAGATTAAATTTGGGGAGAGTGTGTGATAAACTAATCTATAGTTATAAATTGAGTTTTTGAAATTTTCAATAAAGCTTACACTTTTAACATTTTCCAATCTGAGCTATTCTTTATGGCAAATTAGATGCGAAGCTGAGTTAGAGCAGTAATGTCTTGTATGTGATTATAAATATCAAAGAGATGAAAATTACATTTTAGACATAATTGTACAAACATTTTTATTTGTTTTATATGTCATTTATTTGTCATTTATAACCTTGTTATATTGACATACATTATTCAAAGGGAAACATCCTGTTTTTAAAAGACTAGTTATAGTTATCTTTTGTTGTAGATGACGATTTAATTCAAGATTTCTTGTGGATGGACTGCTGCTGTAAAATTGCAGACAAGGTAAATTTGGATATCATTAAGCCCTCTTGATTGTATTACTGTTCCATCGGAAATTTAATGAAACCCTATAAGAATTTTCTCTTATTAACTAAACCTATGAAAAGAATAAGTCTGCATTGCTCAATCTGTTTTAACTTTTTTTTAATTTTAATTGAATCACAGAGAAATACACAATTACAAAGTTGTTCATCATGAGTTTCAGTCATATACTGTTCCAACACCTACCCCTCACCAGTGTATATATCCCACCACCAATGTCACAGTCTCCCTCCACCTCACCCCCCACCCCAACCCATGGCAGGCACTTTTCCTCTCTCTTTCTCTCTTCTCTTTCTCTCTCATTTTAAATTTTTAATTAGCATTAATTTATTACACATGTATTGTAGATTCATTTTCTACTTAAGGAATTGTAGAATATTACTGTTTAGATAGAATATTAATATATAAGTTCATATATGTTTGAATGAAAATAAGAATATACATTTATGGTTTTTATCAGAGCTATTACCTTCTTGTCATTTGTGGCAAAAGAATACTCATTTTACTCAGTCAATTTGTTACATATTTAATATTTTATAAGTAATATAGGTAAAACAAATCCAAATCTTATAGAGTTAGATTCATTTGTTACATTATTTAGAAAATAGTGATTCCTAAAAGAACATCCTGATGGTAATTTACATACCAAAACTGTAATATTTATAGTACTCTTCAGATTTAGATGAATAGTTAGCTTTCTTTTCAACTTTGTAAATGACATCTTTGACAAAGTTGATACATATAAACTTTCAACAAGGCTTCAATCACATTTAAAATATGTGTCAACAAATAGAACAACAAATAAGTGGAACAGTTTTAGGTTAAATTTCAACTAATACAAACTTTTCTTTTACTTGGATTTTAACATAACCTTAAAATAAGACCTTTCTCACCATGAATAACTTTAATTTATAGTGATTCGATTAGGGGGAAAAAGACGTTTTTCAATTTTGGGAATTTAATTTTGGAAAAGTTTGAACATACATAATTCAAACTTAAGAGTTTGAATTGGACAGATCCATATGCTTTCTAGTCAGCTACTGCTACAACTCATGCTCTCATGTCTTCCAAACCATCTCTCCCAGCTGGGTTAATTTGGAGCAGATCTTAACCATCCTACCATTTAATAAATCCATCTTTTAGGATGTTCCTCTAAAAGATGAATTTTCAACATTATAATGTCACTGATGCCTCTAAAACTAACGGTAATACCTTAAAACCAGTAATTAATGTGAAGTTGTATATTTAACTGCACTAGTTAAGTTGATGAGCAGCAGAGATCCTAACTCATCAGAAGTACTGCACTATAACACCATTTCAAAATTCCGCTACTTATTATTTGTGGTGCCGTGACTGGACTCAGGGCCTCATTCATGTAAGATCTATACAATACCACTGAGCCACATTCTTGACCCCAAGATTTTAAATTACCTTGAAAACTTGAAATTACCCGATCCCATGAAAGTAGCTTAAGTAGGCTTTTTATGAAAGGGAATCTAATATATTAGTATTATAACTTATTTTTAATTTGAACAGACTATTGCATAGTGTGCTAATTATCAGAACCTGCATCTTTGTAATCGTGCAATTAGGAGTCAGAGACAGTATAGTAGGTGAGGCGCTTGCCTTCCACACGGCCAAACCAGGTTCAGTCCCTGGCACCAAGTATGGTTCCCCAAGCCCTGCCAGGAATGATTCCTGAGCACAGAGCCAGGTATAATCCCTGAGCACTACCAGGTGTGACCCCAAAGTAAAACAATAGTAGCGTTAAAGCACTTGTCAATGAAAATGGTTGATTTTAATTTCTGATTTGAGTTTAATTTCAAGAGATTATTTTAGGGTCTGTAGAGAGTTCAAAGAGGTAGTGAACATGCTTTGCATGCAGGAGGCCTGTATTCAGTCCTTAGCTCTGCTTGTTCCACTGAATACCACTGGAGCAACCACTAAGTATCCTGCTGACTGTAACCAAAAACTGTATAGAGACATCTGCAGTATGGAAAAACTATATACATACGTTATGCAAATATGATAAGTAATAATTGGTGAATCTAGATGAAGAATATATGTATATTGCTGCTTTTCCATCTTCTCTGAATTTGAAGTTTAAGTTAGAACTACATCGTTTTTCAAAATGCAAAAATTACATCAGCTGGGTTGAAACAATAGCACAGCGGGGAGGGCATTTGCCTTGGACTCAGCCAACCTGGATTCAATTCCCAGCATCCCACATGGTCCCCCGAGCACCACCAGTAGTAATTCCTGAGCACAGAGCCAGGAGTAACCCCTCTGCATTGCCGGGTGTGACCCAAAAAAACAAACAAACAAAAAATCAGATTTCTAGTTTAAAGATATTGACCAAAAAATTTTAGAGTTCATTCTAGTTGTAATCCTAATCACCTTGATAGGTGCTCAAGAAAAATTTCTGGCTATATGAATCACAGGAAACCAAAAGATAAGTGCTCAGATAGATAATTATTTAATAAAGATAAATAATGCTTTGTTGTTTTGGCTCATTATTTAAAAAATTATGAAAGCAAAACATTAATATTAACTTTAACTTTTTTCCCTATAGTATCTTTTGGCTATGACTTTTGTTTATTTCAAGAGAGCTAAATTTACTATAAATGAGCATACCAGGATAAATTTCTTTATTGCCTTGTAAGTATACTTTAAGTGATTTAGTGATTTTTGTGGTAGTTATTTAAAATATACATACTACTCTAAAACAGTATTAAATGTTTAAATCTCATACATAGACTATATTGTGTAAAAGCTAAACTTTATATTTTATAAGGTGTTTTACTAATCTTATCTTGTTATATGCTTAAAACTTTCTGTTCACTGGAGTTTGCATTTTACATTATCCAGAGTGCTTCGTATGAATCATATAAATATCCCCAAATTTCCCTCCTTTGAACTTAGATATTTTAAAAGCCTAAATATTCTCTTATTTTCAATTTCATATGTTTTTCTTTGAAATTTCCCACATACATTTAAAGGAATCACTACCATTGCCCTTTTCACATTGAGCATCTTGTGGGACATGCTCTAGATACACTCATTGTAAGTTTATGTTTGTCACTTAGGAGTTAACATTTCTGATACTTTCATTTTTATGTGAGATAGACAGTTACAAAGCTGTTCATGATTAGATTTCAGTCATATAATGTCCCAAGCCCCATTCCTTCACCAGTGTAGATTTCCCACCACTTACGTCCTGAGTTTCTCCTCCCTACCACCTGCCTCAATTGCAGGCACTTTCTCTCTTTCTCTATCTCTTTCTCTCTCTCTGTCTCTCCTTCTCTCCCTCCCTCTCTCCCCAGTTTTGAGCATTATGGTTTGCAGTACAGATACTGAAAAGGTAAAGGTAAAGGCCCTCCCGTTGATCGTCAATTTGCTCGAGCGGGCCCAGTAATGTCTCCATTGGAGACTTTGTTGTTACTGTGTTTGTCATATTGAATACTCTCGGTAGCTTGCCGGGCTCTCCGAGAGGGGCGGAGGAATCGAACTCGGGTCGGCCATGTTGGCCGCTTGTAAGGCGAACGCCCTACCCGCTGTGCTATCGCTCCAGCCCATAGATACTGAAAGGTTATCATTATATATATATATATATATATGTATATATATCCAGCCCTTCGCCTACTTTCAACACTCAGTTATTGTCCAGAGTGATCATTTCTGACTATTATTTTCACACTGGTCATTTCTATATCCTGACTGCCCTTTGCCCCACACATTTGTGACAAGCTTCCAACCATTGACCAGTCCTTCTGGCCTCTGTTTTTCCTGGCCTTGGCTATTAGTGTCATACTATTTTTCTTATATCCCACAAATAAGTGCAGTCATTCTATATCTGTGCTTCTCCTTCTCACTCATTTCACTCAGCATGATACTCTCCAAGTCTGTCCATTTATAAGCAAATTTCGTGTCTTCATTTTTCCTAACATCTGTGTAGTATTCCATTGTGTAGATGTACCACTTTTTTTTTTTATCTAGTTATCTGTTCTGGGGCACTCAAGCTGTTTCCAGATTCTGGCTATTGGAATAGTGCTGCACTGAACATAGAAGTGCAGATGGATTTTCTGCTGTGTGTTTTTGTGCTCCCACATTTTTTAAATTTATTTTATTTTTTTTATTAGTGAGACACCATGAGGTACAGCTGTAGACTTACAAATTTTGTGCTTGGGTTTCAGTTATACAGTGATCAAATACCCATCCCTCCACCAGTGCCCATTTCCCACCACCATGGATCCCAGGATCCCTCCCACCCCCCATCCGCCCCATCCCACCCTGCCTCTGTGGCAGGGCATTCCCCTCTGTTCTCTCTCTCCTTTTGGGTGTTGTGGTTTGCAAAAGAGGCATTGAGTGGCAATCATGTTTGGTCTATAGTCTACTCTCAGCATGCTTCTCCCATCCTGAGGGCTCCCACATTTTTAATGGTGTATTTTACTTAACACATTGAACTCCACCCAAGAAACATAGTCTTTTCCATGTCTTCCTTTTTGATATTTACATTCGATTTATGATCTGTTACATGGTTTTAATGACATGGCTTTGCACTCTGTTGACCCAGGCTTAGCTAAAAGCCATGTCATTTAAGAATTTTCATCTCATGAACCAAAGAGGTATATCAGTGGGCTGCAGCACATGATTTGCATTCAGGAGACCTGGATTCAGTTCCGGATACCTTAGAGTCTCCTAAGAACCTACAAGGAGCAATCCTTGAGTAGTAAGCTTGCTGTATCCCCTGAGTACCACCAGGAGTTGCCCTAAAAGCAAAAAATGTTTAAATATTTTAAAAACCAAAAGAATAATCATTCACAAAACCTGTACTATCTAGTGCCTGGACATAATGCTCAAGGAATAAGATGCTTGCCTTGCATGTGGCCAAACCGTGGTCTATCTCCAATATCACATACATCCCAAAGCACTGCCAGGAGTGGCCTGTGAACACTGCCGGTCATGGCCCCACATGCCAAAAAATATATAAATGATACTAGATGCTTGAAATAGTTGTGGTTTCTTATTCTTTTTTTTCTTTTGGGTCACACCTGGTGATGCTCAGGGGCTACTCCTGGCTCTGCATTCAGGAATCACTCCTGGCGGACCATATGGATGCTGAGAATCAAACCTAGGTCAGCCTCGTGCAAGGCAAACGCCCTCCCTACTCCAGTCACAGATTTTTAATTTTTTTTATTGAATCATCATCAGATAGAGTTACAAAACTCTTCATGGTTGGGTTTCAGTCATACAGTATTCCAACACCCATATCTCCACCAATATCACCCATATCTCCACCAATGTACATTTCCCACCACCAGTGTCCCAAGTTTCCTCCCGCCACCTTCCCCTCAGGCTGTCTCTATGGCAGGCACTCTCTCTCTCTCTCTCTCTCTCTCTCTCTCTCTCTGACCCCATCTGTCTGTCTGTCTGTCTGTCTCTCTCTCTCTCTCTCTCTCTCTTCCCCCTCCTTACCTTCTTTCCTCCCCTCCCTTTGGGGCATTATGGTTTGTAATACAGATACTGAGAGGTTATCATGTTTGTTCCTTTGCCTATTTTCAGCATGCAGCTCTTATCCAGAGTGATCATTTCCAACTACCTTTGTCACAGTGGTCCCTTCTCTATCCCAACTGTCTTCTCCCCCAGCACTTGAGGCTGGGGGTAATTCTAATTGTGGACAAATTCTCCTGGCTCGTTTCTACTGTTCTTGGGTATTAGTCTCATATTGTGTATTTTTTTAATATCCCACAAATGAGTCCAATCATTCTATGTCTGTCCCTTTCCTTCTGATTTATTTCACTCAGCACAGTACTCTGAATGTCCATTCATTTATAAGCAAATTTCATAACTTCTAACAGCTGCATAGTATTCCATTGTGTACATGTACCATAGTTTCCTTAGTGCCTGTTCTCAGGCACTTGGGTTGTTTCCAGATTCTGCCTGTTGTGAATAATGCTTTGTTTTTGACGTTGGTATGATGCTGGGTATTCGCCACTGGGTGGATGCTGGGAGAAAGGGAGTCTTCTTTGTTGCTAGTGGGAATGCTGACTGGTCCAGCCTTTTTGTAAAACAATATGGGTATTCCTCAAAAAGCTAGAAATCGAACTTCCATACAACTCAGCAAAACCACTTATGGGAATACATCCAGGGGGCCCAAAAACACAGCACAAATGCTATCTGCACTTCTGTGTTCAGCACAGCACTATTCACAATAGCCAGAACTTAAGAATATATATTGTTTACATTTCTTTTAGCCAGAGAGAGGTTTTGTATTAGTCTTGGTTGTGCTAAGGGAATATTCTCAGCTTGGTACTTTGAGTCACTCTCTGGGAGTCCTTGGGAAGACCATGTGATGCTGGGCATTGTTTTACTTTCTTGTAAAGTTATTGTCAGTAAATCACGGTGTCATTTTACCCTACCTAGTACAGTTGCATTGCATGCATGCTATATTAAATATAACATGGCCAGGAATTTAATTCAACATTTCTTGCATGTATGAGGCCCTGGGTTTTATTTCTAGCACTTGATATTACATTAGTTATAATTTCTATTTTATATCTAAACATGGGGCTGGAGTGATAACACAACGGGTGGGGCGTTTGTCTTGCACGAGGCCCACCTAGCTGACTGGGGTTCAGTTCCTCCGCCCCTTCTGGAGAGCCCAGCAAGCTACTGAGAGTATCTCGCCCGCAGGGCAGATCCTGGCAAGCTACCCATGATGTATTCGATATGTCAAACACAGAAACAAAAAGTCTCACAATGGTGGAGTTCATGCCCAATTCAATCAGCTAATCAGTGGCTGAATAAATAGCAGTACTCTTACATTAAAAAAAAAAAAAGTCTTACAATGGAGACATTACTGGGCCCGCTCAAGCAAATTGATGAACAACCAGAGGACAGTGCTACAGTGCTATCTAAAATACTTTCGTATAACCTGACTCAGTACCCATTAAATATTTGTTAACTATAGTTGTAACTCAAATTCTTTTCCTTTCTGTTTTATCACTCTTCCCCATTTTATTTTATAGTCCTTTGTTTCCTATTTAATTCCCTCTTTTATTTGACTCCGACCTCTTAAAAGCAAGGAACTTTTAAAGCATCCTTCAGTGACTTATAGAGGATTTCATATATGAATAAACACAATTAACAACGGTTAATAGCACAGTGGTCGGGCGTTTGCCTTGCATGCAGCCAACATGGCCGACCTGAGTTCGATTCCTCCACCCCTCTCGGAGAGCCCGGCAAGCTTCCGAGAGTATCTCGCCCGCACAGCAGAGCCTGGCAAGCTCCCTGTGACGTATTCGATATGCCAAACACAGTAACAACAAAGTCTCCAATGGAGATGTTACGGGGCCCGCTCGAGCAAATCGATGATCAACGGGAGGGCCTTTACCTTTACCTTTAACTATTATACAAGAGAAATGGACTCTGTTCCAGAAAACTCTTAGCTACTTTAGATTAGAAGATAACTATACAATACAGATATTTCCACAACATAGAATGCTAACCCCTATATGATCATGACACAGATATTCCATCACATAAAATCCCAAAGGTCATTTAGAGTAGAATTATGATTTAATCATAATACCATGGTGCGTTATAGATTTGCCATGGTTTACTTAGTTCAAGGGATAGCACAGTGGTAGGGCATTTGCCTTGCGCGCAGCCAGCCCAGCCAAGCCGGGTTCGGTTCCTCCGCCCCTCTCGGAGAGCCCGGCAAGCTACCGAGAGTATCTTGCCCGCACGGCAAAGCCTGGCAAGCTACCCGTGATGTATTCGATATGCCAAACACAGTAACAAGTCTCAAAATGGAGACGTTACTGGGCCCGCTTGAGCAAATCGATGAACAACGGGAGGACAGTGCTACTTAGTTCAAAAGCACTGAAAGGGTCAACATCTCTATATAACCTTTACAAAAACTATCAGGGACACTGAAAGTAAGAAATTACATAATTTTATAGAGAACATGATTTGATTCATTACATAACTGAATGAAAGTAATATTAAAATATATGCAGTTATTATCAAGGAGTAAAATGATGGCTTATTCTAAATTAATACAGTAAATATGAATATGCACATGGATTAAAACTACATAAGAGTTTATGTATAAGAGCTTACAAATAAAGGTAATTATTCCTCCTATCTCATGACATTAGCCTCCCTTAGTATAATTAACATTTTATTGTGCCTAGAAATAATTTTTATATGTGAGCCAGTATTTCATGGATATATTCCTTTCCTAACTTATATTCTCATTATTTTATAATTCTATAATTTTACCTGATACCGTCTAAAAAAGTTAGAGATTATAATTTTTATACACCTTTTTTTTGGTCTTTATTATTTTAGAGCATTACAAAGCCATTCATGATTGGATTTCAGTCATATAGTATTCCAACACCCATCCCTCCATCAGTATACATTTCCCAGCATCAGTGTCCCCCAGGTTCTCTCTCTCTATCTATCTCTCTCTTTCCCCACTCTTCCACCCCCCACCTTTGGTGGGGTTTTATTTGTTTGTTTGTTTTGCTTTTTGGGTCACACCTGGCAATGCACAGGGGTTCCTCCTGGCTCTGCACTCAGGAACCACTCCTGGTGGTGCTCAGGGGACCATAAGGGATGCTGGGAATTGAACTCAGGTCGGCCACGTGCAAGGCAAACGCCCTACCTGTTGTGCTATCGCTCCAGCCCCAGCCCCCCACCCCCTCCTTTGGGCATTGTGGTTTGCAATATCAATACTGAAAAGTTATTAAGAATATCCCTTACTTACTTACTTACTTACTTACTTTCAACCCTCAGATCTTGTCCAGAGTGATCAGTTCCAGCCATTATTGTCATAGCACACCTGTTTTCTTGTGCATATGTTGTGCCCGGGAATTAACTCAGTACTTCATGTATAAAGGCAAGTCCTTTACCACTGAGTGACTTCCTGGTCCTATATGTCTGCGCTTTTTATGGGGGTGACCAAGACCTGACAGTGCTTGTATTTACTCAAACCTCTCTGTCTACTATGATTCATGATTGTGTCACCTACTTCTATTTGGAATAATTTCTCTGATATTCTGACTACCTTTAAGACTTATTTTTCCTTTGAAGTTTGTTCATTTCAGCATCTCCAGAGATCAGAATCTGTTCCTGCTTTTTGTGTCTTATCCCCTTTGTGTTTTATAGTTTTTTTTAATTGTAAATTACCTTTGGAAAAGTCATCAATAGTACTTGCATTGATTCCAGTGGGAAATCTACTCTATCCTTATTTTTATCCCTGTGTTGTATCTTTCTGCCCCCTCCCTGTTTAAAATTTTTATCACTAGTTTTGAGTCATTTATTAAATGCCTCAGTGTGACTCTCTTCATGTTTTGTGCTTTGAGTTTTATTCAGTTCATCACATTTCAAATTTTTGAGCCACTATTTCTTCAGACTTTTTTTTGTCTACATGCCACCTTTTAGGACCATAATTTCATTTTCTTTAGGCTGCTTGACATTCTATTACATTTCATTGGTGTTCAATTCATTACTTTTGTTCATTTTTAACTGTGTTTCATTTTGGAGAGCTGCTAGTGCTTTGTATTCAGTACACAATCTGTTCTTTGATATTTAATCCTCTAATCCTACTCAGTGCATCTTTCATTGTATACGCAGTCCCAAGTTGAACATTGCTCTAGATTTATTTAACACACTAGATCTGAAAGCATAAGACTATTATCAAGTAACTGTATCCCAAAACAAAATTCAAGATACATAGTTACACGAAAATATCCAGAACAAGATAAACATCACTGTATATCAAGTTTTTTCTATATCTCTTGAATTTTGGTTAGAATTGAGCACCTTTTAGTGTTTATTGGGGGACTTTATTTAGTGAACTGCCTGTCTCTATTTCATTTTTGAATTGTTGGTCTTCTTTATTAGGTATCTGGCTAATACAGTTGAAGAAGATGAAGAAGAATCCAAATATGAAATTTTTCCATGGGCTTTAGGGAAAAACTGGAGAAAATTATTTCCTAATTTCTTAAAGTTAAGGGACCAGCTCTGGGATAGAATTGACTATAGGGCTATTGTAAGTAGGCGATGCTGTGAGGAGGTAAGATTAAAAATACTTTCTATATTTAATCTTTATCTTTATGTAAATTGTCTTTGTCTTTTTAATATGCTTGTAATTTTAATACACATAAGAGAGGAGTATTAATCTTGCAAGTTACCATGAAACACAACTTGTACATTACAACGTTTTGTTGTCTTCTTCACTGTATCACTGTCATCCCATTGTTTATAGTTTCCTCGAGCAGGCACCAGTAACGCCTCCATTCGTCCTAGCCCTGAGATTTGTAAGTGCCACATTGGGGGCTCTTTCAGGGTCGGGGAATGAGACGCATCCTTGTTACTGGGTTTTGGCATATGGAATACACCACAGGGAGCTCATCAGACTCTGCTGTGTGGACAGGATACTCTCGATAGCCTGCCGGGTTCTCCAAGATCGAGAACTAGACAATAAGAGGTCGTTCCGGGACCTTGGTTTATATAGTCTCTGGGTCTTGGCCGTTGATGGGATTACATGGGTGCCGGGGCAGTTGGTGGGTGTAACGCCTAGCTACTGGAAGATGGGGGATCTGGGTGGAGGAGGCCCAGTCCCAATCCGAGCGGGCTTGGAGATCTCAGCCCTGGGTCAACACACACCTGGGTTCCTCTGCCGGTTCCTTCATGCACAAGGCTCGGCCGAGCATGTGGAGAGTGCTCTTAAGCATGGCTGTGGCCAGTTCCAGAGGTCTTCAGCTGCCAGCGCTCTGCTCGGGGCGGGGAGAGAAACTCAACCCACCCCCCTCCAAGGGGCCCCAGTGAGGACAACCAGGCATGGGGGCAGGAGACTCTGCATTATCTTCTTATAGGGGCTAAATCCACTGATTCTGGGGGCTCCATAACCACATCTATTGATGCTTGGAGGGGCCATTCTGTGCCAGGTAGCAAACTCAGGGATGTGCTCTATTACTTGAGCTATCTACACAACCCTTATAATGCTGGGTTTTTTTGTTTTGTTTTGGGGGGCTTTTTTTGATCAGTAATTCCTAGCGGTGCTCAGGAATTACTCCTGGCAGGGCTTGGGGGATGATATAGGATGCTGGGGATAGAATCTGGGTTGACCACATGCAAGGCAAATGCCCTACCCACTGTATTAAGAATAAGAAAGGTTTTATAGAGAATAGTAGCTAAGAATCAGAGTGCAGGCACAACCTATAGAATAGCATTGTTTCTGAGTAGATAACAGTTTACTAGAAGATACAGACTCAGTTCAGGCCTACTCTTGACCAGGACTTTTAATTTCACTTGAAATAGTCTTTCACCTGAGAAATTTCGTTTTGCTTTGTTTTGGGGCCCCATCCATTGATGCTTAGGGGTTATTCCTGGCTCTGCACTCAGGAATTACTCCTGGTGGTCAGGGTACTATATGTGATGCTGACGATCAAATCCAGATCAGCCATTGCTATTGCTCTGGCCTCTCACCTAAGAAACTTTTACATGGCCTGGGTATATACCTATATAAAATATATTTAAAAATCGAGCATTTAATAACAAATTATAAAAAGATTTGAGATTTATTTCATCTGACTCTTTTATCAGGTCATGATGCACAGTTTAAGGCTTAGGTGGCATGACCTAATTTTATAACACAATAATTAAGTCATTAATTCTCTTTTTTAGAAGAACCTACTACTGTAGTTTAGTGTATTTCTCTCATCTGAAAGATCGCCAATATAGTAGGAGGAGATGGTGTCACACGCTAAAAATAGCAACACAGAAATTTATAATTTCTATTAAAGTTCAAATTCCAGGTTTACAAAATTTAAATAAGAACATATGATAAAATTTAAATGCATTTAAAAATCATACCTCTTTTCACAGTTTTATTGATGTCAGATTCTATTTTAGATAAAGCAGAAAGATCCTAAAAACTAAATTATCACAGGGCTGGGGCGACACTGTCATGGGTACAGCACTTGCCTTGCACGTGCTGATCTGTTTTTGATCACTGGCACCATATTTTTTCCCAAAGCCCCACCAGGAGTGATCCCTGAGCATAGCCAGGTATGGCTCAGAAACCAACCAAATAGAAGAGACTAAAGAATATTTCCTTACTTATTAATATTTTAGAATCAGCTTCCTTTTTTGGACTTGAGCTTTTCAGAGTTGGAATCTATGACACACAGATTATGGAAGATGCTAACCCAATAAGAATCAGTTTTCCTCAATTCCACCCCTTTTATCCATCATAGAGGGTAGCAGTTTTATCAAGGGGAACTTCTTCTCTATGATTATTATGTTATCTGACCTAGATGGCACAATAACCTATTAGAAGTGATCATATTAGGAGTGGTCCCTAAACAAAAAGCCATGATTATACCCTGATCACTACTACCCGTGTGACCCCAAAACAAGACCCCCACCCACACCCCCACCAAAAAAAAAAAAGGCTGATTTCTCTGTCAGTTATCACTTGATTTATTCTGGATGAGGACTACAGAAAGCAATGTTTTGAACAAAATAATTCAATGATAGGCAGAAAAGCCACAACATAGGGAAAGTGTTGAAACTCTAAACTTGACAAAGATCAGGAAGCAAGTTATACCCTAGTGACAAAGATGGCAATGTTAAGGAAGACTCAATATTACAAAATGATAGTTTCCCTTACTGTAGCACTGTAGCACTGTCCTCCCATTGTTCATCGATTTGCTTGAGCAGGCCCAGTAATGTCTCCATCGTGAGACTTGTTGTTACTGTGTTTGGCATGTTGAATAAGTCACGGGTAGCTTGCCAGGCTTTGCCATGTGGGCGAGATACTCTTGGTAGCTTGCCGGGCTCTCCAAGAGGGGCGGAGGAATCAAATTGGGGTCAGCCGTGTGGGCAATGTGCAAGGCAAACTCCCTATTCGCTCTGCTATCGCTCCAGCCCAGTTCCCCTTACATAGTGATATAAATGTGGTACATTAGGAAATGAGTTCTCAGGATTTTAAATTTATATAATAGAAAGAGTTGTGGATTATTTCATAATGGGAACAGGGAAGCTGTAAAAGCAAACTGATTTATTGGAAATATAACAAATTTGGTATCAGATATGCATTTAAGGATATAGTTGCTCGAGGCCCCTCCCGTTGATCGTCGATTTGCTCGAGTGGGCCCAGTAACGTCTCCATTGGAGACTTTGTTGTTACTGTGTCTGGCATATCGAATACTCTCGGTAGCTTGCCGGGCTCTCCGAGAGGGGCGGAGGAATCGAACTCGGGTCGACCATGTTGGCCGCTTGTAAGGCGAATGCCCTACCCGCTGTGCTATCGCTCCAGGATATAGTTACATAGGTGAATGATCAAGAGCAGTAAATACATAATCACATATAAGGATTTTCCCCCCACACTTTATTAAAATATCATGGTTTACAAAGTTGTTCATGATTTGTTAAAGACATCCAATATTGCAACAACAAACCCACCACCAGTCTCATATAAGGATACTTAAAGCTTGATAGAGTAGATCTTCCAAAGTGGGAAGTAGTGTGAATACTCTTAAGTGAGCACTTATCAAGTACTGTTCTAAGTTTGCCACATGTTAACCCTTAGAACAATTCTGACAACTAGATAAGCAATCCCTGTTGAGAAAAGAGGCACAGAAGAGATGGGATTAGGGATGTGGGTCAGTGGTAGAACACTTACCCAGCATACGGAATGCCCTGGGTTCATCCCCAGCACCACCAATGTGCCAAAATATGCACAGACAGGCTGAGGGACTTCTCCACGGTCATTAATTGGTATAAGAGCAGTGTTCAAACCTAGGAACTCTAGATCAGTGTGTTTACCTTGCTACACTATACTACCTCTTGAAATTATGAAGTAAATAGAGAAAAAGAGGGCCGGATATTTAGTTTTATGAACATATACAAAAGGTGCTGACATGAATTACTGAAGAGTAAAATGAAACTAAAAGCGATAATGTTTTTAGTGGATTTAAGTGCTATCAGTGCTTCAGAAAAAATCCTTTTCATAGTATCTCAGAATTTGAGAGCCTTATGTGATGTTTTATAATATATAAAAGATGTTTTGTGGCCCAGCTTATATAACTTATAACTTATAACTTATATAACTTATAACTTATAACTTATATAACTTATCTAAAGTTATAGAACTAATAAAATTAAAACCAAAATCTCTTGATAGTGGTACACTCACAATCACGATCACAATCATCCTGTTTTTCGTCGATTGCCTCGAGCAGGCCCCAGTAACGTCTCCTTCGTCCTAGCCCTGAGATTTTAAAAAGTGCCATATTCAAGGCTATTTCAGGGTTAAGAGAATGAGACCCATATTGTTACTGGTATTTGGCATATTGGTTACGCCACAGGGAGTTTGCCAGACTCTGCCGTGTGGGCAGGTTACATTCGGTAGCCTGCCAGGTTGTCCAAAATAAGAATGAGATAATAAGATGTTGCACGGCTGCAAATGTGGCCACACGCTTCCAGGAACTGGGTTTTATAGTCTCTGGGTCTTGGCCACTGATGGGATTACACGGCGCCATGGGGCCAGTTGGTGGGTGTGACCCCTGCCTACTGGAGGATGAAGGATCTGGGTGGAGGATGCTCAGCCCCGATCCGAGCAGGCTTGGAGATCTCAGCCCCGGGACCCACATGCCTTTGCTCCTCTGCCGGTACCTTCATGCGTGTGGAGAGTGGTCTCAGCATGGTTACGGCTGGTTCTGGAGATCTTCGGCTGCCGGAGCTCTGCTCGGGGCGGGGAGGGAAACTCAACCCGCCCCCTGCAAGGGACCCTGGCAAGGACAGCCAGGCGCAGGGGCAGGAGACTCTGCCAGTGGTACACTATTTCTCTTAAATTCGCTCACTTTGTCATGTTTTAAAATAAACAAGTGTATGCATTATTTTTCTTGCTGGACTGGCATGTGGATAGTAATGCCTAGCTTTTTGCAGAAAGAACAGCACCAAACCAATCTAAAGTCCTTGAATTTTGCTTTTTACTTTGCTGTAGGATTTCTAAGAAAATCATGTTAAAGATTCATGTCAGTGACCATTAATTCTTGATTTTCACCTGTGTATAAGAAATACTTGGGGATGAAGTGATAGCATAGCGGGTAGGGCATTTGCCTTGCATGCAGCCAACCCGGGTTCAATCCCCAGCACCCCAATGGTCCCTCGAGCACAGCCAGGAGTAATTCCTGAGTACAGAGCCAAGAGTAACTAACCCCTGTGCATCACCAGGTGTGACCCAAAAAGAAAAAAAAAATACTTAATGACTACATAACAGTTTGGAGAACATTTGATATAGAGGTGTATGAGGCTATTTGTGCCCAGACAGGACTTTTGACAGATAGTTTGTGTGCAGTAGGAGATGAATCCAATACTTGACATGTCTTCTCAAATTCCTAATACACTATAAAAGCTTTTTTTTAGAAATTTGGGCTTAGGCTGGGTGTTCTGTTTTGTTTTTTTGTGGGGGTAAGAGCGGGGCCACAAACAATACTAAGACAGGGCATTCCAGATGTAGGAAAGAGAGATACAAAAGTGTTAAAGAAATAATAGTTTAAGCTGGAAGTGGGGCTAGAGAGATAACTCAACCTGGAGGATAGAGATGCTCTGTATACAGGAGGCCCAATTTCAATCACAGCACCATTGATCCTCCAGCACTGCCAGGAGCAACCCCCAGGTACTGCCAGATATGGTCCTAAAACCGAAAGTAAGTAAACAGACCGGAAGGAATGAGATTCTGATATTCTAATTTCACACCTTAGGCAGCTCTCAACTCAGTTTTACACTGTCTAGAATGTGAGTAGCGTTGACATCTTTAACGGCTTTTACCTTTTCAAAGATAAGTTTATTTCATGTTTTTGGTTGAAAAAGACTTTAAGAATTTAAGAATTATAAAATTCAATCATAAAGTATGCTTTATAAAAATTAACATAGCTTGTAGGTTGATTTACTGCCAGGGATAGAATCCAGGCACTTTAGAATAAACAATATGGGCCAGAGCAATAGTACAACAGAGAGGGTGTTTGTTGCATGCGGCAGACCCGGGTTCAATCCCTGCCATCCCATATGGTCCCCTGAGCACCAGTAGGACTAATTCCTGAGTGCAAAGCCAGGAGTAATCCAAGCATTACTGGGTGTGACCCAAAAACCCAAATTAATTTAATAGACACTCTTATTTTTGTGTTACATACAAGGGAACTGAAGAACAGACTAATTTAACCCATGTTCTGATGTGCCTCATCGCTTGCCATCATTGCAACCATTTTAAGATTAGCTAAACATACATTGTTGGAAACCTTCACGTGAAATATTTTCAATTGACCCCAATCACTGGGGTCAAAGCGATAATAGAGCAGGTACGGCATTTGCCTTGCAGGTGGCCATCACGGGTTCATCCCCCAAGCTCCACCAGGAGTGATTCCTGGTGCAGAGCCAGGAGTAACCCGAGAGCATCACTGGGTATAACCAAACCTGTCCCCCATCATTTTTTTTCAACCCAATACATTCTAGTTAGTATTATTTGGGGCTCTTTCTTTCCTAAGCTAGAATACTCAAAAGTGGAAAACTTGGATGGTTGCTTCAATCTCGTATTCCATTTGAAATAATTTAAATAATTTGTCTATTATTATTATCATTATAAAGGCCCCAAAGAACCCCTTCATAGATATTGCTAACTAGAGATACTTTTTAACATGGGAAACTTTCAATTTTAGATCAGTTTAGACACAACTGTTCTTGAGTTAGGATTTTTGTACCTAATTTTATTAAATTTTAAGATCATATTAAAATCCTGAAAGAAAGCTTTCCATTACAGGTTATGGCCATTGCCCCAACCCATTATATATGGCAACGAGAACGCTCTGTGCATCACAGCGGAGCTGTCAGAAACTACAACAGAGATGAAGTTCAGCTGCCTCGAGGACCTAGTGCCACACCTGTGGACTGTTCGCTCTGTGGTAAAAAAGGGAGATATGTTAGACTGGGACTGTCTTCATCATCATCTTCATCTAGTGAGACCGAAGTGGGGATGGAAAAGCATTCTCAGGAATCACACAACTCTTTCCCAAAGGACATAATAGTTGATCAAGCTCATAGCTATTCTCAAGGTATGATTGAGTGATGTTAGAATTAAGTTTTGCAAGTTACTAATAAATCCAAGTTACTTACTGACTTGTGACCGTTACAAGTAGTAGATAATTTTTATACCACAATAATATCAGTTAAATTAGTATTGAAAGTTCTCCCCATTTCAGTTACTGCTTTTTCTTGCCAATAAATCTTTTCTGATAGCTTACTTAAAAACATTTAAATGTTAAACTGCAAACCAAATACCATGAGTGGCAAATATTTTGAGTACTTTGAGACTGATCCACTTTTCTTTAAAATGTTTATTCTAAAGTTTGAAGGAGAAAATAAATTGAGTTGTAAATAACACCATTCAGCTTTATCAGTGACTTAACATTTTCTTCTACACTTTTAAAAAATCAGATAATTAACACCTAATATTATGATGTAAGATTTAATATATGCATTTATTGCAGGTAATTATCACAGTAAGCTAATTATCAAGCTAATTTCTTTGATAAGAATGCTTACAATCTACTTGTAGCAACTTTTAAATATACAGTATTGTTAACTATATATAGTCACCATGTTGTACATGATATCCCCAAGACACATTCATTTTTATTTTGGGTTTTTTGGGGATTTTTTGGCCATACCTGGAAGTGGGCAGTTCTTCCAAGAATCGCTCCACGTAGGTGTTTGAAGACCATGTGGGGAGCCGGGGATTGAACCTGGGTTAGTCACGTGCAAAGCAAGCACCCTATCTGTTTTACAATTACTCCAAATCTTTACCTTCTAGTGATTTTTGGTATTTACTCACTTGCCTACTTCTGCCTTGCTTCCTATGAAGTTTTGGTGCGTTTTTAGTGTTGGTGGGGAGGGCAGGTTTGACAGACAAGTAATACTCGGGAGGCCCAGGGGACACCGAGTTTGGGGCCTCCAGAACTACATCCAGCTATGCTAGGGGAAGGATCAAGTTAGACCATGTGGTGTCAGGGCTCAAACTCAGCAATCTGGCTACTGAGCTATCTCCATTGTTTTGTTTTTATTACTCATAAGTAAACTTTTGCAGTATTTTTGTCTGCTTTATGTCCTCAAGGTCAATCCATGTTATTACAAATAGTAGAATTCCTTTTTAAGGGTTGTTTGTCGAGGGTCTGGGGAGGAGTGTGGGCAAATTCATGTATTCTCAGGGCTTATATTCCTAGCTCTGTGCTTTGTGGGATGGTCACTCCTGTATCGCCTTGATATCATGATATCCACATTTTATCACTCTGTAGTTAATATTCAATTTTATTTCCAAGCCTTAAATAGTGCTACAATGAACACAAGGGTGCAGGTATCTTTGAGGCAGTGATTTTTATTTAAAATAGAGAGAAGTGAAATTGCTGAATCGGATACTTCTATTTAAAAATAAATCTTGGGGGGTGGAGACTGAGCCACAGCCGGCACTATGCAGAACTTATTCCTGGCTCTGTGCTCAGGGATCACTCGTGGCAGAGTGATCAAACGCAGAGGGGACCAAACGCAATACCAGCGATCAAGCATGGGTCAGAATTGTGCTAGTAGTGTTGCTTCAGCCCCCTCTTAAATTTCTGAGGAATCGCCATACCGTTTTCCTTAATGTCTATGCCAATTTACACTCCCACCAACAGTACAAGTGCTCCCTTCCCTCCACCTCCTGTTAACACATTCCCTTTTTTGTAAGAGCCATTCTAACAGGTGTAAAAGGGTATCATCATGGTTTCTTGCATCTCCCTGACGATTAGTGGTGTTGAGCACCCTTCCATATACCTAATTGCTGGCTATTTTTAAGTCTTGTGGGAAAATTTCTTTTTAGTTCCCTCCCACCTTCTCTGTCGTTGTAATGACCAGGAATTACGAGTGTATCTGGTCCTAAGGCTCTCTGGGGGGGTCTCATCATCAGGTGTCAATAATTTGTACCTGAGTTTTATATTAACATGTTTTTAGTACCTAAGAACAAATTGCCTTTCAGTTCAAAAGTTTGGAGGAGGATAATGAGGTATTTTTTTTTGTTTTATATAACTCACAATCATCAGTTATGTGCAAAGCAACTCACAAGGTAGAATCACTTAACACATGACATACACACTCCTGTTCAAGAAATCCTATTTTGCTGTTTTGGTTGTTTCTGCTAAAGAAATTTGAACTGGAGTAACAATCATTTTATTTTACTGGTGGACAAACAAAACTCAGAAAGCACAGTTGCAACATCAACAGATTCAGCAAAGACGGGAATCCAGTTCTCTCTGAATACACAGCACATTTTTGACTTACGTCATTTCTCTTCACCTTATACCGTCATAAGCCTTGACAACTGCGACAGTCTGTCTGAAGCATTAGGAACATTACTGTCTATTGAGAAACCCTGAGATTCTGGTGAAGTGCAGCTAAGGGGGAAGAAACAGCGTACCACTCCAGAGTCCTGGTTCCCCTGAGCAGGCACAGAACGTCACTGCTATTCTGTCAAAAAACAACTTCTCCTCTAAACTTTGTTTCTGTCATTACCAATGTGGTAGTAATCCAGGTTTAAAATCCTTACACATATATGAATGCCTTAAGAAATGAATGATGTAAGGACAATGTTAATTATATGATCAACATCTAGGAGCACAAGTTTCCAGAATTTTGTGGGGTAAAACTAGGTAAAGGCTTTCATGAGAAAGTAATACGTGAGCTAGGTCTTAACGAACTCCTCTTACGCCCAGAGAAGGGAAATGGCTTCTAAATAGCAGATAACATCTGAAAATATATAGCTTCTCTCCCTCTACGTTGCAATGGGTGGGGAACATTTTTTCTGCCAAGGATTCATTTGGATATTAATAACATCATTGGTAGGTCATAAAAAATAATCAACTTAGTGGCCAGATAGCTACGTGAGTTAAGGCGCTTGTCTTCCCTGGATCTGATCCCCACTACCACATATAATCCCTCACATACCGCCGAAAGTGCTCTGTGGGCAAAAAGCTAGGAATAGCACCAGTGTGGTCCAAAACCCAAAATAAATACTGAGCAAAACTTAAAACTCAAAAAACGTTAAAAAACAGGCAGCTATATTTGGTCAAACATTTATTTGCAGTTGCAGGAGCAGAGCCTGACCAAATGATTTCACTGCCCCGCCACGCACCACTGGTGATCGGTGGTAGCTTCCTTAAGAGTTTTTCTTTTATAAATCGACGTCACTTCCTTACTTCATAGCTGTATACTACAACCATTCATCTCATAGTTGTATACTATGAATTATTATGAAATTTATAATTTAACAGTTTAACTCATACACTAACAAGACTTAAAAAAAAACACACCCTCTTTTGTATGTCATAGAACCTTTGAAGTTCTCTACTGCCTCCAACTATAAAATTCAAACTCAAAGTCTTCCGCAAACCAAGAGCTGCAAACCCAAATTTCTTCCTAAAAATTCATTTAGGAGATAAAACAATGTATGATCAGCAAAGACAAAGCTACCAACAAATTTTGATCCTTTAGTGAGTAGAAGAAGGTGGGAATTTTAAAGGTATTGGAAAGACACTGTGAGTTTCACTAATCTCTAGAAATTTACAGTATAAGAAAGGAAAGCAAGATATGAACAGGGAAGAGTAACTTTAGAAGTTACATCAGGCCAGAGATGAGACTCAGTGGTAGAGTGCTTTTTTTGATTGTGAAAGGCCCTGGGATCAATCTTCTGGCACTGCAAAAAATAAATTTTTTAAAAAGAAGGCATCTCCAGCCGTCCCCCACGCCCCAGCGAGGTCGCCAGCTGCCCCCCACGAGCGGCTCTCGGGCACAGCCACGGCCCCGGAGGCACAAGGACTTAGCACAGAGAACCAGCCGCTTGGAGCAGAAAAGCAAATGGACTTGTGTTGAACCGCGCCATCAAGCCTGCCCGGAGGGGAAAGGGCGTTGACCGGCCCGCCCGCTCCTCTCTGGAAAGAAAGATGGCGGCCGCAAGGGAGCCTTGTGGAAAGCAGGTTTGAGCCGGGCTCGGGGGAGCGGCGGGGACCTCATGGGAAGGGGGGCTTTGTGGGCCGTCCCCCACGCCCCACCGAGGTCGCCAGCTGCCCCCCACGAGCGGCTCTCCGGCACGGCCACGACTCCAGGGCACAGAAACCAATCTCTTAACTAGCTAACTTTTAATAGAAATTCTTCCAGGGTCAATAAGTAAAATAGCAGAAGTAAAGTAAAGTAAAGGCCCTCCCGTTGATCATCGATTTGCTCGAGCGGGCCCAGTAACGTCTCCATTGGAGACTTTGTTGTTACTGTGTCTGGCATATCGAATACTCTCAGTAGCTTGCCGGGCTCTCTGAGAGGGGCGGAGGAATCGAACTTGGGTCGGCCATGTTGGCTGCGTGCAAGGCAGATGCCCTACCCGCTGTGCTATCGCTCCAGCCCAAAATAGCAGAAATTCAAAACCATTTTATTCTTAACATCATTTTATTCTTAAACCAAGTTGTAGAAAGCAAATCATTTCACAACGCTGTTTCAGCATGTCTGATTGTGGGGGGTGGGTCGTAAACTCTAAACAATAATTGTGCATCTTCTATCGAAATAATCTATCTAGTCAAAGTAGATAGAGTATTAACTAGAACTCATCTGCCTCACAAGAATTGGGAGGGGTGGGAGGTGGGGGTCTATTGGGGTTCGGGGTTAAAAATGAGTATTGGTAAAGGGAAATGTGTTCGGTATCTACATGACTGAGACCTAAACCCGAAAGCTCTGTAACTTTTCCCACAGTGATTCAATAAATAAATAATTAAAAAAAAAAAAAAAGAAGGCATCTCCTATAAGCCAGACTATAAACATGGTACCAATACAAGATAGTGAAAGGGCTGACACTAGACTTTGAGTAATTATTAATAAATATTAATACTTAACTACTAATAAATACTATTTCTTACATAATTTGGTATTCAGTAAAGCTATTTTGACACTATTAGAACTTAATCCCACATCTACACATTTATAGTGAGCAGTGTAAATGAAATATGAATAAAGAGTACAACTTTTCTTTGCTCTTAAACCATTCCCCACTAGAACAGTTAGGGCTTGGCACCTAGGAAGGAGGCATTCAAAACAATATTTAAGGCACAGGAATAGTGACATACTATAATAAGAAAGCATTCCATGATATAGTTCAAAGCTTCTTGAAATGCTATGAAATGATAAAGCTGTCACTTTGAGTGTTCAGATTCTTATCATATAGAATGAACTAGAATACTAAAAAAGATCTAAGCATACTATCTCTTCTTACCTCAGATGGATTATTCATTTGCCCTCCCCACTATTTACTTAGAATAGAACAGCTCCTTCATAGGGCTACAAGGGGGGCCAAAGTGATAAGTCTAGACGGTAGGGCGTACAGCCAACCGGTATCAGATATGGTTCCCTGAGCCCACCAGGAGTGATTACTGCGTGTAGAGCCAGGAGTAATCCCTTAGCACTGCCAGATGTGGCCCCAAAATAAAAACAAAACAGGGCTATATGAATCTTCATGAAATGACACTTGCCTGTCTTTCTAGTCTCTCAGTCCTAGAATCACTGGTCTTCATTGTTCTTTTCTTGCTAAAGTTCACTCCTACTTATCATGGAAGTCTTAACTCAAAACTGTTACTGACAATTTCTAGTAATTTCTTCACGAAAGCAAAACTCTAATACTTGAACTTCTTTGGAGAACTTTATAACAGCTTTAGCTTTATATCTGTTACTATTTAATATCTAATTCAACCAAAAAGTCTAGGGACCACAGAGATAGTACAGCAGCTAACCTCAGCTCAATCCCTGGCACCACATGGACCCCAAACATCGAGATGTTCAACCATAGCACCAGCACGGTGGCCTCATTAGTCCCTGGCAACACAGGACTGGAGCAGCACTGTTTCTTCAGATGCTTGCATTTGCTCCCAGAGAATTGGTAAAGGGGCTCCCTAAGCCTTCCAAACATTACTCAGACAACCAGACACACCCCCCACCCCTCAAAAACAAGTGAATTTATAAGAGCAAATCTATAGGTTAAATTTTAACACATGGTAAAAAAAATACTGTAAAATATATAGAATATTTAAAAAGTTCAGATTCAGGGAATGAATCCAGAAATAGTATCATGTATCCTCCTAGGCACTACTTTAAAACCGAAAAGACATGGGCCTGGAGTGATAGCACAGCGGGTAGGGCATTTACCTTTCATGTGCCCGACCTGGGTTCAATTCCCAGCATCCCATATGGTCCCCTGAGCACTGCGAGGAGTAATTCCTGAATGCATGAGCCAGGAATAACCTCTGTGCATCGCCAGGGTGAGACCCAAAAAGAAAAAACAAAACTAAAAGACATTTGCATTTAAACAATATCCCAACTCTAAGTCTTTGTCTATAAAATACAAATAAACTTAAAAAATGAGACTACACCGGGCCAGGCACATAGGCTAGTATGGAGGAAGCCCAAATTTAATCTGTAGCACTGCATGGTCCCTTTAGCAAAGCAAGAGCCCTAAACAACATACTGGGAGTAACCTAAGAACACTGCTGAGTATGGGCCAAGAACCAAAAATCAAAAGCAAAACTCTATAATACCTGAACTTCTGTGGGGTACTTGTAACAGTTTTAGCTTTGTATCTGTTACTATTTAACATCTAATTCAACCACAGAACATAGTGTCTAGGGACCAGATAGATGGGACAGCAGCTAATCCCAGTTCAAGCCCTGGTACCACATTGTACCCCAAACATGGACAGGTTCAACCAGAACTACACTTTTAAATGAAAAAACAGTAAAAGTTGCTTAAAATGCATGGCAGGGATGGAGAGATGTTATAGGGGTTTAAGGTTCTTGTCTTGCACATGGCTGACCCTTTACCCAACACTGCATATGGTCAGAACCAAAAGCAAGCCCAGAGCACCAGCAATGTGGCCTTGAAACAAAACAGATACGAAGGTAATAATCTATGGCACATTGCTAAATGCTATGTAACGGGTGCCTATACATAATAAGCCTTGGTCCTAATTAATTCATATAAAGTGTGTTTCTCCATGTTCGATTTACATAACAATTATAATGTTCTTTCAGGCTGGTTAAAAATTCTGAAAGAGTCATGGTTTGTCACACCTTTTGTTACTATTTTTAATCTGGTTCTACATTCTTGTCATAATGGATAACAGATTTTTATTTTGAGATACACGCAAGCCATTCACATATCTATTTACAATACAAAAATCTTTTCTTAAAATGAATATTTTATTTTGGTAGCCAGTGACCATCAATCAAAGAAAGAAAAGAAAATTAATTTCATGGAGAATGACAAATCTATGGAGTGGTTTACAGGAAGTGAAGAATGAGATGATGCAACTAAACCAAGTTAAAATCATAACTACAAATGTCAAATTAACTGCAAGACAAGTCTCAAAGGGACATTAACAGTTTTGAAGTGTTATGCAACTTTCTGTTCCTTTCATACTTCATAATTAATTATATGTAAAAGTTATAAATATATTAATAGCTAAAAATTCCAATATATGAAAGTAATGGTTTATAATTTAAAGCTCTGTTTTGATACTCTTCCATCTTCAAATCAGATTCTGTCATCCGAGGGTGATGCTCCATTAAGCTGCGGTTTGAACTTCCTCAGCTTGACAAGAAAAGCTATTTTAAGGGGGAGAAAGGCAAGGTCATTATAATAATTAGAAGAAGAAACCCTTTAAAATGTTCTGAAAACACTACTCACCTGTATGACCAATTTGCCAGTGTATAGGTCTAGCAATATAGGGAACTGATCCGTATGGAAAATCATAATGTGATTCCTCTGCTGTAGAAAAAAACGTGTAAGCTACATTTTATAAGTTGTTCACAAAATTATTAAGATAACGGTAATAGTCCTGTAACTGTAAGGTTTTTTCTCTTAGACATTTATTTTGATTCTGGGGCAACACCAGGCAGTGCTTAGAGGTTACTACTGGCTCTGCACTCAGGGATTAGTCACTCTTGGATGTGTTCAGGGGACCATAAGAGATGCTGGGGATCCAACCCAGGCTGGCCATGTGCAAGTAAGCACCCTGACCACTGCTCTACTTCTCTGGCTCCTCAGACCTTTATTTTAAAAGCAATTGTTTTCTAAGCTACTGAGTCAGTTACCTAATAAATATCAAATGTTATATAATAAACTTAAATGGTTTTAGAACCAAATACATAAACATGATACAGTCAATGGATACTAGAAAACTTGTTTATGGCCTAAATAATGTGTACTTACAATAAATTTTCTTCTTTGAAAAAACCCTCAGAATCTTAAAATTTACTTTTTGGAATATATTTGTGTATAAGTCTCTACTAAATTCTTTACTTCCACCAATAATGATAAATTAAAATACTCCTTCATATTTTTAAAATATTTCCAATCTAATCTTCTGTCAAGTAAAATACAAATGTTACTAAAATCTCACTTCTTCAAAATGTTTTATATTTTATCTATTTTTTAAAAATGTTTTATGTTTTAAAAGAGGGAATTATTATTCTGTGCCTCAGAGATATAACAGAAAAAAAAAACTACACCTGAGAATTGTATTTTTTTGTAATTTATTGATCACTGCATAGTAAACTTTTTGTATTTTTTGTAATTTATTGATCATTGCATAATAAATGGAGAAATGAAGCCCATTTCTCCATTTATGATTGCAAAGATAAGCATCAACAGCCCCCCCCCCAAAAAAAAAACTCACCATGGTCATCTTCATGAAAACTGTCATCTTCAGGTTTCATAGAATTTGACTGTAGATCTATGTGGCTTTTAGGCTCCACTTTTGGGGGTAAATTTCCATTTTTCTGTTTAACAGGGCAAACCAACCAATCTCTGACTATGACTTCACTTATCTTTTCACATGAGAGATCAAGTTCAGAGATTCGAATTCCATCTAAAAGTTCGATAACCTGTGTGATGCTTTCAAAAAAGTGAATAGTTTACATTTGTAAAATAATGAAGTTCAGTCTCTTACCTAAATTGAAATGATATGAGGGGAAGAAGGATTAAACTGCAAGTTAGGCCACAAAATAAGCAATTTCATAAAATACTAAGTAAAAACACATACACTGACCATAATTCAACATTATTATTCACATTATGCTTTTAAAACTTTTCTTCCAAATGAGAGTAAGCATATTACTGTTTATATAGTTAATGCTTTAAAAAATAATAGGACTAATGTGAGACATTCATTCCCTAACAGTTTTATGAACTGACATATACGCCTAACTCAATTTGAATAAACATTAAGCTACTGCTTAGACAACATAAAATGTACTCCAAATCACATCATGCGCAAGGGAGCGTAACAGAACAATTTATGCATTGCATTCAGGAGACTCAGGTTTGATCTGTAACATCAGGGTGGCTTCTAGCCATTGCTGAACGTAGTCCAAAAAGTGAAAACAAAAAACCCATATCACCAAGAACAGCTACAGTACTTACTTTGCTAGATATAAAGCACATACACCACCTTGTTTAAGATTTTGGTAAAACACAGGCAAAGCAACTTGAGGATTCAACATAACCAGAGCTACCTATCCGCAAAGAAAAAAGGTTAGACTTTAAATTCTGTTTAAGCAAAGATTTTCATTTTTTATTATGCAAAACGATATCCTTTTAGAAAGCAATTCTCAGTTACAGTATTTCATTTTTAAAATAGAGTACTATTCCAGAAGCATTCCCAGCTCTAGCTTATTAACTGGATACCATAAGACAACTCCAGTTCCTTTGTAGATCCTCGTCTGATGTTGTCACTGTCACTGTCCGCCCATTGTTCATCGATTTGCTCCAGCGGGCCCAGTAACATTGTGAGACTTGTTACTGTGTCTGACATATCGAATACGTCAAGGGGAGCTTGCCAGGCTTTGCGGGGCGGGCGAGATACTCCCAGTAGCTTGCTGGGGTCTCTGAGAGGGACGGAGGAATCAAACTCGGTTGACCGGGTCAGCCGCATGCAAGACAAACACCCTATTCACTGTGCTATCGCTCCACTGATGTTTTGCATGCTAAAGAATCTAAAACTAAGAAAAAAATTTTAAAAACTCACTCATACCATTCATACCTAAAGACTAAATCTTATATTTTGAAAGTGAACTCCTCTCACTACACAGAAGTACAATCTGGTAGTTTCATATCTAGAAATATACTGGTAGCAGGGATGTTTTCATAGGTTTCAGAAATTATACATTCTTCATGAATATTTTTGTATTGCTGCTTGCAAGTATGCATTTCCAAACTGGAATGTAGGAGTAAACAGTTTAAAGATGCACAAGTTACATCTTTAAAGATGTAAAGATGTTCCAGTTTAAAGCGTTCACTTCATTTGTGGTTTTATAATTAAAGATTTTTATGTTCTCCCAATTATGAGCTAGTTTTAAACATCGTTGGGGTTGGAGGGGGAGGAATACTCTGAACTTGTCGATTTACTGCATCCAAAAAGGTATAATACAACTTGTGATACTTTTTGACCACATAAAAATTGTAGAGGTATACCAGAGAAAGGGAGAAGCTTCAAGAGAATCTAAAGGTCAAACTATGAAAAAGGTGATCAAGAACCCAAGGCTCTCCTCCTTGATGATACCCTAGGAAGATTGTTATCCAGGTGGGGGCAATTTGGGAAAAGCCCTACCAAAAAAAACCAACTGCGGGGGTGGGCCAGAAAGGCAATACAGCAAGTATGGCATTCGCCCTGCACGTGGCCCATCCAGGGTCAATTCCCAGCATCCCATATGGCCCTCTAAGCACCACCAGGAGTAATTCCTCAGTGCAGAGTCAGCAGTAACCCTGAGCACTACTGGGTGTGACCCAAAAAAGAAAAAGAAAAAAAAAATGTAACTTGTGCATCTCAAACATGATGTACCTATCTCTCCCAATGCAGATTTTTTAAGAAAATTTATCTAAATCTATTTTACTTCACTAGAAACAATTGTAACTGTATATTTTAAAACTTGGCAGTACTAATAATAAAGCAGTCTTCAGCCATATTTCATGCACATAAAAAAGCAGAGAAAACATAATTTAGTTGACAACAAAAGTGCCTATCACAAATATATCCTTTTATATTCAAAAATTTCTAAATATTTAAAAATTCTAAAACGAAAGAATTGTTTATTTTTTCATTCTTCCTTCAGCTACAGAAAATAGGACTGTATTCACAAATGATGTCAAATGAATACAATGAGTAAATGAGGGGGAAAAAAGTCAAAATACAAACCAGCGTCTTTGGGGCCAGAAAAATAGTTTATGGGTTAAGGCATTTGACTTGCACGCATGCCGCCAACCAAAGTTTGATATCCCCAGCACTACATACGGTTCGCTGAGCAAAGAGCCAGGAGTTCGTTCCTGAGTAGGACAAGGGATGACCCAGGTCCCACCAAAAAGAATTGGTAACTTTCATAGATAGCCAACAGCAGAAAGCTAAGATAGGTTGGTCCCTTAATATGTTTATTAAGTTATAAATGATTTGATTGTTTTATTAAGGGGAGCGTGGGGAGACAGCACAAAGGTTCA
Source organism: Sorex fumeus (assembly GCF_029834395.1). NCBI lineage: Eukaryota > Metazoa > Chordata > Mammalia > Eulipotyphla > Soricidae > Sorex > Sorex fumeus. Next base: position 8,573,849 of record NW_026606063.1, on the reverse strand, counting down.
AGCAAACTGCCTTGAGGAAGCCAACCCCAGTTTGATCCCCAGCACTGCATGGTACCCCGTACATGGCTGGAAGCAACCCTTCGCATTGAGTCACACGCCCGACCCAAAACAGTATTAATGGGTAAAAGCAACAGCATTCCTTATTTTTTCACCAAATGCACCAAGCCCCTTCTGTGTACCAAGCATTCTGCTAAGTTTAAGGACACACAAAAAAAGCTTATATTGTTATGGGAATTAAAATTCTTATGAAGGGATGGATATCACACAGACCCCAGTAAATAGGAGTCAAGGGGACAAAGACATGAAGAACAGTTGGAATTATAGAGAATCATATGAGAGAAACAGGGCAGGGAAAGGAGTGCTATTTTATACTTAAGTTGAAAAGAGTTTTTAAAAAAAAACCTGAAGAAAATGGTAATGCTTACCCTGCGGAAATTAAGGGGAAAAGTATGCTCCCGTTGGAGGAAACGGCAAATACAAATGCTCTGAGGCCGTAGACTACTTCGTGGGTCTGAAATGGCCACTGTCACTGCAGTGGGGACAAAAAAGGAAAAAAGACAAAGTGGGTACTCGAGACAGACTAAGAGTTTAGCTCTGCTTGAGGAAGGTCACTGGTCTTCCCAACAGCTCTGTAGAATTTTACTTGGTCTGCACCATTTGTCAACACTTGGCACTGTCATTTTTAATATTTGCCACCCGAATATATGTATATGTTAGTGTATAATTATGGTTTAAATTTTTAACTCCTTAATGATTTGCTTTTCATGTGATTACCAATTTTTTCTTTAAAGAAGTGCCTATTCAAATCTCGTGCCTTCTTTTTTCCCTTTTTTGATTTTTGGGCCACACCCGGAATTGCTTAGAGGTTATTCCTGGCTCTGTACTCAGGGATCACTCCTGTACTTGTTGCTCAGGGGACATACTGGGAAGCCCAGGATTGAATCTGGGTTACCCATGTGCAAGGCAAATGCCTCTCCTTTATACTATTACCCCTGCCCCTTTTGCTTATTTTAAAGCCGGGTTGTTTTCTTGTTGAATCTTGAGTTTACATTAGGTTTTCATCAGATATGTGATTCAGAAATATTTCTCTCAATCTAATTTTTCTTATTCTTTTACTACACAAAAGTTTCATATTTCAATGGTTCTGATTATGCTTATACTAAATCTTAAAATTGAATAGCAAGAAAAACAGGTAAGTCACTAGAAAGTTTTAAAGAATGACATGATCTGGCTTTTCCCACTCTGGTGACGCATGTTCTCCGTTTCTCTCCTCTGTTCTTGCCCCTCTGGAGAAGCCAGTGCTCTTATTTTTTGTTCCTGGGGGCGGGGGTGGGGCACACACCAGCTGTCTCAGGGCTTACTCCCTGCTCTGTGGCTCAGGGGGTCTCATGAGGTACTGAGGATAGATCTGCCTTGAGCTCGACAAGTATCATACCTGCAGAACTAGCTGGCCTTCCATGTTCTCCCTTGAACACTTCATTCCTCTCTTTCTCTTCCCTCACATCTAAGTAAATTTTTATAAATAAGAAATCTGTCAATCCTTCTGAATGCTCTGTTAACATCACCATTCATCAGTCACTGGAGTCAAATCTGGGATTATTTTCACCTTGAATTCTCACTTGACAATCTGTGGGGTTTGGAGGTATCTGTTTAAGAGTACAAGCATGTATTCTGGGCCAAAATCACCGTTCAATGGGCTGGAGCGCAAGCTTTGCAAGCAAGAGACCACAGGTTTGATCCACAGCACCATGTGTTCCTCTGAGCACTTCCAGAGTAACCCCTAGCAAGCAGCATCTGAGCACCTTCAGGCAGAACCCAAAGACAAATGAAAAGTATATCCTCTCACAAATCTACCTAGGTCTACTGCAATGTTTTATGTCAGGACCTTATCATCAATGCAATGAAATATCACAACAGCTTTCTACACCGCCTCTATTCTTCTACAAGTATTTTTAGTTGTTTTTTTTTTCTTTTTGGGTCACACCCGGCGATGCTCAGGGATTACTCCTGGCTCATGCAGTCAGGAATTGCTCCTGGCGGTGCTCGGGGGACCCTATGGGATGCTGGGAATCGAACCTGTGTTGGCCATGTTGGCTGCGTGCAAGGCAAACGCCCTACCCACTGTGCTATCTCTCCAGCCCCGATTCTTCTACAAGTATTTTTAAATGAAATACATTCTACGCCTCTCAAGTCACCTTAGTTTCCTATTATCGTGATATACATACAAGTGTTCATTATCGAGCCCCTCACGACTGCATTCACAGCTTCATCTTTGTGTTGTAGTTGTTGTAGGGCACACCTGGTAGTGGCGAGGGGACCATGCACTGCTGACGGTCAAACCCAGGCCTCCTGTAGGCGAGGCATGACTCAGCCCTTCTACTGATCTCACCTTGATACCCAACGGTACCACCTTGGTATTTCACAAATCTTCCTGTTTTTTGATTTTTTTCATCTAGATTGAAAACTTCTTTAAAAGTCTACATTTTTTTGGTCTGCAGAGCAACATGGTACACAGCAGGTCTTTAGTGCACGCTTGTAGAATAAAGTGGTTTAGTAATTCAAAGGAAGATGATGTTAGATAATAAGCTGAGAGAAGCAAAGCAGCTTGAGGCTGACTCGGAAGGACCAGTCTTTGAACGAAAAGCTCCTAAAGAGTTTTCCAGCAGAAGAGTAGGGTGGCTTATGCAAGTGATGAAAGGACTGGCCCAGAAGTGAGGAGGTGAAATGGCAACTAGCTGGAGGATTAAACAAAAGGAGCAATAATAAATGAACAAGTTAAAAAAGAAAAATCAAGCAGTGGGAACATAACAGCTATTTCTTTTTCATATACCTTTTCACTACCTTCAAGCAGTGCTTTAAAAAACTGAAACTTTTTTTTGGGGGGCGGGGGGCACTTCAAGATGCTCAGGGATTATTCCTGGCTCACTGCTCAGGGATCACCTGGCAATATTTGGGGGAGCATATAGGGTGCTGGAAATTGAATCTGGGTCAGCCAAATCTGGGTCAGCCATGTGCGAGACAAATGCCCTGCTACTGTACTAGCTCTTCATCCCCTTGAGAGACTTTCTTAAAGGAGCATGCTTTATGTAACTTTACAGATAAAGTTCTATATCATGATTCTGCATTATGATTAACTCATTTATAGGTAACAACTACAATACTTTGCTCCGAATACTTTGGCTAACAGCTGGCAGCTCTCTATATTCTCTCATACTGAGTAGTCATTGGGCATCATTATTGAAAGAGATTCAAGCAAGTTTATCCAGTAAGAAGTACTTTCTTTAAATCAAGGATGCTTCTTCAAAGGGCTTCTAGAAACTAAATTACGAAAAACTCTGTTATGAATCAGTGAGAGAATAACACGGTGTAAGGTGCTTTCTTATATGCATCCAATCCAGGTTTGGCCTCCCAGTACTCGTATGGTCCCCGTGAGCACAGCCAGGGGTCACTCCTAAGCACTGCAAAGAATGGACCAAACCCTACCCTTTCTACCCCCCAAAAAGAACATTGTATGTGTATTTCCATCAAAGAAAATCCTGATCTGCTATGTGACTGATACCTAGCAGATCCATTTTATGGATAGCCTATTTACAGCAATTCACCTTTTTGCCCAAACTGAACAGTAAATGCAAGCCAAATAGTGAGGAAAAAAAGAACTGTGGTATTTGTGAATAAGAGGCTATGCCAAGGGCCAGAGCGATAGTACAGCAGGTAAGACATTTGCCTTACAAGCAGCTGACCTGGGTTTAATCCGCGGCATCTCATATGGTCCCCCAAGCACCGCCGGGAGTAATTCTTGAGTGCAGAGCCAGGAGTAACCCCTGAGCATTACTGGGTGTGACCCAAAAACAAAACAAAAACAAACAAAAAAAACAAGACAAAGCAGCTAGGCAGAGAAAATGATAGGCTTATAATGATACTAAAGACAAAAACCAAGCCTGATAAAAAATATGCTCTGAATTTTATTATCAGTTGTCATTTAGTTTCCCTTTTAAAGACCCTAAAATAGGGCCGAGGATCTAGGTCAGCAGTTGCTACCTGTGAGGTGCCTTGGATTCAATACCTAAGATCTCAAAAAAATTTTTTAAATATTTTTTTAAATTTTGGTTTTGGGGTCATACCTGGCGATGCTCAGGGGTTATCCCTGACTCTACATTTCAGGAATTACTCCAGCGGTGCTCAGGGGACCATATGGGATGCTGGGGAGCAAACCCAGGTCAGCCACGTGCAAGCCCTACCTATTGTACAATTGCTCCAGCCCCCGAAAATATAAAAAAATAAACAAAGGCCCTAAAAATACCCAAACTTCCAACAGCCAATTAAGGAACTTGAAGACGGCCTGACCCAGACCATAATCCTTTCTCAAACTACGAACATTACAAGGAGAGAGCAGCTAGAATATTACTCACGGTCACGGTCCTCCCATTGTTCATCAATTTGCTCGAGCGGGCCCAGTAACACTGTGAGACTTGTTACTGTTGTTTGGCATCTCAAATACGTCACGGAGAGCTTGCCAGGCTCTGCCGTGTGGGCAAGATACTCTCGGTAGCTTGCCGGGCTCTCTGAGAGGGGCGGAGGAATCGAACTTGGGTCGGCCACGTTGGCTGCGTGCAAGGCAAACGCACTACCCGCCGTGCTATCGCTCCAACCCAGAACATTACTAGAATTCTGAAACTTTGGAGCTAATTAATACTCATGGCCCTACATCTCCACTATCACTGGTCATAGCTTAAAATCTCACTCTTGGAGGACTGGAGAGATAGTACAGTGGTAAGGAGCTTGCCTTGCACTTGGCCAACCCAGGTTCAATTCCCAGAGCCCCATATAGTCCTGGAGTTCTGAGAGGAGTGATTCCTGAGCGCAGAACCCTGAGCGTCACTGGGTATGGACCCCTAACACCCAAAAAAGTAACTCTTGGGCTAGGAAAGATATAGCTAGAGCACGTGCACAGTACATGATCCCACTAGCACTGCCAAGAATCAGCCCCAAAAACTAAACCAGGAGTAGCGCCTCAGTACCAATATATTCCCAAAACCAAATAAAAATGTCACCCTCCTGTTATCAATCCTTTTTATCGTCATAGTATTTTACTGTTTTTCCCTTAATTCAATCTCTCCCAATTTCCTTACAAATGTGTCAACTTCTGTTTCTAAAGCCTTGTTAATGATAAATGTCTCAATCATCACTATCTTTTAAAGACCACTCCTCTAGGTCCTGACCTTGACTGTCAAAATAGTCATCTTACCTATTCCCTCTCAAATGGAAACATTTACGACTTCAAATCTCACAACACAAGGTGAATTCCTGAGCTCGCTACAGTCCCAGGCGTTATCCCCTTAGTCTAGAAATGCCGAGGCTTGTGATACTCAACCATTTACTCCTAGTCTCTAATCACTACCCAACAGTTATTAAAAACACTGAAGGGGACGGGAGTGGGGTGGGGATGTGGTACAGTAGCAGAGCGAAGCTTGTATATGTGTGAAGCTCTAGGCCTGATCCCTGGCACCAAAAAGAAAAAGAGAAAAAGAGAAACACACACAAAATTAAAATGCCACATCTGGCAGCTGATAAGATGGCTCTCTGCCAGAAGTCCAACCATGGTAACTCCTCCCATTCTTAAGAGTCAACAATGACCTACATAATAAGGGAAACCTTTCACATGATCTTTGTGATAACAAAACACCTACATGGCAAAACTTACCGCATCAAATATTAAGGATCTGATGTCCTGCGTTGCTCTGGAAATATCCTTATGAATAAATTCCACATTATCTGGCCATTCTTCTGCATGACTTATCTTCCATGAATCACGCCAATGTCTGTAATTCTTCTTAGCCAATTCATGGTGATCTTTTCGTATTTCGAAACTTATAACTCTTCCTTGTGGTCCAACTTAATTTTTGAAAAAGTACAATTTATATCAGCATTTAAAAAAAATCAAAATTTGATTTTACAAAGGTACTAGAAGTGAAAGAACAATTCAAATAGGCCAAGATTATAAATGTTTCTATCCTATCGAAGATACCCAGTCAACTCCCCTCATTAGAGGCTACCTTATTTCCCACTATTTACTCTTTCTGGGCTGGAGCAATAGCACAGCGGGCAGGGCGTTTGCCTTGCACGCAGCCAACCCAAGTTCGATTTCTTCGTCCCTCTCGGAGAGTCCGGCCATCTACCAAGAGTATCCCGCCTGCAGAGCAGAGCCTGCCAAGCTCCCTGTGGCATGTTCGATATGCCAAAAACAGTAATAGGTCTCACAATGGAGACACTACTGGTGCCCGCTCAAGCAAATCAATGAGCAATGGAAGGACAGTACTACAGTGCAGTGCTATTTACTCTTTCCAAAATTCACATGGGTGAATAGATGAACATCAGGTCCAAAGAGTCCCTGTTTTTAACACACATTATGATGCGCTATATATACACTGCCCTACACTTTCTGTTTTACTCACCAATGCCTTTTCAATGAATTAACAACCTAGTGGATTATTTTCAACAGATCTTCCATTAAATGACTATGTCAGTTCATTTAGTGACCTACCAATGAACACTTGTTGTTAATCTTATGCTATTAAACAGTATTAAAGTGAAAATTCTTATGCATAAATCTTTGTACAAGAGCCAGCATTATCTGCTAAATAGAAGTCTAACAGTAGAATTGCAGGAAGTCCTAGCTATAGCCAATTAGGCAAGGAAAAAAAATTAAACGGATTCAACTTTGGAAAAAGGAGACTTTGGTCACACTGTTTGAAACTTTTGATACTTCACTACCAACACAGGAAAGCAGTTAAGTTACAAAATCAAAATCTGGTTTAAATGTGAATGCCTTCTGAGTATTTTTCCAAACATTTTTATCCTTTGTTATTACAAACAATCTGAATGGTCCATCATCTAAGTTCCGTTTATTTATCCCAATCGCATACCTGCTTTGGATAAAAACAGGCTCATTCCACCAGAGCCGGAGCCAGCTTCCAAGACAGTATCACCTGGGCAGATGTCCATCATCAAGAGCAACATACTCACATCCTATGATTAAAACACAGTATAGATGACTGTGAGCAAGAAATATACACCAAGCGCTTATTCGACAATCTAACAGAATGTCGAACATGGAGGAATAAAAAACGGTTTAGACTCAAGGATCAGTTAGCATATCAAGTGTCCCTTCAACTCAATGATAGGAATTCTGAGGAAGACATCAGTGTCTTTACTTACTTTAAAGATAGTAGAGAATTTAAGAAAACAATCAAGATAAAAATAGCTTTCATCAATACAGAAGTGGAATAAACAATGTGCCGATCTCAGTAAGTGAGATAAGAAGACCTGAGTGACAAGGCTGAAGAATTAGAACCTGGCCTGAGGTATCACCACTGAAATGATATAAATGCCATGGAAAAAATAAGTAAATCAGGCCAGAGCGGTAGTGCAGTTCACCTGGTTTAACACTCAGTGTCCCATATGGACACCCAAGCCCTGCCAGGAATAATCTGAGTGCAGAGCCAGGAGTAAGTTCTAAGCACAAAACCCAAAAAATAATAAATTTTAAAAACATATATACATAATATAAAATATAGATACACTCATTGCAGGGGCTGAGCGTTGAACCGGTTGTCAACATGCCTTGTATTCACAAGGGCCTGAATTCATTCTCCAGCCTGGGTGGCCCCAAGCAACACTGCATTGATGGGCTGAGTATTGAATCATCTGGTCCACACAGCATCCCCTGGGCACTGTTTGGGAGTGCCCCCCCCACCCTCCCAGCACGTTAAATAAATGGCATTGTATGAAGCGTAAAGACTCCAGTCATGACAACAAAGAAAAGGGCAAGTATGGAGGTAAAGAGAAAATTTTAAAAAAAAACTTCCAAAAAAAAAAAAGATTATTGCTCCCCAGGGGGGGCTGAAGAGGGAGCTTGCCTTGAATGTCACTGGCCCACCCAGGGTTGACAATGGCATCCCAGGTAGTCCTCCAGCCCCACTAGGAGATGAGTGTTAGGTGGGTGTGACCCCCCCCCCAAAAAAACTAACCCTACATAGCTGCTCCTATGGACCTAACCTTTCGTCTTAAAATCATGCCATCTAGTGTGCAGAAAGTGGACAAAGGACCAAACGTGATATTCCTGAGTCTGTACTGCAAACCACAATGCCCAAAAGTAGGGAGAGATTATGGTGAATCATGTCTTCCATGAGAAAGGGGGGGGGGGGGGTGTACCGGGGAGATTGGTGCTGGGGAGTGTGCACTGGTGGAGGGATGGGTGTTTGATCATTGTGTGATTGCAACCCACACATGAGAGCCCGTAACTACCTCAAGGCGATTCAATTAAACTAAAAATACACACGTATGCCACCTATTAGTGATGGGTTACGAAGCAACGGAATCTAGCAGGAAGACCACCTTTCAGACGCCGGCTGAACGACCTTAAGAAAATCCTTTCGGGGGGCTGGAGCAATAGCACAGCGGGTAGGGCGACTGCCTTGCACGCGGCCGACCCGAGTTCGATTCCCAGCATCCCACATGGTCCCCTGAGCGCCGCCAGGGGTGATTCCTGAGTGCAGAGCCAGGAGTCAGCCCTGAGCATCGCCAGGTGTGACCCAAAAAGCAAGAAAAAAAATAAAAAAGAAAGAATCCTTTCGGGGGCGGGTGCAGGGACAGCAGGTAAAGCGCCCGCCCTGCCCGCAGCCGATCCGGGGGTCGACCCCCGGCACGCCCCCCTCCACCACCCCGGGGTGACGTCACCTTGGGGTACGCGATGGCAGGTCCCCGCTGCATCAGCAGCACGTAGTCCTCCAGCGCCGGCCTCCGCAGCAGGTGCTCCCGGCCCGCCGAGCTGCGCACCACCTGGCCGGGCAGCCGCCCCAGCACGTCGCGGTGCCAGACGGTGCCCCAGCTGCTGTTGAAGTGCCCGTCGGGGCTCAGCCGGAACAACCGCAGGCGGCGAGCGTCCCCCCGGCCCGCCTCGGCCAGGACCAGCTCCCCGGGCCGGAAGGGCGCGTCCCCCGCCGACCCCCGGCCCGCGCCCGGCTCCGCGCGCCCTCCCGCGGGGGGCCCATCCCGCGCGTCCCCGGCCGGGGGGCGCGCGCAGGACAGCGCCCGCGCTCCCGCCGCGGGCTCCGGCCCGAGACGCCCAACGCAGGACGCCCGGGCCTCGGGGGCCGCCCGCCGCAGCGAGCCCCGCAGCCACCAAGCCGCCCGCGCCCGCACGCCCGCGGCCAGCATGGCGGCCGACCCGCGCGGGCGCAGCCTGGTGACGTCACCGGCGAAGCCCCGCCTCTGCGCGCCGGAAGCGGCGCGGCTGCGCGGCTGCGCGTGCGCGGCACACCCGGAAGGGCAGGAGCGAGCACGCGGGAGGCGCCTGCCCGAGCGGCCGCCGGCTCGTTCCCCACGCGGGACCCTCTGTGCCTGTTGGCAATGCGAGCACAGTGCGCGGTCGGCCGCCGACGAGTCCCCGCCACCCTCTGTGGGCACTGGAGGCTGAGAGACCTCCCCGTAAGGGGCTGCGGGGTCTGGGAGGTCTCGGCCCGGGAGAGCGTGCCAGCACCCGGCTGCTCTGACGTCATCCTGCCAGTCCAAGGGCATTGACCCCGCCGTGCGGTGGCTCGTTTTGTTTCACGACTCGTGCAGTGCCCACCGGCAGGCTCGGATGGCCCAGAAGGTCCATGGGTGGGGCAGGATCCACTCTCTGCTCAGTTACACTTTTTTTTTTTGAAACTTTATCATATTTTCTATGTTCAGATAAAATACTGATGTATGCCTTCTGATAGAGTAAGTAATACATAGGGAAAGTTATATTCTCTAAAAAATCAAAGATTCCTATTTTGTAGTGTAAATTATCTACATGAAGGGTAATTCCAATGATCTAGCGTATATAATACTAATTATGAATCACATTATCATATAACAAATGTAAGAAGCATTTAGATTCTTAAATATTGAGCTTTTCAAATAATGAAGGAATAGCTGGAGCGATAGCACAGCGGGTAGGGCGTCTGCCTTGCACGCAGCCAACATGACCGACCCTAGTTCGATTCCTCCGCCCCTCTCGGAGAGCCCGGCAAGCTACCGAGAGTATCTCGCCCGCACGGCAGAGCCTGGCAAGCCCCCCGTGACGTATTCGATATGCCAGACACAGTAACAACAAAGTCTCCAATGGAGACGTTACTGGGCCCGCTCGAGCAAATCGATGATCAACGGGAGGGCCTTTTTAGTATAAAATCTTATCCTTTTTTTTATTAAAAAATTTTTTTGATAGTGAGACATCATGAGGTACAGTTGCAGACTTACACATTTTTGTGCTTGGGTTTCAATTATACAATGACACTTTTTATAATGAAGCTGTAACATTTAGTTGAGTAGTTAGCTCTACTCCCAACAATCTTAAAAGGAAAGAGTTTTTTCCTCCCACTCTGGTGAAGCCCGTGATCTCTCTTGATCGGCACCACGTATGGTCCCAAGCCTCGCCATGGTGACCCCTGAGTACAGAGCCTAGAGTAAACTCGGAGCACCTCCAGGTGTGACCCCCCTCTCTCCCCCCCAAAATAATTTTTTTTTTTTGCTTTTTGGGTCACACCTGGCGATGCACAGGGGTTACTCCTGGCTCTGCACTCAGGAGTTACTCCTGGCGGTGCTCAGGGGACCATATGGGATACTGGGAATCGAACCCGGGCTGGCCGCGTGTAAGGCAAACGCCCTACCCGCTGTGTTATCTCTCCAGCCTCGAAATAATAATTTTAAAAGAAAGAAAAAAAGGTCAGAAAGATAGTACAAGGGATAAGGTGCTTGCCTTGCAAGGTGGAGAGTAAGATCTGAGGGGCTAGAGGAGGTACGTATTACCAAACCACAAAAAAATTGGTCAGGAATGTAACTCATCAATAGATCCCTTCTTTAGCATGTATGATGCCCTGAGTTCAGTCCCTGGCTTCGTGGGACTGAGACACACACACAACAGTGGGAATTAAAGAAAACTGCGTGACACTTAAAATGGGAGAATCTTCGGGTCTGGAGTAATAGCACAGTGGGTAGGGCGTTTGCCTTGCAGGCGGCCAACCCGAGTTCGATTCCCAGCATCCCATAAGGTCCCCTTAGCACTGCCAGGGGTGATTCCTGAGTGCAAAAGCAGGAGGAACCCCTGAGCATCGCCGGGTGTGACCCCCAAAAAAGCAAAAAAGAAAAGGGATAATCTTATTTCACCTACCAACGCTCGCTAAACACCATTTTTGTTGTATGTAATCTAGAGGATCCTGGGCAGGATGATCCGGACTATGAGCCAAAACATGAGAGCACCAAGAACTAACCTGCGTCCTTGGGATTCCTCCACTGAAAATGCCCCGAGATCCTCTCTTTTTCCTCAGGGTTGCTCTTTGAGAACGACTCACTCACCTCCATCCTCACCACCCATACTGCACTTAGTAGGAGCCTCAGTAAAACTCTTCTGTCCTGCATTGCATTCTTAAATTACCCTCAACTCAGGAGCCAAAGTTAATTGTGAAGCATTTTAAGCCCTGTATTTGTTTTTCCCTCGTTTTAAAATAAATGCACAAAAGTAACAAAATGCTCAACGTAAAACCTTTGTTATATTGGACTGGTAAGATAGCAAAGGGCTGCAAGCATGTTTTACTTACTAGAAACCCCAGGTTGAATTCCTGGTACGCACGATACCCAGACATCCTTGAGCATTGACGTGCGTGGTCTCTCCAGCCCCCAGAAATAAAAAACTTTTTTAGGAGTCAGAAGTGTGCCTGAATAATAAAGCATATACTTTGCATCCTCGATAATCTATACATATTTTTTGCTTGGGGGCCACGCCCAGTGATGCTCTGGGTCTGCACTCAAGCAATATTCCTGGCAGTGATTGGGAGACCGTGTGAGATGGCTGGGATCAAGCCCGGGTTGATCCCTTTCCTACTTCCATCTCTCCAGTCCCTGTAATCCACATTTTCAATTGTCTCCCAAAGAATCTGGATGTTGTTCTGCTACCTCCAGCTCAGCATGGCCTAAATGGAACTAAGTGATCCACCTTTTCTGCATTTTCTTTTCTAGTCCCCTGGCATCCTGATCCTCTTACATTCCAATTTCAGTGAAAAAAAAATGACACAACTTACTATTATGTCTCGTCTAGAAAGTTCCAAGTTATCCGTAATTCTCTCTGCTACACTGTTCCAACACTAACCAAGATCTGATCGGTCAAGTCCTACAAATTTCCTTTTGATTTCCATTAGATACCCAGTTATTGTAATTGACTATTTCAAGAATCATATGTGAAAAAACTTTTTTAATTAAAAAAAATCATGTGACAGTATGTATCTGAAGCCCCCACCCCATCTTTCATTTCTAATTCAGTTGTTAGATAGATGTCTGCAGTATTACTGTGTACTCGAGTGTCACTTCTACTAGGCTAAGGATACAGAAATTGGAGAGGGGGCCAGAGAAATAGCACAGCAGCTATGGCATTTGCCTTGTACACTTGCTGACCTGGGTTTGATCCCCAGCACTTCATATGATCCTCTGAACCCACCAGGAGTGATCCCTGAGCTCAGAGCCAAGAATAAGCCCTGACCATCGCTAGGTATGTCTCAACCCCTCCTTTCTCCCAAGAAAAAAGAAAAGAAAGGAACTGTAGAGAGAGTAGGGTGATAATGGTACTCATCTTCAAGAATTCAATCCATTAGGAGAACCACAATGGCAGACCAAGTCAGAGCCATGGGAATCTATCCATCAGCCAGGCAATAGCAAGGAATGTTATAATAGACAACTCAGAAAACGGGATATGGAGCAATGTGTATGGCACCGAGTTCCCATTCCAGCAGCCCCAAATTCAGTCAGCAATGGGCCCCTCAATTGAAAAAAACATTGACAAGGCCAGAGCATTAACTCAAATGTCACAGTACGTGCCTGCCATGAACAAGGCAAGTTCGAGAGCTAGCATCACGTGCCACTGCCCCACTCTCTGCTCCCAGGTAGCACCAGGTATAACTCAGGTATTACTTGATGTGGCCTGGGGGGGCCCCTAACTCCCATAGGGCCTGGACGTCTGGGTGAGCACTGCCAGGAGTGCCCTTACCCAGAGCCCTGCTGGGCATGTCCTCTGCTTTGAATTTCACAAGCTCAAGGGACTGAAGTAATATTATAGCCGGTAAGGCCCTTGCCCTGCACACAAGTTGACTCAGTTCAATCCCTAACACCCCATTTGGTCCCTCGAGTCTACCAGAGTGAGCCCTGAGTGCAGAGCCAGGAGAAATGGACTTGCATGTGCCAAATTCCCAATCCTGTTGAAATTCCCAATGCCACATACAGTCCCTCAGGCACCGCCTGGGGTCAGTCCTGAGCACAGGACCAGGAATAGCCCCTGTGCACTCCATGCTGTGCTCCCCTCCTGGGAAAGCTACTTTCTATTACTGACAGCCATCACCAATAATGTCACTGATAAAATGTTACTCCAAAAGCATTTATTGCTCAAGTTCTAAACAATGGCTATGGTTTACCATTGAGTTTTTAATTAGATATGGTATGTGTATGTATGCTTTAAATTAGCACATTTGGCTCCTTAGGCTTTTGTTTAAAAGATTTTTTTCTTTTTCTTTTCTTAATTTTTATTAGTGAAACACCATGAGGTACAGTTGTAGACTTACAAATTTTTGTGCTTGGGTTTCAGTCATACAATGATCCAGTACCCATCCCTCCACCAGTGCCCATTCTCCATCATTTACATCTTTTAAAAATTTTTATTAGTGAAACACCATGAGATACAGTTGTAGATTTACAAATTTTTGTGCTTGGGTTTCAATTGTACAATGATCAAACACCCATCCCTCCACCAGTGCCCATTTTCCACCACCACGGGTCCCAGTATCCCTCCCACCCTCCATCCCCCCATCCCACCCTGCCTCTGTGACAGGGTATGCCCTTTTGTTCTCTCTCTCCTTTTAAAAGATTTTTTAATTGAATCATTGTAAGATAGACCCTTAGAAAGCTGTTCATGATTAGGTTTGAGTCTTAGAGTATTACTTATGCTTTGATAAATATGTACAGTAGTACATAAAAGAGTTAACTCCAAGACCTCTTAATTATATAGATAGTTGGCCTCAACAGGTGTGGACTGTTAGATTTTTTTTTTAATTCAGGTTCCAGGGGCTGGAGCGATAGCACAGCGGGTAGGGGGTTTGCCTTCCCCACAACCGACCCAGGTTCGATTCCCAGCATCCCATATGGTCCCTTGAGCACCGCCAGGAGTAATTCCTGACTGCAGAGCCAAGAGTAACCCCTGTGCATCACCAGGTGTGACCCAAAAAGCAAAAAAAAATATTCAGGTTCCAAATCATGCTTCATAGTGAGCACAACTTTTTGTGTATTTCCATGTAAAAATAAAAGATTTAACGTCAACTCTTATAGCATGGCAATTTGTAAGTAGGAATAAAAAACAGAACTTGCGTGAATTTAATCCTGTCATTCTAGGATCTCCATTTGTGTTCAAAGAGGTAGGACCGGAGCAGTACTACAGCGGGCAGGGTGCTTGCCTTGCACATGCCGTACCCCAGTTTGATCCCCATCCCCACATATAGTCTCCCATCTCCTTCCAGGAGTGATCCATGAGCACAGAGCCAGGAGTAAGCCCTGAGCACTGCCAGGTGTGACTCCCCCCAAGCCAAAATGAATAAATAAAGTGTAGAGATAACTGATAGTTACTTAGCTACGCAAAGAAGCAAAGGGGTGCTTTGATAAACATTACTGTACATAATGAGCACTGCCTTTGAGCACTGTCACGGTGCTGAATCTGTTATGAAATTTTATGAAAACATCAAACTTACCTAGCCAGCGCTAGGGCGTTTGCCTTGCACGCGGCCAACATGGCTGACCCGAGCTCGATTCCTCCGCCCCTCTCGGAGAGCCCGGCAAGCTACCGAGAGTGTCTCGCCCACACGGCAGGGCCTGGCAAGAGACCCGTGACGTATTCGATATGCCAAAACACAGTAACAATAAGTCTCATGATGGAGACGTTACTGGGCCTGCTCGAGCAAATCGATGAAAAACGGGAGGACCGTGACTGTTCAAACAGTGCTCAGGAAGTCCAGGGCCCCTCTCAGCTTCACTCAGCCAACCAGGCTGAATGGTTCGATGTGAGAAGTTGAAGTTGCAGCACATCAGGTCCCTGTACGGCACAGGATCTTCTGGGGTCACTCCTGCTGGAGGGGGCAAGCATGTGATGTCAGGATTTGAATTCAGTGCCTCTTATCATTGAGCTAGCTCCCTGCCCATGTTTTAGACTTTTTTTTTCTTTTTGGGTCACACCTGGCAATGCAAAGGGGTTACTCCTGACTCATATACTCAGGAATTACTCCTGGCAGTGCTCAGTGGACCATATGGGACGCTGGAAATCGAACCCGAGTCATCCGTGTACAAGGCAAATGCCCTACCCGCTCTACTATTACTCCAGCCCCAATGTTCTAGACTTTTAACATTTAACACACACAGTTTCATTAAAAAAAACTGCCAGGAACACTACCATGTTTTAGGAATGTAGAGATAATGCAATGGGATGGAACATAAAACTTTGCATGCAGGAAACCTGGGTCTGATCACCAGCACCTCAGGGTCCTGTGTGCACCTCAAGCAGTGACCTTAGAGCACTGAGCTGGGAATGGCCCCTGGACACCACTAGCCCCCAAACCAAAATTACAATAAAAACAAATAAATTTTAAATGCTTGAATTACTACAAAGTGTTGCTTAGCACTTATAAGCTAGACAAAACTTGCAGCACAACTACTGAAGAGAAAGATGTGAAGATGCATTTTTTTTGGTCATTGGCAAATCTGGAGAAGACAAAGACAAGGATTCCCCACGAAGATTCCTCATCTCTGGAGAAACCCATGTTCTCTCTTGAGTATGTTTTCTTTTCTCTCCCTTGAAATAAAACTTTTCTTTAAAAAATGAATATTATTATTTTAATGTTCGTATTTAATAATTTAATATTGGAATACTAATCGAGCAATACATACAAATACATGATCCCTTTTAAGCAATGTTTTAGTATATGGCTGGTGAGGTAAATCACAGGATTGCAGAGCATATTTGAGCCCCAGGTTCAATCCTCAACACTGTCCGGTTCCCTGAGCACCAAGGGATATGACCCAAAACCAAACACGGAAAAAATGTTAGGTTGCGGGACCCAGGGCTGAGATCTTCAAGCCTGCTCAGTTCAGGACTGGGCCTCCTCCACCCAGATCCCCCATCTTCCAGTAGCTAGGCAGTTACACCCAACAACTACCTTGCAACCCCATCAACGACCAGGATCCAGAGACTATAAAACCAAGCTCCTGGACCTCCTATTTTCTAGTTCTCATTCTCAGAGAACCCGGCAGGCTATTGAGAGTATCATGTCCCCATATATGCCTGACTGGGAACACCTGTAAAGGTGATTAGAGGCTGCCCCAAAAGCCTCCATCCCTCTCGGAGAGCCATACAAGCTACCGAGAGTATCCCGCCCACACGGCCGAGCCTGGCAAGCTACTCGTGGTGTACTTGATATGCCAAAAACAGTAACAATGATGGTCCTCATTCCCCTTACCCTGAAAGAGCCCCCAATATGTCATCGGGCTACTTTAGCACGTGACAGGGACGTATGGAGATGTTACTGGCGCCTGCTCAAGCAAACCGATGAACAATGGGGTGATAGTGATAGTAATAGTGATAGTCTAATTATAATATTTTTATTAGGGCTGAAGTGATAGCACAGTGGGCAGGGCGTTTGCTTTGCACGCGGCCGACTCAGTTTCAATTCTCAGCATCCCATATGGTACCCTGAGAGCCGCCAGGAGTAATTCCTGAGTGCATGAGCCAGGAGTAATCCCTGAGCATTGCCAGGTGTGACCAAAAAGCAAGAATATATATATATTTATTGTTATTAGAGGTACAAGTTATACCATCAGATCTTCAGAAATTAATCCTCTTGCATAACTGAAATTTCCCACTTATTGATTATAGTAGCAACTGCTTATTTCTCACACCTCCCCTGACAACCATGTTGTATTATTTGTTTCTGGAGTTTGACAGTTTTACATAACTCATCTATATGGAATTATGTAATACGTTTCCTTTTCTGACTGACTTATTTTACTCAGCATAATGTCTTCAAGATTTATCCATGTTATCACATATTGCAAGGATAGTCTTTTTTAAAGATTGAATATCCCATGGTTTGCAAATGTGATACTTCCTATATTCATCCGTTGACGAAAATTTAAATTCTTTCTAAATTTTGACTGTTGTGAATAGTTACAAAGAATATGTGAAAATTCTAATGTGTCTTCCAGATCCCAATTTCAGATATTTTGGGTATGACAAGAAGTAGGACTGCTGGATCATATGATAATTCTATTTTTAATTTTTTGAGGAACCATCACACTATCTCCCCTTCGGACTGAACCATTTTCCATTCTCACCAACCATGTACAAGAGTTCTGTCTTAGTTCAGGTTCCTGAACACCAATAGATCAGATCTTTTCCAATAAACAATATTTACTTCTCAGGGTTTGGAGGCCGGGAAGTACAAGGTCAAGGAATTGCACATTCTCTATTTCGTGAGACACACTTCTTGGCTCATAGACAATTGTCCCTTGGCTGCATATTCATGTGACAGAAGGGGTGAAGCATCCCCCTGCATCTTTTGCATCAGAGCACTAATCTCATTCATAAAGTATCTACACCTCCCAAGGGCCTCCCTTCCGATACCGCCACACAATGAAACACGTTGTATTTCAACATATATGGGTGCAAGGACAGAAACATTCAAACATTCATATCAGGTTCCAATTTCTCCACATCCCTGCCAACATTGGTGTTCCTTGTGCGTTCTTTTTTTTATTTGACTTGGCATTGATTCAGCTCACTATACTCTCTTGGCTGTATGAATTTCCATGTACTATTTCCAAACACATTGTTTGGAAATTTTTTGAATATTTCTGTTCATTATATCTTTGCAAAGACATTTCTCAGAAGTTGTATCTGCTCCAGAAGAGCTGAGTCTCTCCACTAGACATAGAGTAGTTATCTAGGGTCTTACTTCACTTGGAGATGCCATTGGTCTCTTTCCTGTGTTGACTCCCCCATCTTTCCTCAACTCTCATCTCCACCTGCCACCATTAATCTACTCAATCTCCTAAGTTTTGGGGTAGAAAAAAAATCATGAAAAAGCCTTAGGAAATAAGGTTTTTGAGAATATGCACACATGAAAATATCTTATTCTAAATTTTTCTCAGAATTTTGAATATGTAGCTTCATTGCTTTCTACCTGCCTGAAGGGAGAATGGGTTTGGGACACACCGGACAGTGTTCAGGAGATATTCCTTGCTCAGTGCTCAAGAAAGACACTTAGCGGTGCTCGGAAAACCATATGTGGTGCCGGGGATATGAACCAGGATCATGTTCCCTGCAAATCCTTTTGGGGCGAATTATTTGCTGCTTCAAGCTTTTGGCGATCAGGGCAATTACTTGACTCATTGGTGGCATCATTCCAATCCCTGTATTGTTCCTTTAGCACCCCTCTGTGTTTTGTCTTGTAACTATTTTGTCATTTCTCTTATAAAGATACAAGTAATTTGATATAAGGTTTACCTTAAATGTGGGATGATAAATCTTAGCATCCTTAATCAAATTACCTGGGCAAACGGTCTATTTCTGAATACATTTACACTTACAGATACAAGGATTAGGGCTGCATTATCTCTGGGAGTTGCTTAGAAAATTGCATATGCTAGCCTGGAATTCAAGGGAAAGGATAGGGTGTTGTAGAGATAATATGGTGGTTAAGGCATTTGCCTTGCATGCAGCTGACCTTGGTTTTATCCCTAACATAGTATACAGTCCCCTGAGCACAGCCAGAGGTCACTCCTCAGCAGATCCAGGAATAGTTCCTGAGCACAGCCTGGTGTATTTCAATCCCCCCCCCCCCCATACTTCCAAGGAGAAAATAAAAAAATAAAAAGAGGAAAATAGGGGTTGAAGCGATAGCACAGTGGGTAGGCCATTTGCCTTGCACAGGGCTGACCCAGGTTCAATTCCCAGCATTCCATATGGTCCCCTGAGCACCGCCATGAATAATTCCTGAGTTCATGAGCCAAGAGTAACCCCTGTGCATCACCAGGTATGACCCAAAAAGCAAAAAAAAAAGGAAAAGAAGAAAAGAACCCAGGCTAGCCTGGCTAGACATGCACAAATGGACAAATGGATTTATCAGCATGTGGATGGCATTGAAGGATTTCCCAAGGATTTCTCAAGATAGAAAGGAGATAAAGTGAACTCAAGGCACCCTGATGGTAGATGGTGAGTTGAGGAAGATTCTGGACAAAAGACTGGGAAGAGCATCACTGGGAAGAGCATCATAGAAGTAAGAGGAGGTCAGGAGGATGAGATGTCCATGGAAGACAAGCATGGCAGTAAGTAAAGAGATTCACTTGGATGGGAGCAGAGAGGTCCACTAGCCTGGAGAGAAGTTTTGATACAGTGTTGGTGTGAGATGCCTTTATTTGTTTGCTTTTGATTTGGGGGTCACATCTGGCAATTCTCAGGGCTTACTCCTGGCTCTGCACTCAGAAAACAAGCGTGGTGGTGCTCTGGGGACCAGGTGGGATGCTGGAGATTGAACCTAGGTTGGTTTGTATGCAAGGCAATGCAGGCATTCAAGGCATGCAAAGGTATCCCTAACCACTGTACTCTTTCTCTGACTCCTAGAGAGTCATTTGCGGGGTGAGAGACTAGTGGAGAGAAATTGAGAAAATTACACTACATTGAAGAAAAAGTAAAGATTGAGGGCTGGTGAGGTAGTCCAGTGGGTGGGATACTTGCCTTGACCTGGATTGAATCCCTGTCACCCCTTATGGACTCCCTGTGCACCACCAGGAATAATTCCTGAGTGCAGAGCCAAGAGTAACCCCTGACCATTGTAGGACATGACCCCAAAACAAAAAGATTTGGACAATAACTAAAGGGGAATATGAGGTCAGTGAATTTTATTGTCCTTTCATTTAAACTTTCTTGGTTTTTGTGAGAGTCCTGGTGGTGTTCTGAGTCTACTCCAGGCTCTATGCTGGGGGGGTTGCTCATGGCTGTTTAGGCACCAATGCAATTTCAGGGCTCAATCCCAAATCCAGTCCTCCCACCTGCAAAGCATACTCTCTAGTCTCCTGAGAAAGCTCTATGGTCTGGGGAATTTGCTTGTTTGTTTGAGGGCCATACCTGGCATTGCTCCGGATTAACTCGTGGCTCTGCACTCAGGAATTACTTCTGGAAGTGCGCAGGAGACCATATGGAATGCCTGGAATTGAACCCAGGGCAGCCACATGCAAGGCAAGTGCCTTACCTGCTGTACTATCTCTCCAGCAGCCTGGAGGTTTTATTTTATTATTATTATTTTTTAATAAAGGAGATACAGTGTGCCTCTGTGTTGATGAGAAGGAACATCCTGAAAAGTAGAAACTGACACTAGCACAGTGAGGAAGACCCTTCAGAATAATATCCTAAAATGGACAAGAGAGGGGTTGGCCTTTGATAGGAGCACAGATCGTCCAGCCACAGAACCAGGAGGGAGGGGCGCAGGGGGAGAGGATCTGCTAATGGGAGGGGAGCCGGCAGAAGTTCTCTGGTGCTCTCTCGGGAGCTAGGGAGCGAAGTCATCCACTGAGAGTCAGTCCAGGGCAAGTGAGAGGTGAGAGGAGGCAGTCATTGATAGAAGACAGGTCTCAGTGGAAGAATGAGTAATTAGGGACCAACTCATTGATAAAACACAATTTCCCACATTGCTGTCACAAATCACAAATCACAAATCATCCTGTTATTCATCCATTGCCTCGAGCAGGCCCCAGTAACGTCTCTTTCATCCTAGCCCTGAGATTATATTCAAGGCTCTTTAGGAGAATGAGACCCATCATTGTTACTGGTATTTGGCATATTGGGTACGCCACGGGGAGTTTGCCAGACTCTGCTGTGTGGGCAAGCTACATTAGGTAGCCTGCCAGTTTGACCAAAGTAGGAATGAGACAATAAGATGTCATAATAGGATGTCGCGCGGCCGCAAATGCGGCCACATGGTTCCGGGAGCTGACTTTTATAGCCTCTGAGTCTTGGCCGTTGATGGGATTACACGGCGCCAGGGGGCCAGTTGGTGGGTGTGACCCCCGCCTACTGGAATTTGGAGGATCTGGGTGGAGGATGCTCGGCCCCAGTTCAAGTAGGCTTGGAGATCTCAGCCCTGGAACCCACGTGGCTTTGTCCCTCTGCCAGTACCTTCATGTGTGCGGAGAGTGGTCTCAGCATGGTGGTGGCTGGTTTTGGAGGTCTTCGGCTGCCGGAGCCCTGGTCGGGGCGGGGAGGAAAGCTCAACCCGCTCCCCTCCAAGGGGCCCCGGCGAGGACAGCCAGGCGTGGCAGCAGGAGACTGCACTGTTCTCTTCCGGGAGCTGGTTTTTATTGCTGTGTGACCATGAATTGAAAGTGGCCAAGAGCCCTAGTAGAGTGGCACTGACTTTTCTCTACCCACTTTCTGCAGCCACAAGTGTAAGATTTTTGTCAGACTTTGTCAGAACTGTAACTCTTCGAAGGGGAAAAATAAGACAGTGATGGGAGAAATTGGCAAGGGAAATTTAGGGTTGGAATAATAGAATTTAAGGTGCCAAAGAGGCGGTGCAGGGGGTAGAGTGTTTACCTTGTACATCGCTGACCTGGGTTCAATCCCTGGCACCCCATATGGTCCCTGCCCCCGCACCACCAGGAGTGATTCCTGGGTGGAGAGTCAGGAGTAAGTTCAGCACACCACTGGGTGTGGCCCCAAACAAAAGAAGAAAAAATATTAAGAGCAATTATGAAGTCAGTACAGTCATCGGGAATCATGGGCGGGGTTCTGTGAAGAGCATGGGATCGGTTCACTAGGGTAGAGGGATTGGCTGGAGCCTGGAACTAGAAGGCGTGTTCTGGAAAAATAGGAGTTGGTGGTTAGAATGGTGTGTGGGAATAGAGTACGGAAGGGGCATAGTTATTGTAATGAGGTCTGGAAGATGGTCATGGAAGTGAATGCCAGAGAGTAAAGACAAGATCATTGAAAGGGAAAAGATCAAGGAATTAGTGTGTTGGCTACTGAGGCTTATTTATAAGAATTCTCTAGACTGGGCTGAGAGTTACTACAGTGGTTAAGGCCTTGCATGTAGCTGACCATATTTTACAGGTTACCGTTCCCCAAAATGACTTGGGATAGAAGTTTAACTTTATCTTCACTACCAGATAAATACCTTAGTTATGTGAAAATTGGAGATAAGTGACAGTTTCTTTATTTTGGGGGGGGTCCACACCTGGTGATGCTCAGGGGTTACTCCTGGCCCTGCACTCAGGAACTACTCCTGGTGGTGCTCGGGGGACCATATGGGGTGCTGGGAATTGAACCTGGGTCGGCCGCATGCAAGGCACACACTCTACCCACTGTACTATTGTTCCAGCCCCAGTGACAGTTTCTTTATCCTCTGCTTGGTACAGTGACAAATGAATCAACACACAGAAAGCAAATATTTGGAACCATAGTTGACAAGCTGCAAATGTCCGCAAAGCTTCTATTATTTATATATTCATGACTAATACATACCTATATCACTTTAGCTCAGACCTTACTTCATACATACTCATACATGCTCAAAAATTCTTGAACTAGCTGACTATACTTTTTGGCAACTCCTCACTACTCCCTATCTCCTCTAGCCTTGACAATATGTTTCCCTTCTGTGCTAAAAATACATTTGAAAAAGCACCAATGATCGTGATTTTGCCAAGTCAGTAGGATAATTCTATCTTCATTTTACAGAGTCTTATCAAATCTTATTTCTGAAATAAATCTTATTTCTGAAATTCTTCAAAAATTTGGTTTTCAGGGCGTCTTATTCTCCTGGGCTTTCATTCTGACTCGCTATTAGTCCTTCTTAATTTCCTTTGCTGAATACTTTTTCTTCTCTGACTCTAAACATTGCAAGTCTATGCTGTTTTCTTCCCTATCCATACTTATATTTGACATGATCTGACCAGTCCGACAGTTTCAATAGTATCTGTGTGCTAATAAATCCAAAATTCATATCTGATATCCTTAGATATCCAACTTCCTCTTGAACATATTTATTTGGGTATATAATAGATATCTTAGTAAATCTGACCATCTGACCACTCTTGCCACTTTCGTTGCTTTTATATGATTTGGCTGCTTCCTTTTTTGGTGGTGGGGTAGTTGGGGGGTAGTTGTCATTCCTGGCAATGCTCAGGGATCTCCTGACGGTGCTTAGGGGACTATATATGACGACAGAGGCCAAACTTTTGAATAAAATACATATTTATAAAAATCCAAATCTAAAATATACCCTCCACAATGGCACTCATTTGCTGTAAAAGTCTCAGTCATCCCATAGCCCTGAAGATAGCATCTCTCCCTTGCATCCCCTCCCCCCCACCATCTTCCCCACTAGGCAACAAGCTCTATGTAGGTTAGAGAAGCATGGCTTGGCACTTTTGGAATTAGAGTACATAGGTTTGATTAAATATTAGGGAGATGTCAAGAACATTTAATTCATGTAGTGACGTGGGATACATCTTGACAAAAAAATAAGGTGGAGTATCTGTTTTCAGCATTATTTCTATACTCTTATGACTAAGTTGTGTATACATGACTTCAGCCTGCAATAGGTAGGGGAAAATGGAACTGGTTGTTGAAGTCATGGAGTTCATGCTAGGTGTGTTTTCATTTTTTTTTGGGGGGGGCCACATCTGGCACTACTTGGGGATCACTTCTGGAGGTGCTCTTTGAAGTGCCTTCGAATCTAACCAGCAGCAGCTATGAGTCTTACTTCTCATGCTCTGTCTTCAGCTTATAAAAACCTCTCTCTCTCTCTCTCTCTCTCTCCCTCCCTCCCCCTTTTCTCGCTCTCTTTGGTGGGCCACAGCTTGTGACGCTCGAGGGCTTACTTCTGGCTCTGAACTCAGGAACTATCCCTGGGGGTGCTGGTGGGGTGGGGATGGGGGAACATCCCATATGGGATGCCAGGGGAACACCTGGTGCTGCGTAGGGCTCACCCTGGCTCTGCACACAGGAATCACCCCTGGAGGGCTCAGAGAACATTATGACCATATGGGATGCCCAGAATCGAACTCAGGCTGGTTGCATGCAAGGCAAGCCCCTTTAGCCACTGCGCTATGGCCCCTGCCCTTTCTCCTCCTTTTGGAAGTACAGACCTGGCATACTACTCCATTCTGGAGTAGACCCTGCAGCCAGCTTACCCATCTCAGGACGCCTCATTTCCCTTCCTTTACTTTGGGGGACTTCTCTCTCTTAGCAACCTCCCTCGATAAGATCACCTTGCACGCGGTCGACCCGGGTTCGATTCCCAGCATCCCATATGGTCCCCTGAGCACCGCCAGGAGGAGTAATTCCTGAGTGCATTGCCGGGTGTGACCCAGACCCAAAAAGCAAAAAAAAAAACAAATCATTTTATTTCTCTCCAAAAAAAAGAAACACGAATGAAGGAAGATGAGCCCAGCCCAGGAAAGTAGGGCTCAACCGCTCATCCTCCACGCCGCCGCGCACCTCGGCGTTCGCGTTCGCACTAACCTTGGGCCCGTCGCGCCGCCGTCCGGAGGGCGGGGCCGGGCCGCCGCCCGCTGCGTCGCGGGGAGCCACGCCCCCCGCCTCCCGCGGCGGCCCCGACCCCACTTCCTCCCCCGGGGCCCCGCCCCGCCGCGGTGCGCCTGCGCACGGGCGAACACGTGGCTACCGCGAAGCCGGAGCAGCAATGGCGGCGGGCGGCGGCGGCGTTGCCGACCCCCTGTCCCCCGCGGGGGTGCCCTGCGCCTTCGCCCCGCAGAGCCAGGCCTACTTCGCCCTGGCGTCCGGCGACGGCCACCTGCGCGTGTGGGAGACGGCCAGCAACCGGCTGCACCAGGAGTACGTGCCCTCGGCGCACCTCAGCGGCACCTGCACCTGCCTGGCCTGGGCGCCCGCGCGGCTGCAGGCCAAGGTAACGCGGGGCGGGACGGCGCGGGGCGCGGGGGCGCGCGGGGGCCCCGGGCGGGCGGCGCGGGCGGCCCCCCGGAAGGCGCGGCGGGGAGGCCGCGGGGCGCCCCGCCCGCACCCCGCACCCCGCCGCCGCCGCCGCCGCCGCCGCGGCCCGGGTCCCCGCGGCTCCGAGGTGGCCGCGCCCGCGGGGGTCGCGCCGGCCCCCACCCCCCATCCCGAGGGGCGCCTTCACCGCCCGGGCCGCGCCCCGCCGCGTGCGCGCCGCCGCCGCCGCCGCCGGGTCGGGGCGTTTGACAGACCCCGGGCTGCGGGGCGGCGGCGGCGGGCGCCACCCGGCCCTCGGGGGGTCGTGCGCGGGGAGGTGGGCGCCGGCGGGCCTGCCTCGGCCTCCTGGACCCCCCCGCCCCAGTCCCCTTCTCCGCCGCTGCCCCCGCTCCCTGGGGTGCTCGCTCGCTTCCCCCACCACGTGTTCCCGTCCAGGGCAGGGGACCCGCACCCGGGAGATTTTGTGACTTTTCCCAGGCTCGTTTCCGGTTTTCTGGTTTTCCTTTTATTCCAACTTGGCTCTCTGGCACTTCTGGATTATTGGATTTATTGTAAGATTTCTAAGGATCAGCTTTTCTACATCCCGGGCTCCCCCCCCCCCCCCAAATGCCCCTCACCCCCCCGCTTTCCTTCAAGTCAGAGCCCCGTCTTGGGCTTTGTAGGGGAAGGGTCCCCCCCACCCCCGCCCCGGTGGCTCAGAGTAGTGGAACTTCATGGTTCGGGATCTGGATGACGTTTGTCGTGGGACGCTGCCGATTGGGGGAAGGTCTTTTCCAGGGCTGGGGCGCCGGCTCAGGTAAGCTGCCATTCCCGGTTGAGTCACTGGCCTGCAGTCACGCACGTGGTAAGTCAATTACAGGGGCGCTCCAGACCCGGTCCCTTCCTTCGTTCCGATTTGGAAGCATCAGAGAGCGCATTTTTTTTTCTTTTTTTTTTTTTTTAATGTAGCGCCAAGCATGCGGAACTCTGCAAAAGTTCAGAGAAGGGAGCCTCAGCTGGCTCACCTGGAGGACTTCCGCTACATTTGTAGTGGCGGGGGCAGATACCTTGTTACCATTTTGGGGAGGATGTTCAGATATCTTTCAGAATTTGGACGCTTTTTTTTTTTTTTCTAAATCGCTAGATGAGAGTTGACTTGCTGGTTAATAAAAAGTGTTAGCAGAACCGGGGAAGCACAAAAGTTGGACTTTTATAAGAGGGTTGTAGTTGGCCGTTATTAAAATCACAACAGCAGCCTGTTTGGTCCCTTTTCAAGGCAAACTAATTCTCTGGCCCTCCTTTCCCCTTTCTAAGTTGACAGTGTTTGCCTTCTAACAGCCCTAGTAAAGTGATGACAGTACTTACGCCAGAGAAAGTGACGAGCAGTGATTATTAGATGCCTGGGTCCAAGCTGCACTCTTTTCTTTGACTTTGTAGTGGAAACAGTGCTTCTGGTTAACTGTTCTGTTTCCACTCCAGTGACCAGGTTAACATACTTAATCATATAACATACAGAATCGTTCATGATGAATAAGTGTTGTAAGTGTTAAATATTGTCTTGTCTGGTTTGTATTGCAAGGTATTTAAGGACTGACTTTTTTTTTACCTTGTTGGGGAAGAATGGGAAGGCCCTGCAAAATTCATCAACTTATGTAAAGCCAAAAGTGAGAACAGGGTCAAACTTCAGTCTTAAATCCAGATCTCCCAAGAACCTCGACACCGACTTTGCTTTTTCTGTTGACTTCACTCTCCTTGTATGCCTCAGGAATAAAAGGTAGTCTTCCTTGGTTTGATAACTGGGACCCAGCATGACTTTTGCCACATTGAACAGAGTCACTTTAATTTGGGAGGAGCTCTTTATGAAAAAGAAGTCGGACTACTTTAAAGCCCATATGTACTCTTACTTTTAGTTACACAACTATGTGATGCCCGGTATTAGATTTGAAAAGACTAATTGAGAATAAGAAATGGAAAGTTGGGACCAGAGTGATAGTACAGCGGGTAGGTCCTTGCATGCGGGCCTTGCGTGTGGCTGACCCGGGTTCGATCCCTGGCATCTCACATGGTCCTCTGAGCATTGCCAGGAGTAATTCCTGAGTGCAGAGCCAGGACTTCATACCTGAGCATTGCGGGGTGTGACCCAAAAAAGCAAAAAGAAAGGAAAAGAAATGGAAAGTTGGGGTGATTCAACCAAAGCCATAATAACCAGCATAGAGTCCTTGTGGCCACTAAATTCTCCAGGTTCAGGTTCTTTTAGTTCTTTTTCATGGTTCTCAAGGCACAGAATTGAGAGCTGGAAAGAGGGTACTTGATCCCTTTTCATCTTGGGAATCTATTCTCATCATCAGTTTAACTTGAATATTAGGGAGAGAGGCTGTTTTTCCTGTATTAGGACAAGCCTGTACATTCTGGTACAAAATTCAAGCGTTGTGTAATTTTTAAAGATGAAAAATAGTGATTTGTGGCAGCTGCTTCAGCTTGTGCTCTCAGTTCCTTGGGTTGTGATCCTTGCCTCTTTAAGTTCTAAGCTGTGCTCATCTCACTGAATTCCTTTATTTTTCATCTTTGAGGCTTGAAGTATGAAACACGACACGGAAGTTAATTCTGATGCCTATATTTTCAGCATCTTGTTGAGGTCTTGGTAGGTGATCTGCTCTCTGGTTTGAAGACTCTACCACCGGTGTTCCAAGGTCTTTGGGATTAAAAAAAGAAATAACTCATGACTGGTGTATACTGGTCTGGCATGTAGAATGCTCAATAAAGATTATTACTGAATGAGTCAATGAGTATTTTCTAATGGGCCTATTTTATCACTTACTGCTCTCAGCTTAAAGTAAATCATTTTGTAAGAGTATCCTACATGTGGTTCAGTAATTGCCAGGGGGTTGGTGATGTGCTAATCAAAAGAGATCCTGCTGAGTTTCCTGGGTAACAGGAGTTACAGTAAAGGTGTACAAGTGTTTAGACAAATCAGATTGTTGCTTAGTCTTTGTCACTGAGAGTGGTAACAGCGCTTCGCATCCATGCCACAGTAGTTTTTGGAGTGGTTTATATAAACGAAACTTCTGAGTGCTCAGAGGACGCCCTTTAGCTCATGGTGCCTGGGTGAAGAGTGCCTCTCATGACAAAAAAAAAAAATGCAAGGAGACAGATTTTTGGGCTACATTTTAGAGCTGCTCAGTTGACATAAACCAAGGCTGAGATGGGCAGTGAGACGCCATAGCCACTCGGTATTTGAGTCCCTTAGGAACTGATCCTGCTCTTTCATGGCTCCCTAATTCCTTCAGGCTCTTTTGATTTCTTGTTTTGATTTCTTTTTTTGCTTTTTAGGTCACACCCGGCAGTGCTCAGGTCTTACTCCTGGCTTTGCACTCAGGAATTACTCCTGTCAAGTGCTCAGGGGACCATATGGGATGCGGGGGATGGAATCCAGGTCGGCTCCATGCAAGGCAAATGCCCTCCCCACTTTACTATCGTTCTGCCCCCCCCCCCTTTTTAAAAAATTTATTTATGTATTTGCTTTTTGGCAGTGCTCAGGGGTTACTCCTGGCTCTGCACTCAGAAGTTGCTCCTGGTGATGCTCAGGGGACGATACGGGATGCCGGGGATTGAACACGGGGCAGCTGTGTGCGAGGCAGACGCCCTCCCTGCTGTACTGTCGCTTTGTCCCCTCACTCTTAGCTGCTGTAGTGCCTGAGAGAAACCAGCTTGTCACTGTTGGCCACCACAGTAACTGCTCTGATTTGATGACTTCACACAGCCAAATGCATATTGAACAAAGGACAGGGAACTCCAGACATGGACAAGTCAAGCACATTAAGGGGTATTCCAGGAAAAATCGGAGCTGAGTGTCCTCTGCCCCATCCCGGACAATGCAGTTCTTCTTCTTCTTCAACATTTTAATTATTAGGCACCAGCTTTTTCACCTTTTTTTTTTTTAAAAAAAAACAACTTTTCTTATTATAACTTGGGTCACTCACTTAAAACTTGGGTTGACTCTTGTGGTTTTCATATACACAGCGACTTTGTTTCCACATCCGAATGTCCAGGACCCTCTGCGAGTGCCCTTCATGTCATCACCGTCTCTACTGTACAAAGCTGGCTTGTAGCGTTTCCAGTATTTAAACTTCCGAAGAGGGGAGACTTTGCAGATGTCCCGTTGTAGAAGTTCTTGTGTATTGGAATTTAGTTGTTCACCATGAATATTCTACGTAATATGTAAAATGGACACATTGTTTTCTGTTTGCGGCGTGATAAGCTAGGCTAAGAAGTGGTGCAGGAGGCTGACTGCAGAACGAAACCCGAAATTTTGGTATAGTTTTCGGTATCTAGAGGTAACTTTTTTAAACATAATTTTGACAGCAGATTGTAAAGTAGATTGGGAGGAACACGATCGGTGTGCTCCGTGGGAAGGAGCTTGAACTTGTTTCAGTTGTGCATACTTAGGTTTTGACAGGTGTGTGTGTGTGCTGCTGGCAGGGCGTGAAAAGTCTTATTCTGTCCTGTCAGGCGTCTGAGCTTCTGGCTGATGGGGTTCAGACTTCCTCACCTGGTCTGTGATTCTCTTCACTGTATGGATCACTCCCCCTCTGATTCTTGCTCAGCCATGACGTCTCAGTCTGACCCTTTTGATGGAAGAGACTCTTGTTTGTTTTTATTTGTTTGTTGGGCCACGCCCACCTGGGGGCTTACTCTTCTTGGCTCTGCACTCAGGGATCACTTCTGTTGGGCTGGGGGACAATAAAAGGTGCCAACCATTGAACCCCGGTTTGCTGCTTGCGAGGCAAGTGTCCAACTCGTTGGTATTGCTCCAGCCACAGCAAGACTCTTCATGCTTTTGGACTTCTCTTGTGTTCAGATTAAGAAACTCAGATTTTTTTCCCCCTGTCAAAATCTGTGAATTTTAGCCCAAATCTAGATTGCTTAGTCTTCCCTTTCCGTTATTTTGTATGTTTACACATACTACTAACAGCTACATGGCATTGTGCTAGATCCTGAAAATGGTGGAAAATGGCGTGCTGGGACCTGAAAGGAGGCATACCTATTTACTGTGTCCGCAGTGCACAACAGAGCAAGACTCGTGCCTTAGGAGAAAGAAAATGTTCTTCTTGCGGACTTGTTTAAGATGAAGGGTAAAGCCTAGGTGACAGTCTTTTTTAGACTGGGTGGGGGGGGGGGCATGCACACCAGGTGGTGCTTGGCGCCTCTCCCTGCTCTGATCAGCAACGCTCGGGGAATCTTGTGCTGAAGATGAAGCCCAGGCCTCCTGCATGCAGACCATGTGCTTTGTCCCATTAAGTTACCCGAAAGCAGAAGAGGCTGGGAAAGGGGTGTTGGAGTTAAATAACGGGTGCGTTTGGGTGACGGTGAACTGTTGATTCCGATTTGCTTTTCAGGGAGACCTTGACGTTTCATTCACAGGAGTGAAAGGTTCCGCTAGGTAATGCCAGTATCTGTCCTAGCCTGTAATCATTTCTCTGACTCCTTGGTTTCAAAAATCCTTCGTGTTAGGGGCCGGAGCAGCAGTACAGTGGGAAGGGCTTTTGCCTTACACACAGCCAGTCGGTGTTCAGCCTCCAGTACCACATACGGTCCTCCAAGCCCCTCAACAAACAGTAAGTCCTGAGCACTGCTGGAGTGGCCAAAAAAACCCTTCTTCAAAAATAAAAAAAAGTGTGAGCAGGGAGATGGCTTAAAGGGCTAGAACGGGTGGCTACCATGCACATGAGTCCTGTCGCCTTGTGGTGTTGAGGCAGGCACCCCGCGATAGCCCCCGTGAGCCCCACTCCACTAGGGAGCTTCTGGCCTTCCAAAATTAGACCGTCAGCTGGTGTGAGGGAATACTGAAAACACTCGAGGCCACTAAAATGCACTTTGGTTCTGTAGATTTTATTTGCAGGGGGCGGGGGGGGGGCGGCTTGTGGCCTCCTCAGTGCTTAGGCGTGTGGTGCTTCCGGTTGTGCTCGGGGGATCATGCAGCTCCAGGGTCCTGGCTGCCAAAGCTGGGTGCTGAGTAAAGCTTCTCTCCTGGCTCTTCTCTGGCCCCTGGAGACATTTTTAATTTGTTCGTGTGTTACTCACTTGGACATGCTCATTCTGCTGGAGAAGTTTTTTGTTTTGGGGGGTGGCCACAGCCCTTTAAACTTCCCTGACCCTGAGTAGGAAATTGTTTTGAAAATGAGCCGTGAACTTTTGGAGAAAACCTACGAGTAATAACTCTTGGAGATTTAGTATTATTATTATTTAGAGTTGGACCAGTCATCGTCAGATTTAGACCCAGATTCAGTGGGTTCTTGCCTCTGCCTGTATTTCCCCACAAAATACAGATTTTGCTGTTTTAGGGGATATTAGGACTTTGAATTATCAGTGTTTAACTTAAATTTTTCTTCGCACTTCCAAATGATATGATTCTGGGGAAAAATACGTTCAGCCAGCATGTTTCAGACACTAGAAACCTCAGTGTAGATCATGTAACCCTTATTTGGGAATGCAAAGAGTAGAAGTAATTTCTAGATTCTTAGAGATTTCTGATGAGGAAGTAGAAGGTTGATGTACTTTTTCCCACTGGAATAGAATTTTATGCTCATAACTTATTATAGAAACCAGAGCTGCCCTCTATCTGGTGGTTTAGAAATTCATTTAATTGAAGGTGGAGCCTGGGACAATATTTGTGCTAAAATTTTAATGTTTGAATAAATATTACTACCAAGTCATCAGAGGTGGTTTTTGTTTTCCCTGTTGGTGTTGGGCATTGAATCCAGGGTCTCCACATAGGCAAAACAGTCGTTTACTCCTGAGTCACAATTGGGACCCCCGCCAGCTTTTATACTTTAGTATTTGAAATTTTCTTTATAACTTATTTACTTTTAAGTTTTATTGAATCACTGTGAGATACTGTTCCATATGATGTCTCTTGAATTTATGAGTAAATTTCTCATAGAAAAATGGACATCATAAAAATGATCTTATTTTTTTGTGAAATAAATAAAGTTTTTCAAGCTTTCTTTTTGAAGTTTGAAAAATTTACAAACATTCTTGTAAGATAACTAAAAGAAAAAAATTAAAATAATAGCCTTTTTGGAAAATAGTTTGTAGATGTCTCATAAAAATGAAGGTTAGAGCTACCGCTGGCTTCCTGCAGTTGAACTCCTGGACACCTAGCCCAGGAACACAGACTCGAATCCGAAAGGGTACACGGGCACCTCTGTTCATCACTGTCGAGACAGGAACAGATCCAAGTACCCAACAACAGATAAGTGGATGAAAAATAGTATATGTTTATCTCATTCTCACACACACACACACACACACACACACACACACACACACACGGGAATACTACTCGGCTCTGAGGAGATCGGATGTCCCCCAGTTTGCTACAACTTGAATTGGAGGAAGTCAAGTTAATAAAGTTGAATCAGAAAGAAAAAGACAAGTACCAGCTGATCTCACTCCTACGTGGAGTTTAATCTCAGCAAGGGATTGGAGACCACCCTTCGATTCCGTCAGCTGGGCCCTAGGGTGCCAGTGGGCTGGTGGGGAAGCGAGTTGCGGAAGATGGTGGGGGGGGGGGATCTCGTACCTGG
The DNA here is from genome assembly GCF_029834395.1 of Sorex fumeus. Taxonomy (NCBI): domain Eukaryota; kingdom Metazoa; phylum Chordata; class Mammalia; order Eulipotyphla; family Soricidae; genus Sorex; species Sorex fumeus. Next base: position 8,541,215 of record NW_026606063.1, on the reverse strand, counting down.
TGTGATAGCAGCAGCCCTGCATATGGACCAGCAACGTTGGGAGTTTACGCCTAAGAACTGCAGATGGCCAGACAACCTAGAAGGCAGCGTGCAGTCCTAATCCCCTCCGGCTCCCTTTCCAGTAGACTGAGGAAAAAGGTTTTTTGAAGTACTTGTCATGCAGGAACAATGACAATCATTGGATTGCTACCTGTGGTTTCTCTTTCTTAGAGGGTAACAGTTAATCTTTTGGACCAGTTTTAAAGTTGTAACAATTTGATGTTCCTGCTTTTCATTTTCTTATTCTAAAAACCATTCTGGCTGTCATCCTGTTCCTCTATGTCACTGTCCTCTATGTCCTCTATGTCACTGTCACTATGTCACTGTCACTGTCCTCCCGTTGTTCATTGGTTTGCTCGAGCGGGCCCAGTAACGTGTTTGGCATCTCGAATACATCACAGGTAGCTTGCCAGGCTTTGCCGTGCAGGCGAGATACTCTCAGTAGCTTGCTGGGCTCTCCGAGAGGGGTGGAGGAATCGAACTCGGGTCGGCCATGTTGGCCACTTGCAAGGCAAACACCCTACCTGCTGTGCTATCGCTCCAGCTCACCTAAACTACAGTGAAAAAAATTTTAAAGGAAACATGTACTTTGACTTCTTTATATTTCAGGGCCACACCTGGTGGTGCTGGGCTTCGGACCCTGCCAAGAGACTGCCCAGGCGTGCCTGGGGTTCATGTGGTGTGGGGATTGAACCGGATCTCCCGCGTGGAAAGCTTGCTTTCAAATGCTCAGCCCTCTGAGCTGTACGATCCCTTGGTGTTTGGGGTGGAGGTTGAGGGGATTGGGGCCATAGCCAGTGGTGCTGGCTCTGTGCTTAAGGTCACTCATAGCCGCACTCAAACTGTCTGTGTGGTGCTGGGGACTGAACCGGGGTCGACCTCATGCAAGGCACGTGCCTTTACCCCTGCACTGCACTCTCTGGTCCCTGATACTCTATGTAGTGGTAACATGGTGTCCCCCTCTCCCCCTTTGGGTGTTTGGGCCACTCCCAGCTGTGCTTGGGGGTTGCTCCCGGCTCTACGTTCACGGATCACTCTGGGTAGGGTATTGGGACCCATGTAAGGTGCTGGGGATTGAACCTGGGTTGGCTGTACTGTATTCTCTCTCCAGCTCCAGGTAACAAGGTAGTTTTCATTGGTGGTTTTAGATTGGGTGCTTTTGTATGTGCCCTGGGTGCTGAACATGCAGCTGTGTGTGTGTGTATGTGTGTCTATCTGTCTGTCTGTGTGTCTGTGTATTTAAATACGTGTACTGCAGTGGAATATCTTGCAGTATTGGGACAGTACTCCCTTTTCTGTGGTATTGGTGGGTTTTACGTAAGAAGAATGTTGGTTTCTTTCCGCTGAAACAGCCTGGTAAGCTTTAATTAAAGAAACTGGAATTATTTAAAACACAGAGTTGTCATTATTGTATTGAAGGGCCAGGAGCTGCTTGTATCATTTTTTGAAAAAAATTTTTTTGAGAGGTGGGACTTGGGTCACAACCCGATATGCTCAGGGCTTACTCCTGGCTTTGTGCTCAGGGGTCACTCCTGGAAGAACTCGGGACCGTATGCAGAACTAGGGGTGGACCCCGCAACCACCAGGTGCTGGGCAAGTGCCCACCTGCTGCACTGTTTCTTGTATCTGGCCTTGTGTCGTCCTGAAAGTAGTCAGGGGCCTTGGTCCTCGGCCCTAGATGTCACTTCCACTCCTGTAGTCATTAGAATCACGGGGAGGACATGAAGCTCGAGCCCCTGCTCAGTTCATAGACCAGCTTCTCAACTGAACTCTGCACTGCCACATCGATCATTTCAACATGAAGTGAATGCGTGTTTCTAAGTGTAAGAATGTTGGCGTTACTTTTCCTGAAAATGAAGTTAGGATGCATGAAAGGTGAGGGAACCCGAGGGAAGTGCTGGCTGCAGGTTCATCCCCGGAAGGTGCTGAGTGTGGGCCCGCTGCCGTGCAATCCTGGTGCCACCGGCACAATCTCCAGAGCACTCTGACAAGGGTGCGACTGGGCCTGGTCAGTGTAGCGACACCCAAAGGAAAATACATAAAATGGACATCGCGATAGAAACAAGAGGAATCAAAGGAATCCATGGACGCAGGAGGGAGGAAGGAAGGAAATGAACAAGTTGTTGGATTTGCCGTCTTTCTCCGCAGGGCTGTGAGGAGGGGACAAAGAATTCCAGACTACTTCTCTTCCTGTATTTTTTAAAGAGGGGCCACCAACTGTGCTGTAGGGTGTGGGGTGCAGGGGTGGGATGGGTCTGACTGGTGCTTGGGCTTGGGAGCTCAAGCTTGGGACCCTTGATGCCTGGGCTCTAGGGCCAGCAGCTGGGGCTGGGAGTGGGGGGGGAGGGCACTCGGTACCCGGGGCTGAGCTCGGGACCACAACACTAGGTTTGTGCTCTGCCACAGGAGTTATCTCTGACTCTACTCCTTCCTGGCCCCCGAATGATTTATACGTATTGTTTACAGCAGGAAGAACTTATCCCAGACATTAAAAGTTGTTCTGCGGCCCGAGTGATAGTACAGCAGGGAAGGCGCTTGCCTTGCATGCAACCAACCAGGGTTCGATCCTCAGCATCCCATACAGTTCCCCAAGGCCCCCAGGAGACAGACGTTCCTGAGTACAGAGCCACTTGCTGGATGTGGCCCCCCAATCAATAACAACAAAAAAGTTGTCTATTGGTGATGGTTTTGTGTTTGAAATGCTAAGTAAAACATCGATTTTTCTCTTTTCCAGGAAAGTCCCCAGAGGAAAAAAAGGAAATCAGAAGCAATAGGAACGAGTAACCAGACCGACCTGTTGGCTCTTGGCACAGCAGTTGGTAGTATTTTGTTATACAGTACAGTAAAAGGAGAATTGCATAGTAAATTAATAGTAAGTATGTGTGTGATACGCGTTTTATATAACCTTACCCTAAAGATAGGGTAATAAAATGTTAAAGGAGATATGCTAGACTGCACTGCGGGGGCATTTTTTAATCCCTTTCACATTTAAGTTTCAGAACAGTAATAGTTGATAGGCGCTTTGATAGGTAAGTAGAGGCCAGGAGATGAGTTGTAGAGAAGGAGCAACTTCTCTGTAGGTCAGGTCTAGGGATAGGGGCATGTCCTAGGCAGCTGCCGTCGTAGCTGATGCTGATGCTTAAAACCTCGTCCGTGGCGTGTCCCTCAGGTCAGACCTCTGAAGGGGGCTCCGGCTGGCCGCTGGACGGAGGTGATGAGGATATGGAAGGGAGATGCAGGGAGGCCTCCAGGTGTTGGGAACATTGGATTGGCCCGTGGAGCCGGGCACTGGGGACCCAGAAGGAGCAAGTCCCTTGTTCCTCTGGCAGCCTGTCATCCTTTGGCACGCTTCATCAGTGACGCAACAGCCAATGATAATGCTGACCTCCAAGCCCCTAGAACAAAAATAACCTGTTTGGCAGTGAAAAATGTTGCCTGATTTAAACCGGTCTCTTAAAAGTGGATTATTTTCTACTTGGTCCAGAGTGTATGCTTTTCTCTGGCACCAAAAATAAAACATGAACACTTAAGGTGTTCATGTATGTCATCTGTGAAACTAATGGTTTACTTTCAAAGAGCACTTTTTTTTTTCTTTTTGGGTCACACCTGGCGATGCACAGGGGTTACTCCTGGCTCTGCACTCAAGAGTTACTCCCGGCTCTGCACTCAGGAGTTACTCCCGGCTCTGAACTCAGGAGTTACTCCCGGCGGTGCTCAGGGGACCATATGGGATGTTGGGAATCGAACCCGGGTCGGCCGTGTGCAAGGCAAACGCCCTACCCGCTGTGCTATCTCTCCAGCCCCAAAGAGCACATTTCTTTAATGAGTTGGATTTCACCCTTTTTGAAAAGGGATTTTCAATAGAATATTTATGACTAGTGAATTTACCGCAAGTGCTGATTGTGAGCCCCTTAAGATTTTACTTGAATAGTAAAGGATCAGGTGGTACAGATACATATCGATCTACAGTACAGGACTTTAAGGCTTGGTGCTTTGCATGCAGCCAACCCTGGTTTGACGTTGGCACCACTAAGGGACACAAGGTGCAGCCCAAGGGGCTACCCTAGCACCATGGGCCCCAAACAGCACTGTGTCCTTGAACCGACTGCCTGGTTGACTGAGAAGAATCACCGGGACGCCTCTGGTCCTTGTGATCTTCTTTTGTGTGTGCCACAGTACCTGTGCGCCCTCTCGCCACCACACCGGGTTTACTCAGGTATCATGAGCATTTTGCCACTGTGAGTTTACTTTGCCTAGAACTGGTGTTTCACAAGTAAGTGGCATTTAGCTCTGTTATTCTGTAACTAATCTAGAAGTATGTGTTTTCAGCATACAAAGTGAAATGATTCTCTGGTGGAATTAAAGCTGATTTCTTAGACTGGAGAGCTAGTATTTGGAAGTGACTGACCTGCGTTTGGTCCCTGTACACCCCCCTTCCCCCCCCAGGAGGGATCCCTTAACCTAGAGCCAGGATTAAGGCATCGCTGGTTTTAGCCTCCCCCAAATCTAAAGCCGATTTCTCAACACCCCCACTTTTTTTCCCTTTGTGCAGTGTTTAAGTTCTTTTGTCTCATTTTTGATGTTGTAAAACGAAAGAGGAGAAGTGAAGGTTCAGGCTTCTAAGATAAGGCCTGGCATTTCAGTTAACTGTTTAGTAGTGTCCCGTAACTGTAGTAGGAATTTTGTATTTTAACTTTTTGTTGTTGTTTGATTTGTAGAGTGGTGGACATGACAACAGAGTCAATTGTATACAGTGGCACCAAGACAATGGCTGTTTGTATAGTTGTTCAGATGATAAGCATATTGTGGAGTGGAATACACAGACATGCAAAGTCAAGTGGTGAGTAGCACCGAGGGGGTTGCTCTTGGAGGCGCCGTCTTGCTCTTTGGAAATGCATCTGGGTTGGACAGAGTCCGGCTGAATCCTTGCCTGAAGTAAAGTCTGGTACTGGACACAGTGGGGGATAGAGACTGAGGAAGACTATAGGCTGTTCTGAAGGCTTGTTTAGACTAGCTAAAAAAGACTAGCTCTCCAGTCTAAATAAGAAACGAATAGTTTTCTTAGTTGGGGCCCATGCCTCATGGGGCTCAGGGCGTCCTCCTGGCGTGGTGCTGTTTTGAGGTGGTGTTTAGGGGACCAAGAGGTCCCGGGAATTGAACCTGCATCTCCTACACGCATAGTATGTGCTCCACTCCTTGGAGCCGTCTTGGTCTTCTTGAGAACGCTTAATCGGGATTCCAGGCTAAGCAAGAGCTAGGTAGCAGAGGGTGGAAGAATCCTTTTGGGAGTAGGGGTGAGGTGGCAAGAGCAGAGGCTTACGTGGCGCCCAGAGGAGGGAGAGGGCTGGTCTGGACGGACTTAATTTTCCGTTTCATATACAGTACTGGTTTCCTGCCGTGTAAGATGAGGGCTTCGCTTTGTTAGTCTTCCCTCCCCCGCCTTCCCATTCTTTGGGTAGTAGGCTTTTCATTTCTCTTTGATTAACAAAGGTCTTGCGATTTACGTGATAGGTTGGGGTTTTTTTGGTTTGTTTTGTTTTGGGGGCATACCCAGTGATATACGGGGGTTACTCCTGGCTCAGCATTCAAGAACTACTCCTGGTGGTGCTCCAGCCACCATATTTGATGCTGGGGGCCGAACTTGGGCTGGCTGCATGCAAGGCAAACGCCCTGTCTGCTGTCCTGTCGCTCCAGCCCCAGTTGACATTATTGTTGGTGTACATAATTCCAGCACTGTGCTTGTGGTGCTCATCTGGGGCCTGGTGGTGCTCACATGTGCTTGCCGGGAGCCACATTTCCTGGGGATGTGCAGACATCTTAGTTGTGGCACTCTCCAGGGGAGGGGGTCAGGCCCCTTTTTCTGATGCTTCCATTCACCTGCCCGTGCAGTTTAGCCAAAACCCACTTGTGTTGTCCACGACTGCAGACAGAACGGCTTTGAGACTCAGATAGCAGAGCTTATGCGTCTTATTTTGTGTGGGATGCTCAGAATTTGAACTCGAGACCAAACATTGGTAAGGCAGGTGCTCTAAATACCGATGTTCTCCCTCTGGGGCTTCCATGTCACGGTCTTAAAACTTACCCACTCTCCTGCTATCATTGGAGAATACATTTTTGTTGTTCTTATTTATGATGATTGGGGAGCCATTCAGTGCGGGGATCAAAGGTCAGATTCAGCGTGCAAAGCATATTGTGTTTTTGAGTGGCCCCTCTGGATTGGGGATAGCTTGCTGGGGAGGCTTCACTTCAGTGACAAGTCCAAGGTTTGTTCCTGGACACACACTTTTAGGGCACAAGATTTGATATAGAATGTTAGGTGATATTTTTAGTGCTCGGTGTGTGTTGGTAGTTTTTAACTCTGAATAATTTTGTTTTTCTTCGCAATACAGCAAATGGAAAGGTGACAACAGTAGTGTCAGCTCCCTGTGTCTCAGCCCAGATGGAAAGATGTTGCTTTCAGCTGGCCGAACAATCAAACTATGGGTTTTGGAGACCAAAGAAATCTACAGAGTGAGTGACTCAAATTGGCTATAAACGCAGGAATCGGTACAGAGGAAGGCGGAAGTTTGAGTCACTGGACGTTGTTTAAAGAACACTTACATTTTCAAACATGCCAAGTAGTAGCCTCCAAATCTGTTATCAATGTTGAATAGCTTAGACACGTCCATTTCACATGCGTTGTCTAGGAAAGTGAATATAACACACTAAAAAGGTATTTTACTCTGTATTATGGCTCTTAGGGGTTACTGAACTTTTGGTGCTGTGATGATGCCTTAAAATTGTGGTTTCGACTCTCTGAGTATAAAATGAAGACCTACAATTCCTTGGCTGTGTCTGAGCACTCAAACACCCCTCTAAAGATGGATAGAGTTAAGTGCATCTTTAAAAAAAGATAGAGTAGATCGTGGGGTAGGTCAGCCCATGGTTAGCAGTAACATTTTAGCTTAGGCATTTGCGGGGGATTTAGGTCATACTTTGCAGTGCTCAGGGACTGTCCATGCTCTGTGGGTGGTCCCTCCTTGTGGTGGTCCCTCCTGGGATGTGGTCTGCGGGACAGAATCGGGTCAGTGCAGGGAAGGCAGGCACCTTATCCCCCTGCGCAGTCTCTCTGGCCCTCATAAGGAATTTTTAAGGAGAAAAATAGAGCACAAATAACTTCATCTGCTTAGAATTGCATTTATCTGCTAGCTTTATTCTGATTTCAGATACCTGTTGTGCATGTTACTTGCGATAATAGATTCTTTCATTTTTGTTGCTTTTGTATTTATTCTCTCCTAAATGAGATATAACTTTCTAGCACTTCACAGGACATGCAACGCCAGTTTCCTCACTTATTTTTACTACTATTCGGCCTCCTAGTGAGAGTCAACCCTTTGATGGAATCACAGGCCTTTATTTCTTATCTGGGGCAGTACACGACCGGTTACTTAATGTCTGGTACGTAGTCTTTTGAATTTGGGGGGTAACTTTGCCTTCAAAGAGTCTGTCTCAGTGTATAGGGTTACTATGAATGTAACTTTAAGCTTGCTTAATTTACAACGACTAGTAGTTTAGCTTGTCTAAGAAACTGAGAAAAATTTAAGGGGACTGTATTGCAGGATCTCCTCTGTGCTTGTTTAAGGTACAGTGTTTCTTTGTGTATCTTCAGAATCATCTGCCTCCTCATATTTCTAGATAGCGGTTCCCCATATCAGCGAACTCTGCCTCATTTTCATATGAAAAAATGCACTTAATGCCCTCCGGTCGTTGACCTTTAGCCAAACTGAGAGGTGTGCAGGTCTGTTGTGCCCTTGTTACAGTTTTACTGTTTAGCATCCCTAGCTAGGGGACAGTATCCCCACTTGGGGGAAAGCGGCTAGATAATACTGCTAATAATTTAATAATTACATGCTGGGATTTTGTAAGGACTGATTTTTTTTAAAAATAAGTTGTTTTAGTGTCTAACCAGTGGTTTTGTTCATCTAGGCAGGTCCGGTCAGAAAATAAAGAAAAGAATGCAGTGATGTCTTTCACGGTGACAGATGAGCCTGTCTACATCGACTTGGCTTTGTCGGAGAATAAAGAAGAGGTAAATGACCTGATGTCTGAAAGGTTTTTCTGGATTTTGACAGATGTTATTTTAAAATTAGGATTGGGGTGGGGGGGGGGTTTAATGATTTGGGAATGAGGGATGAAGAATAAAGTAATCTTGAGCTGGAGCACTAGAACGGCAGGTAAGGCGCCTAACTCGTGGGTCCGATCCCTGTCACCACATACCGTCCCCTGAGCATCACCAAGAGTGATCCTGAGCACCAAGCCACAATCAAGTGAAGCTGTCACGGGGCAGTCACATCTCCCTTACATCCCAGGGAAAGGCTCTTCGGAGGGAAAGGCCAGAGTGGAGCGGCGTTTCCCGCAGACGGGTGCTCTCCCGGGCGCCCTGACACGGCCACGTTCTTGACTGTGCTCTTGGCCGAAACTCCAAAACCTTGGCGACAGTTGTGTGGGAGAGCTCACTCAGTGGGCTGGGTGCATGTTTGCGTGCAGGGACGCCGTTTCAGCCCCAGCGCTGCATTTGTGTCCTCCCCACCTCCGTGTGCTGAGCCAGCAGTGGCCCTGCACCACCATTGTGGTTCCAAATCAGAAACAAAACATTTGGCAGAAGCAAAAAGTTGCTTTTTTAATTTGTTTTGGTGTTTGGGTCACACCCTGCATGCTGAGGGGTTACTCCTGGCTCTGCACTCGGGATTTGCTCCTGGCGGTACTTGGGCAACTCTGTGGGATGCTAAAGATTGGACTCAGGTCAGCAGTGTGCCAGGCAGGTATTCTCCTGCTATACTCTCAACCCCCCCCCCCCAGCACTCTTTTTTGAGGGCAAGATCTGTGGGGTTTGTGGTTTGCTTTGGTCTGCTCCCCCACCCTCCTTTGATTTGGAGGGTTGGGAAGAAGTGTTTAAACTTCTACAAATATGTGTATTGCATACATAATGTGAAATGTTACAAAATAATTTTCGTTGTGTATTCATATGTAAGTATTTTATCTACTGTTGTATATTGCTCCTAGTAATCGCTTCCATTTTCCTTCTAGCCTGTCAAGTTAGCTGTTGTTTGCAGAGATGGTCAGGTTCATCTTTTTGAACATATATTAAATGGGTAAGTAGGACATTTTTACGCAAAAACAGGTCCCTTCTCGTTATCTTCGTACTCCATCTTACTACGTGTACCTTAAGGAGATTGCATTCATAGCTTTTGGGGGAGAGGACTCGGACAGCATTATTCCTTATGTGACTAAATTTACTGAGAATTAAATTATTAAATTATCGTGAGACTAAATTTAGTGAGAATTTATGTTTTTAGTAGTTTTTTTTTTATTTTTTGGGTTTTTTTTTTTTGCTTTTTGGGTCTCACCTGGCGTTGTTCAGGGGTTACTCCCGGCTCATGCACTCAGGAATTACTCCTGGCGGTGCTCAGGAGACCATATGGGATGCTAGGAATGGAACCTGGGTCGGCTGCGTGCAAGGCAAATCTACCTGCTGTGCTATCGCTCCAGGCCCCCCCCCCCCCTTTTTTGGAGGTTGAGGGAACCACACCTGGTGGTGCTCAGGGCTTACTCTCAGCACTGTGCTCAGGAATCACTTCTGGTGGGCTTGGGGGACCTTGTGGGGTTCTGGGGAATCAAACCTGAGTTCGATGCATACAAGGCAAGCTCCTTACCTGTTAGACTGTTGCTCTGGTCCGAGAACTCGGGGTTTTGGACTTGGTTATTATGTGTTCATATTTGTGGTTACACAGCATCTTTGGGGAAAAAAGGGTTTTTTTCTTTCTGTGATTTCTACTTGGTAAACGGTGATGGGTATTCCCCCACGAAAATAATTTTTTCGCTTCGATCCTTTACAAAAGTTTTGCAGAAGTTTTATAGTCCTTGTCATACACTGAGGCATCTGTGATCTGGGATACATTGATGTCGGGATTGTTTTTCTAATTTCTATTATTCAGTCTTTTTGTTGGCATCTTATCACTGAGCTGTATATGTGTATGATCTTTATTTTTCCAGTTCCATTCTATTTTTTTTTTTATTGGATCATTGTGAGCTACAATTATAAAGCTTTCATGTTTGAGTTTCAGTCTTACGACAATTTGAACGTCCATCCCTCCACCAGTGCACATTTTCTACTACCAATGTCCTCAGTATCCCCCCCCCCCCCATATATTTTATTTTATAATTTAGTGCTTTAGGGTTGTACCTAGTAGAACTGGAAACTACTATGCTCTGCCTGGGGCTTGTTTCTGCTGCTGCTCAGGGTCTGTGTCTGGGGATTGAACCAGTGTGGGCTTCATGCAAGGCCAAGCCTTGACACCCCCCCCCAACCCCCCTGCGAGCAGTGCATTTCAGCGGAGACCTGGTATGAAAGCGGCATGTGCAGATTTCAAAACAGTTCAAGGAAATGGCCCAGAGGGATCAAAGTCCACCTACAGGTGGCGTTTTGGTGAGGAAGGGAAAGCCATGACATGCTGTGATGATGTCCATATGGTTTCGCTTCTGGCTGAGGCTCAGAGATGACACCTTTCTCTTGGCTGTCTGAGCATTTCTGGCAAAAAGAGATGACAGGAGGGTGGTTTTAAAATACTTGGCTATGGGGCTGGATCAGTAGCACAGCAGGTAGGGCATTTGCCTTGCACGCGGCCGACCCGGGTTCGATTCCCACCATCCCATATGGTCCCCTGAGCACCGCCAGGGGTAATTCCCAAGTGTAGAGCCAGGAGTGACTCCTGTGCATCGCCAGGTGTGACCCTAAATTTAAGACAAAAAATATATATAAAAATTTAAAATACTTGGCTATGTTCTATTGTCACGCAAGTTCAGTCTGATGTCCCTTTTTATCTTTTTTGTGACTTTTGTCAATGGTGTCAAATCATCAGAGACACTTCTGAGGTCCATATCCTGGAGAGCTTTCCAGAAGCTATTTTATGGTCTAATGTTGAGGTTTTCCAATTCACTTTTAATGAACTTGTGTGAAGTACAGCTTTGGCTTTACTCCTTTGCCTGTGACCGTCTCGTTTTCCTGACGCCCTTTGTTGAAGAGGTTTTCCTTGCTCCTGTTTCAGATGCTTAAATCTCATGTTTGTCTCAGGGCTCTGCACTATTGCCCCTGCTGATCGCTTGGAAGTCATAAGAAGGCTGTATTTCCCGACTAGTCGCCAACTTCAAATAATTATGAGAAGCTTCAGACTTCTGATTTTTTTGTTTTTCCTTTCTAGATACTGCAAAAAACCTTTGACTTCAAACTGCACAATTCAAGTCGCAGCACCGGGGAAAGGCAAGAAATCAACCCCAAAACCCATCCCTATTCTAGCAGCCGGATTTTGCTCAGACAAAATGTCATTGTTACTCGTATATGGCAACTGGTTTCAGCCTGTCATTGAAAGAGTGGTACGTAGATGCTGCTCTAGTAAAAGCAGCTTGGCACTGGCGTTGCTGGGGGGAATGCAGTTTTAAAAGCTAGATTGGGTTTGCTTATTCTAACTAAATTATTTCCCTTAACGCCCTTTCTGTTTCACTGTGCACTTTTAATTTGTGTGAACTCAATATAATTTTACTTAGCGCATCAGAAGTTACTTTGTGTTTGCTTTTGGGTGACTCAAGGCTGCTTCCAGCCCTGTGTTCGGGGACCCATTGTGGTACCAGGGATCCAGTCTGGGGTTCTTGCATGTAAAGCATGCACACCAGCCCTGCAAATACCATGTCAATGCCTGAAACCATTTAAAGCTAGCTCCCCTGCCCATTTTATTTTTTTCTAATACTATGTCTGAGATCTGATGTATTTAGGCATCTTCAGACAAAAGATGACCTCTTTGCCACTCAGTCTTATGTCGTGGCTTCAATTAGAAAGCAAGTGGCGTGAATGTTTCCTTTTTGTTGTTGTTGTTTCTCAGAATGTGTATGGCTGTGTTTATACTATAATATATGCAGCAGAATTACAATTACTAGTGTTTATACCTTTGGCATTGTCACGAAGTTGGAAGCATATGGTGTTGTGACTTGCCAGGTCCAGGGCTGCTACCAACCCCTGCCCTTTTGTAACAAGGAAGAGGACCCAGTTCCGTGAGGCCTGTTGCTTTGATAGTTTACCTGCTTGAGGACCACATGTCTCTGGTGGCTCCCATTGTGGCAAATGTGGTGAACTCTGCCCAATTAATCCTAATTAAGGAGTGCTTAGTAATAGTGCCTACTGAATTTTTAATTTTCAGATTTAAAAAATAAATTGTATTGGGTGATTCGTGGACTGATAATTTTTGATTAGAGACATTTCTTTGGGGAATTTTTTTTTTTAGTTCGAGCCTAGAGGGGGGGAGGGGGAAGGGGGGAGGGGAGAAGGGGAGGGAGAGTAAGAGAAAGAAAAAAACCCCATAAACATGTATGTGGAAGGTGCCACGGATCAAACTGGACCCCACACATGGAGATAGGGGCTCTGCTACCGAACCACTTTTTTGTTTCAGCATGTTTGTTTGGGGCCCAGCCCCAGGTGCTTCAACTACTCCCAATTCAGTGCCCGGGGGACATTGCAGTGTGTGCACCAAGCCCAGGCCTCCCGAGTGCCAGACCGCTCAGCCCATGGAGCCGTTCCTCCTACCTGAAGTGTGCACTTAGCATTCATTCCGTAAGAGTCCCAAGGAGCCTCTGTGGACCTAACGGGCCTCTTTGAGTTTATTAAGGATATTATTGTTCAAGCCCTGGGCATGTTTTCATTCTGAAAAGGAGGAAATGCATGGTGTTGGCAAGATAAGTCTCCTTGCTATCTGTGAGCACTCTGTACCTCTGACGCTGCCTTTGCCATCTGCTTGTTTGGTGATTGGTTTACGAGCACTTGGGGTAACATACTTTTCTGGACCTTGATATGTGGGAGTTTTTTATATATTACTGTGTTTTTATAAAAATGCAATCATTTGTTACTCGTTCTTAGTCTCGATTGCTTTATTTGAAACTTCCCCCTTTTCACCTACTTTTAAAAATCTGTTTACAGGCTTTAAATTCCAAAGAACCTCATATGTGTTTAATCCGAGAGATGTCAAACTGCTGGGCCCCCAAAGTTGAGACAGCTATAACAAAGGTGAGTGACCATGCAGAATTTTAACATCCTCTTTGTATTTTTTTTAAATAAATTTGTGGGTTATATTTTAAATGCTTAGATTGTGATGCCTTGTTTCATTTGGGTTAATGAATGACTAGAAGTCGAAGGCCCATCATTTAAGAATTTACTGCCCCCTCCCCACCTCATCTAGCGAAGGGTGTGTATATGGATCGGTAGGAAATACCTCTGGTTTTAAAGTCTGTGCTTACGAAACAGACTTCTTATTGATGTTATTGATTAGATGAAATAGGTTTTATTTCATCTGATGTGGCTGGTTCAGTGCTCGTTGTGTTACTTTGTTTGAATACAATGTGCCACCTACATGTAGCTAAATGTGTAGTAGTTGCATGCGAAGAGGAACGCCAAGATGTGCAGTGATGATGTCCATACGGTTTCGCTTCTGGCTGAGTCTCAGAGATGACACCTTTCTCTTGGCTGTCTGAGCACTTCTGGCAAAGACTAATGTGAAACGTGCAACTTCACTTGAACTTCGTTTAGTTCAGGATAACTTTGTGTTATCTGTAGATTTTGTTAGCAGTTGTTTCAATTTCTTGCTGTTCTTGGGCCACACTTAGTGTTGCTCAGGTCTTACTCCCGGCTCTGTGCTCGGGGATCACTCCTGGAGGACTCAGGGACCATATGGGGTGCTGGGAATGGAACTGGGGTCAGCCGTGTACAAGGCAAGCAACATACCCGCTGTACAAGCAACATACCCGTTGTACTGTCACTCTTGTCCCATGGTTTTATTCTGATTAAAAATAAAATCTGTTTTTAAGGATGCGTTAGCAAGATTTCTTTCCCTCAAGAATTATCTGTTAACTTACACTGTATTAGTTACGTTGAGGTCTTCAGTAGAAAACCCTTGTAATTTCTTGACTGAAAATGTCCCGTAAGAGCCAAGGCATGCCTGCCTTTGTCACATCCTTGCCGTTGCTCTTTCAATATAGGTGAGAACACCCGTGATGAACGCTGAAGCAAAGGTTCTTGTCCCTGGGATACCTGGTCACCGAGCCGCCATCAAGCCTGCTCCTTCACAGACTGAAGAAGTGGAGACTAAGAGGAAGTTAGGGGATAAAGAGGTAAGTCAGTCACTAGCTGTGAAATCTGTTACAAGTGTGGCCAGTGGAGCCAAAGTGGAAACTTCGAAACATTGGACATATTTTAGTTGTTAGTTTTCATCTCAGTGTCCAGCAATGTATGACCCAGAATATCAGATGGTGGCCTTTGTAAACTGTTTGTTCAGGGACCAGAGTGAGTGCCATGGGTAAGGTGCTTGCCTTGCACAAGGCAGACCCCGCTCCCATCTTCGGCATCCCATGTGGTCCCCAGAGCACAGCCAGGGGTAAGCCCCAAGTGCAGCTGGTGTGGCTCAAAAAAGAAAAACCTAGCAAACAGCTTTATTTGCCACTGTTACTAGAGGTGAACTGAGTTTTGGTCATCTGCAAATCGTTTGCCGGATGGATAATGTGAGTTACTTAAGCCAGGTCTTGCTGTGATGACTTTCATTGGGTTTCGCTTGTTGCTGAGTTCCAGTGATGCCTCTTCTCTTGGCTGTCTGAGTGGTCCTGGCTGGTTAAGTGATGGTAGGTCTTTAAAAGTGGTCCTCCTTAGGATTTTTATGACCTCTTCAGTATTTACTAACTTAAGTTTTTTCAGATTCCAGAAGTTGTGTTTGAACATTATCCTCAGTTCACATTCATCATTCTTGAGTAATCGAACTTTCATCACCCGAAGATCATTATATTTGTTGGGACGGGGGAAGTTTTTTTGGGACGCTGAGGGCCACACCTTGCAGTGCCCAGTAACCATTCCCGACTGCTCAGGGGTCGTTTCTGGTGGTGCGAGGACTCAGCTGAAGCCAGGAAGCGCCTTCGCCCCATACTCTCTCTACAGGCCTACTTTTTTTCTGCCTTTTTCAACTTTCGCTGTGCCAGAAATTGAACTCGGGGTCCAACATGGGAGGCATATGCTTTACTGCTCAGCCATATCCCTGGTCTAGATAATTTGCCATTGTTAGGAGTTGGGAGAATGCAGTCAGGACAGAGAAGGGACCATTGTGACAGTGATAGTTGGAAATGCTCGCTCTGGACCAGAACTGAGTGCTGAAAAGAGGTAAAGTGATCTGCATGATACCCTTTCAGAAGCAGTATTGCAAACAACAATGCGTAAAAAGGGAAAAAGAGAGAAGCCTCTACGGAGAAGCAGGCTTGGTTGGGGGAAGTTGGTGGTGGGAAAGCTATACTGGTGTCGGAATTGAAACATTGTTTGGATTACAAGGTGTTGAAACATTGTATGATTAAAACTCAGTCACAAATAACTTTATAACCACATCACACAGCCGAGTCAAAAGATTTTTTTTTTCTTTTTGGGTCACACCCAACGACCCAACTCCTGGCTCATGCACTCAGTGCTCGGGGGACCATATGGGATGCTGGGAATTGAACTTGGTTCGGCAGCGTGCAACGCAAACGCCCTACCTGCTGTGCTATTGCTCCAGCCCCCAAAAGAATTTTTAAAGGAAAAAACACTTACATTTCAGGGTTATAAAGAAGACTTAAAGTTCCTCAGATAATACATGCAGAACAATTAGTGCAATGCCTGTTGTGTGTAGTCTGTTATTTGTGGTACTAACAATAAAATCCTGGATCAATTTCTTTAAAAATAAAGTAGAAAGGAGATCATCGGTTGTAACTGACACTCAGAGAAGTAACTGTAGTTTTTGTAAGTTGGGGAACATACTTGTCTGTCTTTTTGCACATTTGATAATATTGGTCTCCCTTTGCACATCTGGAATATCGATGGGGAACCTTCTGTGATAATGTCTTCTATGCTTTAGTAACTAGATGTCAGATTTGGTGGGGTTGGGTGAGGTGTGAGGGGATTTTCCTGGCTCTGTGATCAGGAGTGGGCCCTGTCGCCGCTTGGCGGGGCTGTCTGTGGCATGCAGCTCTCTCGGACCTGGAGTTTGAATTTTTATGAATTCAGATAGAGGGATTTTTCTCCCCACCCCCTCCCCAGGGGATTATAAATAATATTTGCACGTATTTCTTTTATTTTGGGGCCATGCTTGGCAGTCCTTAGGGTTTACTCCTGGCTCTGCATTCAGGATTCACTTCAGGTGGGGCTTTGGGGACCATGTGTGTGCTGGGGATTGAACCTGGATTGGCCGCGTGCAAGGCAAGCTCCCTCCCTGCTGGACTGTCGCTCCGGCCTCACATCTGCACATGTTGGCTTCCTGGGCTTTCCGGGAAACTTGCATTGCAGATGTTACTTTTGTCCCCAACCACTGGTCTGACACAAATGAGATTCTGTTGGCTTCAGAAGAGCATGTTTGTGTTTTTCAGAGTTAAGTGGGAATCGGTGCAGGGTTTTTGCCTCCTGAACGAGAGAAGCAGACAGTAATTTGCCTAGAGTTATTGCCTGCTTAACAATAACAGATCGTTGTTGTTCTGTAGGTTAGCATTGAAGAGCGCCTGGGAGCACTGGATATCGATACGAAACGAGAAAAGGGAGACCTTCTACAGACAAACAGTTTTCCAGTTCTTCTTGCGCAGGGTTTAGAAAGTAATGACTTCGAAATGCTAAATGTAAGTATTATGGCCTTTTTTTTTTAAAAAATGAATTTAAATAACTAATTTTTTAAAGGCTATTGACATAGCATATTCAGAGTGGGTAGTGATTTATCTGTTCCAAATTTAGTATTTTGCATGTAGTCCAATTTGTTACTTGGTGGCACTTACACAGAGAGTCACCAACCTACAAAGGGATTGCATTGAATGATTTTGAACCTGGAATGCATTTTCTCATAGAAACACTGTTTTTGAATTGTTACTATGTTCTTAGGCTTTAGTTCACAAAAGCCTTTATAACATAATGTAGCTGAATTATTTAATACTCCGCATTCTAGATCACAATTTATATTTTTTTCTGTAGGAAAATGCGTTCCTGAGTTTTTACTCTGGATTCCAGAAACTTATTTCCCCCTGGCCGTGAGAGGGGGCAGTGAGGTGGAACCTTGGCAATGGGTAGGAGGTTTGGTGGAAAATTCAAGAGGGTTGGGGGTTATGTTGTGAAGCAATTAGATATAAAATTACTAGAAACTGTATGTTTAAAAAGTGGCCTTTAATAATGACTTCTGTGTTTGTACGTTGGTGACTGCTTGTTGTACAAATTAATATAATTCCACCCTCTTAAGTCAGAGTTTGACATCATCCATAGAGAAAACAGTGCAAGAAGGTTGGGTTTGAGAACTGCCTGATCAGAGTAAAGCAGTTTACGTTTGTTAAATGCATTTATTTTCAGTGACCCCTAGGGATATTGTGCCACTTAGTGTAGTCATAAATTTGATATGTAACCTATAAGTAGTAGTGATGTATATTTTAATCCAAGTGCAAATGTCTTATATTTTAGCCTGGAATGATTATGCAAAAATAAGAAACTTAACAGCTCTGAGAACGTAACAAATTAAAATAGTTTGTGATTGAATATGTTCCAGAAAGTCAAGTTTAGTTTAACATGGCATATAAACCTAGGTGAGGACTTGGTGAAAAGGAGGCAGTAGAAAGCAGTGGGTGCTATGTTTCATTTTTAGATCCGGTGGCATTCAGGGGCTGCTCCTGGCCTCTTGCTCAGGGGTGCCCTGGATGTACCTGGAGGACCAGGTGCTGGGAATCAGACCCAGGCCACTGTCCTACCAAGCACGAAGCTTTGGCCTCCCTGACCCTGTGTGACGTTTTTTAACTTACCTGCCAATTTTTGCCTACTTAAGTATACTCTGAAACTTTCCTCGGGGATACAGATCATTCCGTTTTCATATTTTTGTTTTCTTTGGCTGCCTGCTCGAGCAAATCAATAAACAACAGGAGCACAGTGCTACAGTGCTACTGCTGAACTAGAACTCAGCCCTGTTTCTTTGTTTATTGAGTCCTGGGGGATAAACTTGGGAGCTCATGCATGCAGGGCAACTAAGTGCTGTGCCACCAAGCTACTTCTGGTGCTCCCGACCCCCAACTTTTACTTTTTATTAGGAACAGTTTCAGATTGTCGAGGTATATAGTATGCCACCATGAACTCATCTCTCAGTTAGAGAAATGATCTACAGTGACCAAGCTCTAATACTGCTCGCCCTACCTGCCCATGTGCCTCCTCATTCAGAGTGAAAGCAGACTCACCCATTGCATCTAGAAACATGTCCCTGCGCACCTCTGAGGACGTGCTCCCACTCAGAAACCCACCGGGGCAGGGAGGTGGCCCGGTGCATGGGAGCGCATGCTCTGTGGGCGTCTACTCTGGTTCCGTGTGAGTCCTCAGCACCCTCAAATGGGGAAAAAACGCGCAAAAGCAACCCCAACCCCTTGTCATCCCCCAGAGAGTAAACAGCTGTAATTATTTAAAACTGCCAGCTTTTCTGGAAAAGAGGAAAGGGTCACGAGGTAGTGCATACGCCCAGCATACGCCCAGCCCTGCCTGTGGATCCCTGCGCCTCCTGGCCCCCAGGGCACGCTCAGAGAGGCCCACGTTCAGAACATTCTAGGCCAGAGAGTGCTCCAGGGACTGAGGGCACGCTCTGCATGTGGGGAGGGGACAGGTGTAGTCCTGGTGCATGGTCCCCAAGCACTGCCAGCTGTGCCACCAGGAAAACCTTTCTTGGTGGGGGCACACCCGGTGCTGCTCTCGGTTTGCTCCTGGCTCAGCTCTGAGGAATTGAGCCTGGCCGCGCTCCAGGGACCACGGAGGGTGCAGGAGATGGCTCCAGGCAAGTGCCCCACCCACTGTGCCTTCGCCCTTGCCCTCCAAAAAACTGTCTCATCAACTTCCTGCTTTTACAGACTTTAGTTCGTGTTTTTGCATTCTTAAAAACTGCATCCCAACAAAATTCCCACTAAATTTGGTGAATATTCCTCTTCTTGCAGTTAATTTTCTGGAGGTCCCTTTTGTCCGTTAGAAGATTCTCACATTCTGCATTTTAAATATCGGGAAAATGTATTTTGCTGGGTCCTTGAACATATCCTTTTGTTCATTTTCCTACATATAGTTTGTTGGCTTTAGAAACTTGTTCTTCTGGAAAGAACACTTGAAGAGTGACAATGAATTGGGAGGGGAAAATGATGTCAATGGAAGATGAAAAAAGGATTTGATTTCCATTTCCCTTTTTTTTGTTGTTTTTGTTTTGCTTTTTGGGCATACGCAGCGGTGCTCAGGGGTTATTTCTGGTTCTGCACTCAAGGATCAGGTGACGCCAGGTGTAGACTCCTGGTCAGCCACATACGTGGCAAGCTTCCTACCCACTGTGCTACTTCCTTTTTATTCTTAAGGACTTCGAAGTGAGGTGTTGTATAACTTAAATAGAAATAAATGGAAACTAGATGAATCCTGAAAACGTGTGTGCTGGGAATGGTGAGAGCTTACATGGACTGACTGAAAAATGTTGACATATGAAAATGGTTCTGGTCCCATGTTACATGGAAGATTATGTTTGCTCATTCTCTACTCCATTCTAAAGGGCAGGTAAACATGCATATTTACATGTAGCATTCATCCTAAGTTTTGCCATTATCTTTTCACTTGCTTTGGGACATCTTGATTGTTAATAGCCTATTTGTAACCAGGCATCAGAAAATTCAGGAGACTTTTTTTTTTTCAGATTTATTTATTATTTTGCTTTTTGGGTCACACCCAGCAACGCACAGGGGTTACTCCTGGCTCTACACTCAGGAATTACCCCTGGCAGTGCTCAGGGGACCATATGGGATGCTGGGAATCGAACCTGGGTCTGCCGCGTGCAAGGCAGAGGCCCTACCCGCTGTGCTATTACTCCAGCCCCAATTCTGGAAACTTTTAATAAAATTCTTAATGCTTCATTTGGGAGTTACTTTAGATACCTAGGTCATATATATTTTCATGACTTAAGGAGTCATTTCTGCCTCTTAATTACTTTGAATAATGAGTGATCGCTTTATACTTAGCAGTAGAGTTTACAAAATACATCATTTTCAGATTCATTCATTTCTTTATAATGCTTCTCAATCAATCTTTTAGTACAAATGAAAGTGCAGCAACAGATTCGGGACTGTATTCCTTGACCTGAAACGCTGCTACCTTGCTTGGCCATTTGACATTGGGTCCTGCTTGGTTGCAAGCCCATGTTGTAGTAGGAACTGAGGTTCTGACAAGACCATGTCCAATCTTTCAAAAAAATTAAAGTGTGGACTCATTCGGACAAGACGTTTCTTGCATCTTGCGTGTCACTGGGACTTTGTCATAACTGATAGTTACCATAAAGAGGATTGTCAGTGTCACCGGGCACCTCCTGAGTTACTCTTGACATTCTGGTCAGTACATTTACTTCTAAGTTTTGTGGTCTGATGACTTGAAAACGAAAGTACTAGTAGGGGTCGTCTCTAGTTCCGTCCCCAGTGCCAGATGAGCCCCCAGGCCCTGGAGGTTCGCAGTCCCTGCCAGGGTCTCACTGGCTATCTCCACATCTATGGGCTGGCAGGGAATCACCAGGAGTGATACCCCCCCACCCCAGACCCCCTGAGCACCATTTAGGAGGCCTACCCTTCATAAAGCAAATCAGGGTAGTCAGGACCATAAAATCAGTCTCTGTCAGTTCGCCCTTGGTTGTCTGCAGTGTTATTCTGCATAGGAAACTATGAGGTTAAGTGATCGTTTTAAAATTGAGGGGCCAGAGTGATAGTCCAGTGACGCTGCTGACCCGGGTTCAATCCCCGGCATCCCATATGGTCCCCTGAGCACCGCCCAGTGATTGCTGAGTGCAGAGCCAGGAGTCCCCTGAGCATCACCCGGTGTGCCTCTCCCCACCCCCCATAAAATTAAAGTTGACAATTTCAGACAGGCCTTGGTGTAAAGGTATTTTTTATAAGCAGATAAAGTCCATGGGGGAATTCTGGATAGTTTAGGTGCTAAAATAGGTTTTGAAAATGGACTTTATTTTATCCGTGAGTTTCTTCTGTTTATGTCTAAGCATTACTTTTCTAGCAACAGTTACCAACACACAGCATGTGAACAAGTGGAACGTCCTTTTGCGGAGAAAAACGTTTTGAAAGAATAAATATTTTAATGTATTTTTAAAAATTATTTTTTAATTGAGTCCCAAGGTTACTCATGCATGGGTTTCAGGCATGCAATGTTCCAACAGTGATCCTATCACCAGTGTCCAATTCTCTCCACCCAGATCCCCCCACCCCTAGCATAAGAATGCAGGAATTTGATGTCTTAAAGAATTTTCCTTTCTTTTCCCCACTGTTCAGTTGAAAGACCTGTGCAGGGCAGAATTCAGCTGCTCAGGCTCCTTTCCTTCATTCTGGGTGGAGACTGGGATCCCGTCCATGCGCCCTTAAAGGGTTTTAACTCAAACACTCACTGTGTGTGTTTTTTTCCATTAAATAAATGGTGATTCAGTGACTTGGTGGTAGACAGAGATAATAACTTAGAAGATTTCCGGGTCTTCGCTAAACATACACATGCATTCAGTTTTGCGATTAAGTGAGAACCATAGACTGGGGATGGTCTGTGAGCACGGGTGTTGAAGCAAGTCATTGAAACGGCAAATGAGAGATGGCGAGGAGGAAGTCTTACATACATTAGTAAGTCCTTCGTGCATTAAAACTTTATCAAAACGTTCACACAATTTAATTTTTTTTTAATGAAGCAGAATAGTTTTTACTGAAAGTTTCCTTGGGGGAGAGCATGAGAGAGCGAGCGAGAAAGCTTATTCAAGAGTGCCTGCAAATTTGAGATTAGTTTCTTGCCTTTTTGGGGGGCGCTTGAGCCCAGGGTTCAGTCATGTGAAGCACGTGGTCTACTCTGGACTGCATCCTCAGCCCCTGTTGCTACCCGAATGTCTATAGATGTTCTTTTATTTTCAGGAAGTCGATCGAAATTATGATTTGTAGGAAGCTTGTCAGTAAAAGTCCTGATCACTGAGGACTGCCCTTGTCCGTGGCCTTAAGGGTCAAGCCCCCAGTCAGCCGCACCCCCCCACCCCCCAGCTCTTAGTCGCTGCTTCAGTGGTAATGGATCACCTTGACCTTCTTAATGATACTTACCTGCTTTTTCTTGTTGCCTCCCAGCTTCTGAGTTTGCTTATCTTGATATTCCTTTTATTTTTCTCACAGAAAGTGCTTCAAACTAGGAATCTAAACCTAATAAAGAAGACTGTATTAAGGATGCCCCTGCATGCTGTTATTCCATTGTTACAAGAGGTAACCAAGTCTCCTGTTTAAGTTCCTAATGCTGTGAGTTCAAAGAGGAGTGGGGGAGGGGTTAAAAGAAGAGGGGGTGGCAGTCTGTAAGGAAGCAGGGCATTTCATTTTTATCCCCCCCCGCCCCCCCAATCTTGATGAATGCCTGGTGATTCAGTGACTTGGTGGTAGACAGAGGCCATAACTTAGAAGATTTCCAGGTCTTCGCTAAACATGTACATGACAGAGGACCTGCATTCAGTTTTGGGATTAAGTGAAAACGATAGACTGGGGACGGTCTCGGTGGGCGCGGGCGTGTGAAGCAGCGCATTGAAACGGCAAATGAGAGATGGCGAGGAGGAAGTCCTACGCAAGAGAAGGAAAATCTGAATTCCTGAGGCAGTTGTGGAAGGAAATGCCTGTTTTTCTCGTCTTTATCTGAGGGGACCAGAAGTTTTCAGGTGAATCTAGAATTTGTAAGTGTGGGATGATGGTCACAAGGGAATGGTGGTTAATGAAACCCCAACCTAGAGCCCCAAATTCTCTTTTTGTTCTTTCTCGCTGTATCTTGTGAGCTGTCCTCAGCATCACGTTGCTTTTGTGCGTTTTGATTTTCTCCACCACAAAAGTCATATTAATTGCCTGGCAGTTACAAGGTGATCCGTTCTTTCTCTGTATGTGAGTAACTCACTACTTCTGTCAAATGTTGCTTCTGGCTTTACAGTAGTAATTCTTCTTAAGGGTGTTAAGGTGGGGTAAGTCTACACATGAGAGGGGTAGGCGCGACTCCTAAGGACAGGAAACTGCAGTGACAGACAGCTTGTGAGTGTTACCAAGAAACAGTGACACCTCCAACCCCCAGCTCAGTGAAATCCAGGGCCTGGGGCCATCTACTTGGCAGTGAGGGTATAGAAAGACTATCACGTGTAGTAGAGTCCTTAGTCACTTCATAAAATCCTATTGTCTCTTAAAAGGACACTGGCCTATGCCTGTAGGTTGTTTTGATCAGATAGTACAGGGATTAAGGTGCCTGATGCACTTGAACCTGTGTTCCTCCCACCATGTCAGAACTTGCTCAAACCCCCCAACGAATATATGAAGTCGAAAGTGTGCAGCCAGTTAAGCCGACTGTGCTCTCTGCTCCGTGGGGCGCGGTGTGCAGTGGCTGCCGACGCAGCAGCCTCCTTGGTTGTGTCTGCAGCCTGTGGCCTGTATGGGCTGTCATAAGGGACCTTGGAGACAGCGTCTGTTGTGGGTGAATCTATCTGCTCTCGTGCCGCCCCCGTCTCAGGCTGCAAACAGCTGTTCAGGGGGGCCTCAGGAAGGCCTTCCAGCACAATGACCAGGGCCTGCATTGGCCAAATCACCTGTCCATCCGCACCAAATTGCACAACAGGGAGTTTGTGATTGAGGTTTTACACCAGGCCAAGTTCAAGTTCGCAGGCAGCCAGAAGATTTCGCGGTTCCCAGAGGTAGGGCTTTATCAAGTTGAACGCGGATGTGTTCGAAGACGGGGTCTGAGGAGCGGCTTGTCCCAGATGGTCTGGGGGTCAGATACACCCGAAATTACGGGTCTCTGACCAGATTGCCTCTGAGGACCTCACAGCTGCCTCTGGTCACTGCTTTGCAGCACACTGGCCCACCCCAAGGGCTTCCCTGGCCCCATGAGACAGTCGGTGTGCACTGGTCCCCTGTTAGTGACAAAGGAAGTGATATTTTAATTTTTTAACTTTTGCTCTTTTTGGTTTGGCCTCACACCTCCTTGGAGTTGCTTAGGACTTAACTCCTGAGTTAGTACTCAGAAATCACTTCTGGCAGGTTCAGGAGACCATAGTGGGTTCTGAGGAATTGATCCTGGGTCAGCCATATGTAAGGCAAAAGCCTTACCCTCTATACTTGTTCCCGGAGAAATGGGTAAAGAAATGGTAGTGTGTGTGTGTGGACACACACACACACACACACACACACAAAGGGTGGGGGAATCAGGGCTTCAGGGCTTACTTCAGGGTCAGTCCTGCAGGTGCTCAGGGAGGCATAGGTGGTGCTGGGGCGGGTGTGATGTGTGCGTGCAAACGCCCTCGAACGCTCTGCCCCTTGCACTGGCTCTCTGGTTCTAGCCTAGAATTTTTTGTGTGTTTTGTATTGTGATGAGTTGCTTTTCAGCTTGTTACTGTCTGTTCTCGGGTGGTGTGATTAGTCTGGAAAGATTCAAGTTGGCACTGGAAAGAGACATCGTACCCTGTGCTTTAGTCCCGGCTCTCTGGTCACTAATCTGTGTGGGATCTTAACAGTTGTAGCCCAGATTTTCTTCAGGCCAGTACTTATATTTTGGGAACGTATTCTAGGATATTGGTTTAAGGAATTAGGAAATTTAGGAACTATGTATCCATTGTGATTTGTGGATTTGGTCCTTGTGGCTCTTGTCAAACTAGTTGAAATGGGCTGCCATGGCTAACGCTGTTTTCTTCTTTCCAGCTCACAAAGCGACTGCAGGGCCATCCGAATAGGTAAGATGTCTCTTCTACGTTGCTTTGTTCCATTATTTTTGCACTAGGTGATTATTTAAAAAGCATGGAATTTATAGTGGTCTCGAATTCTGACTGATAATTCGTGCTCAATGGTACTCTCCTCCTTTATTTTAGACTGAATGGCTCCATGGGGGCGGGGAGGGGGGGTGGAGAGGAAATGCTTGTGGGCTGCAGTCAGCTTTTTGGGGCTCAGCTGCCTCTTTGGTCACACCCAGCAGTGCCAGGGACCCAGCTTAGGGCCTAAGCGCATGCCAGCACACGCGCTGCCACTGGGGCACTCTTACCCCACCCAGGTGGAATTACTGCTGTTCATAATGTTTCGCGAGTTTTTTGGTTTATAACGTTCCTATCTAGTTTTTTTCTGCTTAATTGTTAGGACATTTCATGAATTTGTCTCACTCCAAGATTTTTCCTAAGCCTGTGTGAAATTGCAGTCACAGGACTCGCTTTGGTAGGTCCTTGTTTTAGGGCCTTGATGACTAAGTATTTAAATAGGCATGGTGGACCCTACAGATTCTGTACGGCCAAATTACGGGAACAGTGTCGACAGCAGAAAGTCCCACCCCAGTTAGGTGGCTTTGAGAGTCACACAGGAAAGCTGAGTGGCTCCTTTCAAGCCCGGCTTACACATACTTGGAGCTGAGCTGATTTACGTCTTTTTATGTTGACACAGACATCTTGTGCCTGGTGGTGAGTGGATGAACTCAAGTACTAGCAAAGTCTGGTTGGCCTATTCGATTGCCTTGGTATCATTAAGTAGGAAATAGTTGGTTGTTTTGGGACCACACCCAGCAGTACTCTGGGCTGTGTACTCAAGGCTTAGCTCCCTCCATTAGTTGAGGGGATCAAACCTGGGTCATCCGCTTGCAAGGAAAGCGCCCTGCCTCCATAAGGAAATAAAATAAGTTGAATGTAATATTTTGAAATGCTGTCTTTTAGAGTGTTAGTATAGCACAGTTGTATTTAATTTTGCATTCCTGGGCGTTAGTTCACTTGAATTTTTTTTTTTCCTTTTTTCAGTGCTGCTTTAATGGTCCAGTGGCTAAAATGTGTATTAACGGTCCACGCATCCTATCTGTCCACAGTAAGTCTTGCTGAATCTTTGGTAATGATAAGGATTATAAGCACAGGCTTCACTGCGTCATTCTTTCTCCATTTGTCCTTCACCGA
This sequence comes from Sorex fumeus, assembly GCF_029834395.1. Taxonomy (NCBI): domain Eukaryota; kingdom Metazoa; phylum Chordata; class Mammalia; order Eulipotyphla; family Soricidae; genus Sorex; species Sorex fumeus. The sequence goes on along the minus strand of NW_026606063.1, from coordinate 8,515,164 downwards.
GCTGCTGCTTTGAAAGATTTTGTTTTTCACCCATCGCGCTGTTATGTCCATTAGAGATTGGCCTCTTCTTCTGTTGGACTTTAAAAGTAATTTATATTCCGTGGAGCATGTTGAAGAATAAAGGAGTAACGGTGACATATTGACACATTGCCTTCTGCTGTTTTCTGTGTCCATGCCTTGCCAGCAAAGTCCTCTTCCCATTGTGTGTGTCTCTCCCACCCCCTGTCGAAAAGGCAGCGGGGTTGTCGCTGTTTCCGCGGAGGCCAGCCTCCGGTTCCCTCCCTGCCTTGTGTCAAGGGGATAGAAATAAGATAAATGCCAGACGTGTTGCTGAGGTTGCTGTTGGCTATGCAAATGAAGGGGGAGCATAAAGTCTTACGCAGCAGAATAAAAGTTTGATGTGTTTGTGCGTCAGAGTATGAGTTGGGTTCTTTGCCACATCGTTGAGTTGTATTTTCAGCTAGAAATGAAGTTACGCAGCTTGGCGCGCGCCTGACACCTTAGAATAGTTTCTCTTAAGAGGCTAGTGGTTAGTTGAAGAACATTCTTAATTGTTTTTATTTATTTATTTATTGCTTTTTGGGTCACACCCAGTGATGCTCAGGGGTTACTCCTGGCTCTGCACTCAGGAGTTACTCCTGGCAGTGCTCAGGGGACCATATGGGATGCTGGGAATCGAACCCGGGTCAGCCGCGTGCAAGGCAAACGCCCTACCAGCCCCATTAATTGTTTTTTAAATCTTACTTTTTTTTTTTTTGCTTTTTGGGTCACACCTGGCGATGCACAGGGGTTCCTCCTGGCTCTACACTCAGGAGTTACTCCTGGCGGTGCTCAGGGGAACATATGGGATGCTGGGAATCAAACCCAGGTCAGCCGCTTGCAAGGTCAATGCCCTCCCCACTGTGCTATCTCTCCAGCCCCTAATCTTACTTTTTTTTAAATAATTTTTTTGGGGGGGCGGAGCGATATCATAGCGGGTAGGGCGTTTGCCTTGCATGCAGCCGACCTGGGTTCAATCCCTGGCATCCCATATGGTCCCCTAAGCACCGCCAGGAGTAATTCCTGAGTGCTGAGCCAGGAATAACCCCTGAGCATCGCTGGGTGTGACCCAAAAAAGCAAAAAAAAAAAATGTTTTTTTTTTCCCTACCCTTTGGGGCATGAGCGGTTATTGGACCATGCCCAGTAGTCCTCAGTGGCTGCTCCAGACTCAGTGCTCATGTCCGTGTAGAGGCTTCATCCCAGTGCTCTCTCCTGCCCTCAACCATTTCTCAACATGCTTTCCCTGGGGTCTCTGTGCCTTGGGCTCCTTTTACCTCCAGTAGTTTGAAATAGGGGCCTGCGGTGTGACCTGTTCAGAGGTCAGTTGCTGCTCCTGGGAGAGCTGTGGAGACTGTTGCCAAGATGTTCGCGTGATGGGGAGCCAGGGAGGCGCAGGCACAGATACTGGGTTTCCCAGCTCACGAGATACAATGCCAACAGCAGTGGCGACCGCCCGAGTGACTGGGTGGCATGGTGAGCGGTGCGCATAGATGACCACAGGCCTCGTGTCTGGGACAAAAGCATTTTTGCGACTTTAGTAAATTGAGTTAAAAGAGGAAAGTGGCTTGAGGACCTCTTGCAGGAAAACTGTTGTGGAGTCACTCTGTTAGGGCATTTAGACACTAGAATAAGCACTGACAGAATAGTGGCTGTGTAACGTGCCGGTCCGGGCGACTTTCCTTCTCCTTTTCGTGCCCACCTGTCAGTGCCTTCTCTCTGCGCACTGAGGCCTTGGACATGGGGCTTGATCCTCGTCTTCCTGGATAGGGTCAAATAAAAGGAGTCATGCTAATGGAAACCCTGGCACATCAAACTTATTTTATTTTCGGTTTCATCTGTTGAATGTTTAGATTTTTAACATAAGAATGAATGAAATAATGCTGTGTCCAGGCACGTAAAAGCTGCCCCTAGGGCAAGATGTAAAGAAAGGAGTTCCCACTTCATGGCCTAGGGTTAGGATTGAGGTTAAAAAAAAAGGGGGAAGGAGGGAGTTCAGCAGGGAATTCTGCTTGGAAAACTTCCCTCTCATACCCTGGGAGGCTTCCTGTCTTGGTCTCTCAAAGGCTTGTTCTATTTTGGGGGGGGGGGGTGTGCCACACTCAGTGTTCAGGGGCTATTCATGGTGCCTTGCTCTGGGGTCTCTGAGAGATGAAGAGGTGGGGGACGCTGCAGCACCAGGGATGGGGCCCGGACCATCCTTAGGAGAGGCGTGTGTCCGTCAGTAGTGGTCAGGGCCTCGGCTGTTGCTGTGATGGCCAGTGGGCGTGTGTGCTTGATTGCCACACACTCAGTGGTGTGCCAGGGATCACAGGGCGGCCTGCTGGGGCCCTGCTGCAGTGGCTCCTGTCCGCCGTTCCCGAACCGCTGCCTGGTTTGTGGGCTCCCGATGAGGCTAGTTTTGTTCACTCCGAGACCAACTTTTCGTCCATGAGGTAGAAGATGGGTGACTTCCTAGAGTCACTTCCCCAGGAAAGCTCCCTGAGACTGTAGCTGTTCCTTCACGGGGACTCTGCAGATAGTAATGCCAGAGATGCTCCGAGCAGTTGTCCTTACTCCGCCGCTCGCATCATTCGGCAGGGTGTGTCCTGCAGTCCTCTGAGAACCTGAGACGCTGCTGTGCCACTCTCCGTCACAAGCAGTCATTAGATGCTGCTGCTTCCGGCCGCAGAATGCGTACTCTGAATGTGAATACGTACCTGAATGTGATTGGTATGTTTGTCATCAGCATCACGTCATAGTAATTGAAAACGTTCTCCCTTCCCTTCTCCCAGTTGCCTGATTTGGTTCCCCAGTTGGGGACACTCTACCAGTTGATGGAAAGCAGAGTTAAGACATTTCAGAAACTCTCTCACCTTCATGGGAAGCTTATTCTTCTAGTCACGCAAGTAAGTAAACAAAATTGGTGTGTGCTGAAGCCAAGAGATGGGACTGGTACGAGGAGTGACAGTCCACCGTAGTCCGCTTCCTTTTTCAGTTAGAAATTGAGAAATTGGTAAGTCAGAATTCAGTCTTTAACTTGGAAATGTGACTAAGTTGTGCTTATTTCAACTTTTCCTCCAAGATTCTCACCACTGTAGATCCGTTGTTGATAGCAGTTAGAATGAATGTGTTACCCAAAAAATCTGGTCTTTTTTTTTTTTTTTTTTTTTTTTTTTTTTTTGTTTTTTGGGTCGCACCTGGCGATGCACAGGGGTTACTCCTGGTGGTTCTGTGCTCAAGAATTATCCCTGGCGGTGCTCAGGGGACCATATGGGATGCTGGGAATCAAACCCGGGTCAGTCATGTGCAAGGCAAACGCCCTACCCGCTGTGCTATCACTACAGCGCCATCTGGTCACTTTTTTAATCAAAAAGTTTTCAGCATTTTTAACTTCTGGGTGGGCAGGGTACACCTGGTGGCACACGGGGTCTAATCCTAGCTCTGCTTGGGGGACTTCTTGGGGACCATGCAGAGCTGGAGGTCAAACCGCAGGCCTCCGGCGGACAGAGTGCATTGGTTGGATTGGCTGAAAAAAATTAAGCCGCCTGCGTTTTTTTTTTTCTTTTCTTTAAATGGGACCTATAGTAACAGCTAACCACAGTGCTGACAGGATTGTGCCTGTGAGTCACTGGGGATTTGAACCTGTGACCTTAGCCTTGTAAGGCGGACACTCAGCCGCTGTGCTGTTCCTCCAGACCCAGCGTTTTCAGGTTTGAGGTGGGTGATCTGAGCCACACCTGGCAGTTCTTGGGCCACACCTGGCTCTGCTTGGTGGTCGCTCCTTAGAACATTCAGGAGATCATCTGCAGTGCTGGCGGCTGAATTGGGGTCAGCTTCCTGCAAGGTGAGTCAGACACTGCTGAGCTGCCCCTCCCCCCATGCTTTATTCCTGGGCCCAGGTTTCTCAACGTACCCAGAATATTCTTTCCTTATATTTGACAGGTTTTTTTTTTTTTTTAAGCTTTTTGGGTCACACCTGGCTCTGCATCTGGCTCTGCACTCAGGAATTCCTCCTGACGGTGCTCAGGGGAACCATATGGGTTGCTGAGAATCAAACCTGGGTCGGCCGTGTGCCAGGCAGATGCCCTACCTGCTGTGCTATCGCCCCAGCCCCCTGACAGTTTAATTTTTGCCCCTATATTGATACAGTGTTCTTTAAGGCTTATTCGTTGTAGTTGTGTAGATGATAAATTCCTGGGTGGCATGGTGGAGTGTGCTGGTGGTTTTGACCAAGAGCTGTGGTGACATTCTATTCCTAAGAACATTTTCTTTTAGGTGACAGCGTCAGAAAAGACAAAGGGAACGACTTGTCCTGTACAGAATGCAAAATTGGTGTACGAAGAAGGTAAGGCTGGGGACAGGGTGGGATCTAAAATTGGAACATTTCTTTTTCACTTCGATGGTATTTGTAAAAGCATCGATGATACCATTTGACCTACTTCCCCTAATTAGATGGACTCGTCTGTGGCAAAAGTAGATTTTAAATAGGAAAAGTAGGTGCAAATAAATGTAGTAATAAGAAGGGGCATTGTGTCTGGAAAACATTTAAATAGGTAAATACTGAAGCCAAAATGAATGTTTCGTCTATTTTTGCTTTGTTTTGGAGTGATGCTTGGGGCTTTTTGCGCTCAGACATCACCCTTGGCGGGTTCTGGTGACCAGAGGGACTGCGTGAGGACTGAACCTGGGTCGATTGTGTGCAAGGCAGCACCCAACCCAACAGGCGATCACTCTGGACCCTGAACCAGGCGTTTCTTTGGAGTCAGCAGTGACCAGAGCTAACTTTAAAGAAAAATCAAGCAATAGCCAGAAATAATACTAAGTAACCTTAACTTTGGTTTCATCTAAATAGCTCCTTGCAGGATACCAGACCCAGAGGGTTTGGGTTTCTCCCACCCCCAGTAGAATTTTATCAGTCTTTCCGGGAATAATCTCTGGTGGTTGTTATCATTTACACACTTAGACATTTGGTAGATGCAACTTTGCTAACCAAGCCAGACAAGGCTGTGTAGTTTTAAGGTTTTAACTGCCAAGTAATATTCCACTGGTATGTATATTTGTGTATACCATACATACTAAGCAGCTCTGTATTGGGGCCGTATCTGAAAGTACAAAATACGCTTTACAATGCCCGTCTCCCGGCATTCCCCCACCTCGCCCTTGTTCTGTTCACCCGGGGTTGTGCTCCCTTGGAGGTGGGGGCTGGGGGCTGCACGCTTAATTGTGGGGGCTGGGGGCTGCACGCTTAATTGTCACGGTTTCACACTCTTGAGTTGTGAGCACCAGATCTCTCACCTGTCCGTGGACCCTGGGGTCAGTTCAATGTCTTGGCTGTCATAAACAGTGCTGCAGTGAATGGGATGGTGCAGATATCTTTTTAAAAGAGATACTGATTTATTTTCCTTTGATAGTTTCCCAGAAGTAGAATTGCTAGATCATTAGGGCTTCTGTTTTGTTTAGTGGGAACTTCATCCTGTTTCCTTAGTGTCTAGATCAGTTTGCACTCCCACCAGCAGTGCGCAAAGCGTTCTCTTTTCCTTGGCACCCTCGCTTAGTCTCTCTCTCTTTTTTTTTTTTCCTTTTTTGGTCACACCGGTGATGCTCAGGGGTTACTCCTGGCTTTGCACTCGGGAATCACTCCTGACAGTGCTTGGGGGACCATACGGGATGCTGGGAATCGAACCTGAGTCGGCTGCGTGCAAGGCAAAGGCCCTCCCCGCTGTGCTAGTGCTCCAACCCTTTGCTTATAGTCTTTTAAAGTAGCATTTTGCTACCATTTCGATACTCTTTGTCTTACTGAGCAGTTTTGATGAAATAGAACAATGAATGAGATTGGTGCTGATTAGTATCTTAAGGTACAATATATTGTATGGATATGTTTGTGGGGGTGTTTGTACTGAATAGCTTTTCTAAAACTAAATTCAGAAGTTTGATCTTGTAACTGTGCCATAATGTACTTTGATCACAAAGTTAAGGGTTTGTTTTCCCCTTGCAGAATCTTCTGAGGAGGAGTCTGATGATGAAATTGATAAGGATTCTGACGTAAGTTAATGAGTTGTTTTCTGGCATGTAAATGTGCCTTTATACCCCCCCCCCCCTTTGGTTTTGGTTTTCTTTTTTTGTTTGTTTGTTTGTTTTGGTTCTGGGATACACCTGGGGGAACACAGGTCATACTCCTGCTCTGTGCTCAGGATTTCTCTTGGTGAGCCTCAGGGAACCAACCATACGTGCAAGGCAGATACCACACCCGCTCTGCCTTCTCTCCAGCTTCTCCGAGTGAGAGGCCCTGGGGATTGAGTCCTCCACAAACATTTTCCTGCTTATTCTTTACTCCAGGATAATTGGGATGAGGAAGAGGAAGAGGAGAAAGACAGTGAAAAAGAGGAGGAGGATTTTGATGACGAGAATGAAGAGGAAGATGAGGATGTTGAAGAAAATGGTGAGGACAGAGATGTGACAAGTGAGAAAGAATTGAATGGAGATTCTGACTTGGATCCCGAGAACGAGAGTGAAGAAGAATGAAGACAAAAATCCAAGCCAGTCGAACTGTAGGAACTCTGGCTCACGTTGCCACGTTGCCCAGCGCTGCCGGGTCCCTGGGGAGGGTTTTCTGTGGGACAGGATGCCAACGACATCAGTTGCACAGTTCCAAGTTCCCCCTGGTGGCTCCCTGCCACCTGCTGTCTCGGCACCCCAGACATAACTGTGTAAATAAGAGTGTTTCATTCGAATGTTAATAAACTTTACACAGTAAATAGATACATTTCCTGCAATGTACTGACATGAGTGTTCAATATATGGTATATTTTTTTAACGTACTACCCTGATACTGGTTCTGCCAAGAATCGACCTCGTGGACGTTTTCCCTGTGTGAAGGAATCGAATGCTCTTCCTCAGGTTGGTATCTTTCATCAGATTTAGAGCCACATAGCGCTAACACAAGATTTTTGTTAACGTTTTTTAGAAAATTTGGACAACTGAAAACTAGAGTGAAATGAGTTTGACTATTGAAAAAAAAATCACGAGGTTCCCTCACGTCTGTGAACTACTAGTCTGACGTGAGTCAGGTGAGCCATTGGGAGGGCTTCCCAGACAACCATTTATTTTTTAAGCTGTCATGTGAAATATTTTTCTACAACACACAATTACAATGATTTAAAAATTAGGGAAAAAATGTAGGCACATTAAGGATTTTTCTTGACTGAGTCGCCTGTAAAAAATCATTGTATAGATTACAAATGCTCATAACCTGCAACTTTTTAAAAAAAATCAGTCAGAGCTGCTTTTGAAGAATTTTTATTTAAATTCCTAACGGATCAAAGAGCAATTCTTTATTTTTTTTCTCTTTGGTTTTAGATATTAATGATAACCTGTTGGAATTTTTTTCCAAAGAAAATATTTTTATAATTCAGTAAGTTAATGTTTTCCTTCTCCTTATCCTCTCAGCAGTGTAGGGTATCTGTTTACCTTTAAAGTAAAAATCGTACTCGATTTTTTTTATGTATGTGTAAATAATATTTTGGTTCTCTACAAAAGCCTTTTCAGATCACCAATAACTCCTCCCCCCTTTTTTATTTTAAAAAAAAGATTGAACCAGTATTTGCTCTCTAGGGAACACGGGGCAGAAAGCTTAAGCCTAAGGAAGGGCTGGGGAGATGGGTGTATTGCATCTCTGCAATTGTAAATGAACTGTTAACTCGGCCTTTTAACACTGGTGGCAGAGCAGAGGTCACTTCTCTCAACAACTCGAACTGGAGACATAGAAGGAACTTGGGAAAGCAAGTGAGAGCCAGTGACTGGTATAATGTACAGTTTTATTTGTCTATAAATGGAGTTGTCTATGGCAATTTAATACATTCTCTTTGTAAAGTGAATAAATATTCCTCTTTACCGAGCGCTTGTTTTGTGATATGTGTAGAGGAACACAGCCCCACATCAGAGCTTGTGTTAAGGATGCTTTCCTCCCCACTAGCGTTAATAATACCTCAGTGCTTTTAGGGCCTATTGGAAAACCCAGGATTTATACTGAAATGGAGAAGCTCTGTCATCTTCTCACGGTGGTTTTGTGGCGCGGACTGGGGAGGTGCTTGTCTGGGAGGTCCATCCCATGGTCCATACCTGCTTGGACCATCGTAAAGATGCTTGAACTCATGTTAGGCTTCACTTCGTGTTCCTGAGCGTCAGATTTCCCTTGCACCCGATTCAGCCTATGGAAGTCAAGACCACAGCCTTGTCCAGAAGGACTGAATGTGCTTTGGACAAATGCAGGATTTCCTTAAGATTTGAGCCAAATGCCTTGTTCTTGACGAGAATCCTAATGGTGGTATTTGAGATTAGTTTGTAAATAAATCATCGGTGAATGTATTAATGTTTTAATTCTATCTGGATGCATTTGAAGGTCAAGATTAGGCTTGGGGCTTGGGAGCGTTTGTGTTGAGGGGTGTTTGAGGATCCGAAATGGGATCTTGGAGAACCTGGGGATATATAGCTGCTGTATAAAGAGGCTGTTGTAATGTGTCCTTCTCAAAGGAAGTTCTCAACATCAGACGCTCACCCGTTTACCGTACTAAGGGTGGCCCAGGTGGTAGAGCACAAGCCTTGCGTGGATGAGACCCTGGGTTTGTTCCCTGACCACGCAGTGCCTGAGTACTGCTGGGTCTTGCCCCGGCAGCTGCAGCAACACAGAAACATGTCCCATTGCCTCTTATGTGCCAGGGAATATTTGGTTGCTTTTCTACATCACTGAGTAATGGCAGGTGATAAATATTTGTCCTGAGGAACTAATACTCAACCAGAAAGAAAGGGAATACTGTATAATGAGAAATAAACTTGATAGGCTACCGAATGTAACCTGCCCACACAAACTCCCCATGGCATACCCAATATGCCAAATACCAGTAACAATGATGGGTCTCATTCTCCTAACCCTGAAAGAGCCTTGAATATGGCACTTTAAAATCTCAGGGCTAGGACGAAGGAGATGTTACTGGGGCCTGCTCGAGGCAATCGACAAACAACAGGATGATGGTGATCGTGAGAATTAAATAACATCATTGTTGTGTGTACTGAGAAGGGGGCGTTAGAACAGTCTTGGAGGAGCAGGTGGCAGTAGGAGAGGTTCTGGGCAGAAGAAACAGGAGCAAAGACCCCGCCCCCATCCCCAAATGCTGCATATGCCCATTGTGTTAAAACAGAGAGAAACGGTAGAGGGTAAAAGGGAGATTCTGGTGACAGGTGGTACAGCAGAGTGGTTGGTTTCTGGGACCATTTGGAACTTGAAGCTGGTGGGTTTCATGCGAAGTGTGAGAAGAAGCGGATGCATGTGTAATTCCCAGGTGTTGGTTTTTTTTTTTTTTTTTACCAGAGCCCCTAGATGAAATGTAGGTAATGTCGGTAGATAGCCTTGCAGAGGGGGATCAAGAGTTGAATTTTGAAATTCCATTAAAGCCTACTAGGAGTGTAAATATATGCCCTGTTGGCCAGGGTATAAGGGTGAGGGTTGGAGGTAGAGATCAGACATTCTTTTTTGGGGGGGGGGTCACACCCAGAGATGCGCAGAGGTTATTCCTGGCTCTGTCTGCACTCAGGAATTCTGGCGGTGCTCGGTGGACCATATGGGATGCTGGGGATCGAACCCGGGTCGGCTGTGTGCAAGGCGAATGCCCTATCCGCTGTACTATAGCTCCAGCCCCAAGATCAGACATTCTTGTAAATCCAATGATCTTCAATTGCCCATCTGTGGACGTCTGGGATGGAAAGGTTGAAGGATGCTGATAGAAATGACAGTAAAACTTGAAAATGGCTGAGTTCGTGCGAGTGAATGTATGTAGGAAGAACTCCCAGACCCGGTACCAACAGCATTGCAGGAAGAGACACTGAGGAAGAAGAAAGAGCCGGTCCTGAGATCAGGAAGTTTTCTTACTCTTCCCAGTTCTTTCAACTCTGCGTTCTTGACATTTTCTTTTTCCAGCTGTGGTTTCTTAAAGCTGGAGTTGATATGGTCATGGTCATGGTCCTCCTCTTGTTCATCGATTTGCTGGAGTGGGCCCAGTAACGTCTCCATTGGAGACTTTGTTGTTACTGTGTTTGGCATATCAGTACGTCATGGGGAGCTTGCCAGGCTCTGCCGTGCGGGCGAGATCCTCTCGGTAGCTTGCCGGGCTCTCCGAGAGGGGCGGAGGAATCGAACTCGGGTCGGCCATGTTGGCTGCGTGCAAGGCAAACGCCCTACCCACTGTGCTATCGCTCCGGCCCTGTCTGGAGTTGATATAGTATTGGTAAATCCTACAATCTGGGGCTACCTCCAAAGGATAGAGTATAAGCTTTGCTTGTCAAAGTTTGAAACTAAAGGACTGCATGGTCCCCTGAGCACCAGACCCCTGTTAAAGGCAATCTGTGAGCACCGCCAGGAGTGACCTCCAAACCAAAACAAATTTGGCCTTGTTATTCCTGGCCTGGCAACGTGTTACGAACCTCCAGGAACTTGACTCATAGTTAATTTCATGAAATTCAGTGCTCCATCTGACTTCAGTTGAGTATGCCTCTGGTTCGAGACAGTGTGGTGTGAATATAAAAATAAAAAATAAAAGGTGTGAATATATCTACTGTGAAAATGCAGGCCCTATTAGAGAATACAAACACGAGAATTGTATTCGTGAAATCGAGTTCATGAAAAAAGTGTTCCATCATCACTTAAAATCACAATGCAAATCAGAGCACAGTATTGTGAGAACCAAACACAATTGAAGAGCATCCATCAAAAAGATGAACTGTGTTGTCAGGATGAACCAGGATCCTTTGTTCCCCTGCTTCTGGCACTCACCAGTCTAAGTCTCAGTGTCCATGGGTTTGGGTTTTTCATTCTACATGAAAGGGAGATCAGAAGATACTTGTCCTTCCATCTGACTTCTCATGTTGTGTCATGCCCTGGAGGTCCATCCAGGTTGCAAGTAGTAAGATTTCTGTTTTTGTTTTTGGGTCCCACTCTTTGGTGCTCAGGGGCCGTTCCCTGCTCTGTGCTTGGGGTTCTGGCGATGCTTGAGGACCATGTGGTGTCAGGGCTGAATCCCGGCCTCCTATTTCAAAGCCAGCCTGTCGCGCTATCTCCCCAGCCTGCTGCCTCATATACCAACATGCATTCTCTATTGTACTTGAAACAGTTGTCAGTGTAGTGCTAGGGATGAAACCCAGAGTCATGTGACAAGGAAAAGTGCTCTGCTGCCGAGCCACATTCCTGGCCTGCCATGTTTTCTTGGGGGAAGCAGGTGTGTGTGTGTGGGGGGGGGATCGGGGGGGGGGGACATTATCCCTGGCAGTGCTCAGGGCTTACTCCTGGCTCTGCAGTAGGAAATCATTCCCGGTGGGTTCAGGATACCATATGGGATGCTGTGGATCAAACCCAGGTCCGTCAGCGGGTGCAAGGCAAATGCCCCACCTGTTGCACTACCCCTCTGGCTCCCTTACTCTTTTTTTTTTTATTTTATAAAACTATATATTTTCTTGCAAAAAACAGTTTTATGCAAGCAGGTTTTTTTTAAATTTTTTTTTATTAGTGAAACACCATGAGGTACAGTTATAGACAAATTTTTGTGCTTGGGTTTTCAGTTATATAATGATCAAGTACCCATCCCTCCACCAGCACCCATCCACCACCATGGGTCCCAACATCCCTCCCACCCCCCCCATCTCCCCCATCCCACCCTGCCTCTGTGGCAGGGCATTCCCCCTTGTTCTCTCTTCTTTTGGGTCCTGTGTTTTGCAAGAGAGGCATCGAGTGGCAATCATGTTTGGTCTATAGTCTACTTTCAGCACGCTTCTCCCACCCTGGGAGGATCCTCCCAACACCCTTTATTTGGTGCTCCCTTCTCTTTCTAAGCTCCCTTTTCCCCTAACATGTGTGGTTGGCCTCCAGGTCATTGAGTAAAATTCCTGGTACTAATCTCTGCCATTCTTAGGTGTTAGTTTCCTATTTTGTTACTTTATGTTCCCCAGATGAATGCAATCTTTCTATGTCTATCCCTTTCTTTCTGAGTCATTTCGCTTAACATGATACTTTCCATGTAGTACCACTTGTATGTAAATTTCATGACTTCGTCTTTTCTAACAGCTACATAGTACTCCATTGTGTAAATGTACCAAAGTTTCTTTAACCAGTCACCTGTTCTCGGGCACTCAGATTTTTTCCAAATTCTGACTATTGTAGAGTGCTGCAATAAACAGACAATTGCAGATGTCACTTCGGCTATACTTTTTTGCCTCTCTGGGATATATTCCCAGGAGTGGTATTGCTGGGTCAAATGGGAGCTTAATTTCTAATTTTTTGAGAATCATCCATACTGTTTTCCAAATCCCTTACTCTTTTTTAATGACCAAATAATACTCCATTCGTGCATTGTGAATTAAAATGGGGCACTACCATCACTTTTCACAAGTTTTCCATTTTCATAGAGTTGTTCACAACTATTGATTACATTCAATATTTCAACACCAATCCCGCCACCAGTATACCTTCCCACCACCATTATTTTGAATTTTCCCATCACCACTCAAGCCTGCCCCACAGGCAGATACTAGATAATTTTGTATTATTATGAATAGCATGAGATGTGGCTCCCGGAATTCTAGAATTTGAAATAATTGGGGTCCGGAGACATCTCTGAGGCGAACTCCTCAGTTCCAAGGTTCATTTATGACTCTGGATCATAGTCTCTAATGCACTTCAATGGCACCTGGAGGCAGTTCGTGGCCATGGCAGCCAGAACCCCAAAGGGGCGGGGAGACGGGAAGGAGCGACCCATCTCTGACCCCTTGAGGCTGGAGTTTTCAGTCACGGGTCCCGGTTACCTGGGTTTTTCATAGGATTCTGGAGGTTTATGGCTGCCGGGATTCATGTGGGGCTGGTGGAAGGACGACGCCTGCTTATGTCTGAGGCACGCTGGTGAAATCGGCCTGGTGCAAGTTCTAGAACATCTCTGGGTGAGTTTCTTGGTTCTGAGATTCATTCGTGAGTCTCTGGATCATGGCTTTCCAGCCACACTGCATGTTAAAAGATCTGTAAACTCTGTGACCTACAGTACAGCCCTAGGGGATTGTGTGTGTGTGTGTGTGTGTGTGTGTGTGTGTGTGTGTGTGTGTGTGTGAGCACCCAACTGAAGTGTGAGCCCCTCTTAAAACTCTGCTTAAAATAGTAATTATGCATTGGTTGGTTGGGGGGGGGGGGGCGGGCACACCCACTTATGCTCAGGGATCACTCCTGTGGTACCAGGGACCAAACAATGGTCAGCTAAATGCAAGCCAAGCACCTTACCCACTGTACTGTCTTTCTGTCCCTGGATTTTTTGGGCTTACTATAAAGTTTAGGTTGACCTTGCAACCACTCACTACTTTCGGACTAGCGATAACACAGCAGGTAGGGTGTTTGCCTTGCACACAGCCGACCCGGCCAACTGGAGTTCATTTCCTCCACCCCTCTCAGAGAGCCCGGCAAGCTGCTGAGAGTATCTTACCTGCACGGCAAAGCCTGGCAACCTACCCGTGGCATATTCAATTTGCCAAACACAGTAACAACAAAGTCTCACAATGAAGACGTTACTGAGCCCACTTGAGCAAATTGATGAATAACAGGAGGACAGTACAGTGTTACAGTGGATCATGGCTGTTAGTACGCTTAAATGGCTTACCATCACTTTAAAGTAACGGCAATACATGTGCGTAGCTGACCATTAGTGGTGATTATCTTAGAGCACCATTTACATCCCACTGATGAAGGTATAGTAGGTTGTGATGTGATTGCCTTTTGCCGATAAAATAGCTGAAAGATGCTGCCCTCATCTTTGCGGCATATCTGAGACAGCCTCTAACTTGGGGTTCCCCCAAACACACTCATCTCCACACTGTTGAATTCTACTTGTGCTGTGAAATGCATTTGTGTGCCCCATCAGTTCTGTGTGTCGAAAGCCCCACTGTGGTATATTTGGAGATGGAGTTTGGAGCTTCTCTCTGTGGTGAGAGGATCCTTGAGAGAGGCCCCAGAACTCTTTTTTGGGGGGTATGTCATACCAGGTGATATACAGGAGTTACTCCTGGCATTGCTCGGGGGGACCATATGGGATGCTGGGAATTGAACCCGGGTTGGCCGTGTGAAAGGGAAACGCCCTACCCACTGTGCTATCTCTCCAGCCTCAAGAGACCCCAGAACTCTTGCTTCCTGCAGCTCTCCTCCACGTGACAACTTTGAGAAGATGGCAGCTGAGAAGCAGGAAGCGAGGTCCCGCTGGGTTCCAGAGCTGCTGCATCTTCATCTTGGACTCAGAGAAATGTGCACAAATATTGTTGTCTGGGCCACCCAGGCTAGGTTGTTTCATTACAGCAGCTGGAGTGAAGTTCCCTCTCTCTCTCTCTCTCTCTCTCTTGCCCATCCCCTCCCTCCCTCTCTCCATCACCCCTTCCCCCAGGACAGTTGATAGTTGATAACTGTTGAGTGTTGAGTGTTGATCATTGTATTGTCGGTGCCAGGACTATGTTCCCATGAATGATTGCAGTCTTAGCATTTACATTTTCACTGTTGGTTTGATAACTCTGAAGAATGTAATACCTTTAAAATATTTATCCAAATGTTTCCCAAATTATCAACAGATTCATGGGTTGAAAGAAACATGTACTGAGGCAGCTTGGACAAAATATCCCTATTGAGATTTCCCTGTTAGAGCGAGGGGTGGGAAGTGGTTAGGCCATAACACTCTCCGTCCTCTGCTGCCCCAGGGTTTCCCCAACCCCCCGCCTGACCCTGACTTGTGCCAAGGTGGGTCTAGGGAGCAGTGGAAATGGGTCAGAGCATATTCATTTTCCAGTTCCTTAACTCGCTGGCACCAGGAATGAGCCCATACTTTTTTTTTTTAATTGAATCATTGTGAGATACAGTTGCAAAGCTTTCATGTTTGAGTTTCAGTTATACAATGATCAAACACCATCCCTCCACGAGTGCACATTCTTCACCATCAATGTCCCAGAATCCAACCCCTCCATTTCCAACCCTCCTCCTGCCTCAATAGCAGACAATTTCCCCCATACTCTCTCTCTACTTTTGGGCATTATGGTTTGCAATACAGATTCTGAGAGCACATCATGTTGGGTCCTTTATCCACTTTCAGCACACGTCTCTCATCCCAAATGATTCTTCCAACCATCATTGACTTATTGATCCCTTCTCTATCCCAGCTGCCTTCTCCCCCCAGCTCATGAGACAGGCTTCCAACTATGGGGCAATACTTCTGGCCTTTGTGTCTACTGTCTTTTGGTGTCAGACTCATATTATGTTATTTTATATATCCCCTCTTGGAGAGCCCAACAAGCTACTGAGAGTGTCCCACCCATATGCCAAACACAGTAACAAGTCTCAAAATGGAGACATTACTGGGCCCGCTCGAGCAAATCAATGGACAATGGGAGGACAGTGTTTTGTTTTGTTTTTATATTCCACAAATGAGTGCAGTCCTTCTATGTCTGTCCCTCTCTTTCTGACTTATTTCACTTAGCATGATACTCTCCATGACCATCCACTTATAAGCAAATTTCATGACTTCATCTCTCCTGACATCTGGATAGTATTCCATTGTGTAGATGTACCAAAGTTTCTTTAACCAGTCGTCTGTTCTCGGAGCCCATAATCTTGCTTAAATACGGCTCACTCTCCTCACCTTGCCTACTTGTGGTTTCCTTAACTCTACCCACACCTTTGTTAGAAATCCTTTTGTGCAGCTTCTCCGTGCCCTGAGTTGCATATGCCATGTTTCCAAGCCCCCAGGTCCCAGGAGAGGCTGATTGACACCCCTTGGTTCAAGGGTGCCACATTCACCAGCCCGTGCCTTGGGGCATCACCACACCAGCTCGTGACCTCCAAGAGAGAACCCTTGGCTTGGAAGGTCAGCTCACTGGTAACTGAGCTGGTATCCACCTGAGTTTCCCCCCCCCCTTTTTTTCATTCAGTGTTGCCAGAGATTGAACCCAGGTCCTCTGTGCACGAAGTATGGGACTTACCATTGAGTCAAATCCTTGTCACCCCAAATACATTTATCATTACTGTAGTGGTATAATGCACATAAAGTATCAACCTTAACATTAACCAGTTAAAGAGTACACAATTCAACGGGCTCAAGTACATTTACGAGGTACATTGTACTTTATGTTGCAAACACCCCTGGACTTTTTCATTTTCTCAAGACTGTAGCCATTAAACATGAACTCATTCCCCGCTCCCTGCAGCGCCTGGTAACCATCATTCTCCTTCCCGTCGTTGAATCTGATTAGGTGCCTCATTAAAAATAAATTTCAATTAGACAAGAGCTTGGTGCATAATATCTCCGCCTCTCCAGATCCACCCTCTACTCCCCTTCAGCTCTGTGCCTGGGAAAGTCGAATTTCACAAACTGCAGGGGTCAGTTCCCTTGCCAGGTCAGTGACCTGTGCTGCAGAGAGAAGGGGTACTCTTTCTCTGTAAGGCTGAGCTAATGAGACACATCCCCCCTCCCCTGCCTCTGTTTCCTTCCTCCCCCACCCTCCCCCATATGCAATCATGTGCAGAGATCACCATTATTATTATTTTGGAGTTTGAAGTCCTCCAATTCTTCCTGACATTGCCACACATACAGATGTAATTTTATATTTTACTTATTTATTTTATATGTTGGTTTTTGGACCACACCTGGTGAGGCTGCAGGCTGACTCATGGCTCTGCACTCAGGAATCAATTCGTGGCAGGTTCAGGGGACCATATGGGGTGCAGGGACTGAACCGGGTTGGCTGTGTGCAAGGCAAACACCCTACCAGGACTGACCCCTAAGTGCAGAGCCAGGAGTAAGCCCTGAGCACTGCTCTGTGTGGTCCTCTTCCCCCCGGAAAAATCCCAGTTTAGGCAAAGTAGAGAGGATTTAAATATATGTGCACTTTATTAAGGGGCCACACCCAGCAGTCCAGGTAAGGAGGTGCGTAGTTAGGCTACTCCTGGGTTCAGTGCTCAGGCCTGGTCAAGGGTGAGGGTGGTGGTATGGATCTGGTATGAATCTCAGACCTCACACGTGCAAGGCCTGTGCACTGAGCTGTCTCCCGGCTCAGCATAGACAGGATTCTCACATATGCTGTTTACACCCTCATGGTTGATTTCATGTGTGTGCTTAGGAAGTCGGCTCTCCAAGATGGGAAGAACTGGTGTCTACACAGGTGGAAGTGTCTTTGGGGGAAGGATTTTGTTACTCTTCTTTCAGACTGGGCGCTCGGTGCTGTGCACACGGTTGGCTGCATTTGACAAGGCATTGGCATGTCCCATGGGATTTGGATTATGGCACTTAAAAATTGGGGGATAGTTGATGGGGGAGATAAAGCGAGACAGTTCAGGAAGTTACAGGGGCAACAGAGCAAACAGCAGTTCCCTTCACCAGGGACGTTGTGTGAAAGGAGAGAGAGATCCAAGTAGGCATCAGGACCAACCAAGTCCCTTGTATTTCCAATTGAATATCAATGGAGTCCAGGTCTATTTCCAGTTAGGCATCAGAATCAATTGACCTGGAGCAAAGGAGCAAGAAGGATCAAAGCACAGTAAGATGCTTGCCAATGGATTTCTAGAAGTTTGTAACTCAAATGCCTCCGTGCCAGAGTTGTTAGATTAGTGCGGAGTCTGTCCATATCGGCCTCTTAGTAACCATATGAATTCTGAAGAATGGAGAGCCCATGGCAAGATGGACTCAAGGGTCCCCAGTGGCCCTTTTCCCCTCTGTGGAAAGGTAGGTATGCTCAGCATCTGGGTACAGTGAGTATGTGAGTGTAATTTGTTGGTCTTGCTCCATTTTGCTGCATTTAGAGACGAAGGCACGTGGCACCAGAGTGCCGTCCCTCCGTCCGTCTTCCCATTTCCTCTTACCCTCACCAGCCTCTTTCCAGGGCAGTGCCAGTTCCTTTCCGTCAGTCTGGAAAGCAGCCACTAGGTGCCATCCTTGCTCTGTGCAAACCTCCTGACGTGGCAGCCAGGAGGCGGCTGGTTGTGCCCTGCCCCGGGGAAAGCCCCACTGTAGTAGGGGTGTCTTTGCACCACTCCTGGGGCTGTGCCCACTCTGGGGTGCTCCCAGCTCTCTGTGGCATGTCCTCACCCAGCAATAGGCTCTCATGATGGGCACAGAAATGAATTCTGAGGGCAGAGTGGGTGGTGGCAGAGGCAGGGACCTCTGACTAGGTGTCGGCTTACTGACCATTGATTGGGCAACTGGGTGGGGATTGAATGACGGGTCAGGGGCTACTCTGCAGTCCTCCTGGATGCAGCCACCACCAATTGGACACAGTGCCCAGCTATGGGAAAGTAGGAGCTGCTTCTGGTCTGCATCTTGGGAATGACTTTTCCCTGGCGTTGCTGTTCCCTGACTCGGTTGCAGTTCCCCGACTTGGTTGCAGTTCCTGGCTCAGTGGGGACAGGCACAAATGGAACCTTTTTGAATCCTTGACCTCAGGTGTCCTCAGACATAAGCAAAGGTTAAGTGTAGCGTCCTTGCTTTGCGGGGGAGCTTCCTTTCCTTCTGAGTTGTACCTGCAAGTCCGTTGTCGATTGTGCGGCCACTGAGACCTAAAGGGGTGTCTGTTGGGGTGTCCCTGGGGCTCTTAGTAGGCGGTGGAGCCAATGGCTGAGCCCTTTCTGGGTGGGGCTCCCCCCTGGGAATGTCTCCTACCCCAGTAGGAGTGGTGGTGTGGGCCAGCTGTGGCTGTACCACCCAGTGTGGGGTTAAACAAGCCCCAGACCCCATAACTTGTGAGTTCAGTGTGAGCTCTGCAGGGTCTCTTGGGTGTGGGGCGGGTGGGGCTGCACCAGGCTGAGCCTGTTGGGCAGAGGCGAGATTGCAGCCCCATGGGGTGTGTCTCACCTTGGGGCTGGCCACTCCCTGCTCCCAGCGTCGGACGCCACCCCCAGCCACCGGAGTCTGTACCGATGTCGAGAGCGCTGGCAGCAAACCCCAAGTGTTGTCGCCTCCTCTGTTTAGTTCCAGGCTGGAGTTTTCTGTCTGGCGCCAGTGTTCTGGGCTGCTGGTCCCACTTCTCTTCCAGCCTCTGCTTCTCTCATCCCCTCCCCCAAGGGAAGCGCTCCTGAGCTCTGGAGGAGCTGCAGTTCATCCCGACCCAACCTTCCCCCAGCCTTGGCGATGCTGAGGCGATGCTGTTCTCTCCAGTGGATTTTCTCTGAGAGACCCCCGGTGGGGAGCCGCAGGTGGGGAGCTTGGGTCTCCTTCCCAGTCACCTCGCCCTCTTCCTCCATAAGCAGATCGGAGATGGATACATCTTTCTGATGACTCGACCTCCGCGTCATTAGGAAATGGCCCTCTGAATGGCCAGCAATTTCTCTTGTCATTACCTAATGTCAATGTGCCCTGTCCAGTTTTCTTGTGCTTATTTGTATTTTATATGATTTATTTGTATTTTATATGATTTGTATTTTTCTGCCCTTTTTAATTTGAATCCCTTGTAATTTGGATTTTGGAGTGGTTTTATTTACATAAAGTGTATGTGTGTGTGTGTGTGTGTGTGTGTGTGTGTGTCTTTCTCTCTCTCTCTATATATATATATATATGTATATATATATTTGGATTACTATTTTTTTTGCTCAAGCGGGCCCAGTAACGTCTCCATTGGAGACTTTATTGTTACTGTGTCTGGCATATCGAATACTCTCGGTAGCTTGCCGGGCTCTCCGAGAGGGGCGGAGGAATCGAACTCGGGTCGGCCATGTTGGCTGCGTGCAAGGCAAACGCCCTACCCGCTGTGCTATCGCTCCAGCCCTACCTTACTATTTTTTTTACCTTTCCCGTCCCTCTGCTGATGTTATGACTGCATTGGCCAAAGGCCACCCCCCACTTGCTGGGGGTGCTTGTACACTTGGTTGTTGTGCTTGTGGGGGCGGGGGGTCACACTCCTTTAGTGGAGCGCTCGAGCACTGGATGGTACCCAGATGTGTTGGTGATGTTCACACACATCTCACCAGCGGCTGTACTCCAGGATTCTTCACCCTTTTGATTGTGCTCACTGGGCAGCTCTGGGGCTTCCCAGGCTAACATCAGCGCAAGTGCTCGAGCCACCGAGCCGTCTCCCAACCCCCTTCTAAGTTGTTTCTTTTTATTTATTCTTTTTATTTATTTATTCTGTGCCAGGAATTACTCCTGGCGGTGCTCAGGGGACCATATGGGATGCCGGGGATTGACCTGGGTCAGCCACGTACAAGGCAAACGCCCTCCCCACGGTACTATTGCTCTGGGCCCTTCAATTCTTTTTTTTTCTAAGTATTTTTTCTTTTGTTTTATTCATTTATTTATTTTTGCTTTTTGTGTGACATCTGGCAATTCTCAGGGGTTGCTCCTGGCTCTGCACTCAGGAATTACTCCTGGCGGTGCTCAGGGATGATAAGGAATGTCAGGGATTGAACCCAGGTTGGCTGCGTGCAAGGCAACACTCTCTCCACTGTGCTATCGCTCCAGCCCTCCAAGTGTTTTTCTTATACGCAGTAGCATATAACTTCTTTAGAGCATAAAAATATATTCTGTTTTCCATTTTATGACTTGCTCCCTTTTGATGTTTGGGCTCCTTGCATTTAACATTGTTGTCATTGTGACTGATTAATAATTACATTTGTGATTCTGCTATTTTCTCTGTGTCTTATCTGTTCTTTGTTTCACCTTTTTCCCCTCTGTGAATTTTGGCTTGGGTATTTCTTTTAAATTCCGCTTTATCTTTGCTATGTGTCATTTTGCTTCACTCTTTAGCTCCCTTCCTTGTTTTATTTCTTGAGAACTGGCTCCAGATTCATGATACAGGCTTGGATTTGCTGCATTCTCCAGCGAATGTCCTGATTATCAACAAGGACTCTGGCTAGTTGGCACATAAATGCTGTGTAAGCTCTGGGGGTCCCAGGGACTTAAATGCTCTCTAATCTCCGCTTACTGATTCTTGGTCGCTTTGACCTTCTTGAATTTCATTCTACGTGAGACTGTCTTGGTATTCAGTAAGACTCAAGAGAACTTGGGAGATTTTTTTTTTCCCTGTGAGCCGATTTTCTACCTGTCTCTCTCCTCGCCAGAGCCCTGATTTCTCCCAACTCCATCTGAATTGGGGTTTCCCTTCCCTGATCCTAGGTCTGGAATGTGTCTTCAAGGAGAAAGCAAGGACTCAAGCAGACCCCACTTTCTCCTCATTGCCTATGCTTTGTCCAGTTCACCTGTCCTTCCTCCTCCTCCTCCTCCTCCTCCTCCTCCTCCTCCTCCACCTCCTCCTCTTCCTTCTCCTTATCTCCCTCTCCCTCCTCTTCCTCCTCCTCTTCCTCCTCCTTCTTCACCTCCTCCTCTACCTCCTCCTCTTCCTCCTCCTCCTTCACCTCCTCCTCTTCCTCCTCCTCCTTCACCTCCTCCTCTTCCTCCTCCTCTTCCTCCTCCTCTTCTTCCTCCTCTTTCTCCTCCTCCTTCTCTTCCTCCTCCACCTCCTCCTCTTCTTCCTCCTCTTCCTCCTCCTCTTTCCTCCTCCTCCTCTTCCTCCTCCACCTCCTCCTCTTCCTTCTCCTCCTCTTCCTCCTCCTCCTCTTTCTCCTCCTCCTTCTCTTCCTCCTCCACCTCCTCCTCTTCTTCCTCCTCTTCCTCCTCCTCTTTCCTCCTCCTCCTCTTCCTCCTCCACCTCCTCCTCTTCTTCCTCCTCTTCCTCCTCCTCTTTCCTCCTCCTTCTCTTCCTCCTCCACCTCCTCCTCTTCTTCCTCCTCTTCCTCCTCCTCTTTCCTCCTCCTCCACTTCCTCCTCCTCCACTTCCTCCTCCTCCTCTTCCTCCTCCTCCTCCTCCTCCTCCTCCTCCTCCTCCTCCCCGCCCGTGTTGCCACTGCTGCTTTTTGGGGCTGACTCTGAGCTCAGGGATCACTCCTGGAATTGCTCAGGGGACCACATGGGGTACCATGCAATGCAGGCATCTTATCCGCCGTTTGATCTCTCAGGCCACTGTTCATTTTTCTAATTACTGATTATGGGAAAGTAAATCTGCTCTATGTCTATTCCAGGTTAGAAGATGAAAACTCATTTCACTTTTGATTATTAATCATTTTTATGTGGCTCCAGCACCTTTATTAGAGTAATTGAAATGTATGTAAATAATCTAGACTCATAGTTGGATACCTTGAAATACAAATCGAAGTACAAAATTAGCCATAATCCATTTTTAGCCCATACTCCTTCCTTCAAGATTGAAGGGAAGTGCATCTGAATCTTTTCTGTGGGGGGGTAAGAGCTTGCCCAAGGGGCCTATCCAGGACTTATTCTTGGCTCTATGCTCAGGGATCACTCCTGGGAGTACTTGAGAGACCATCTGCAGAACCTGGGTTAGCTGCATGCAAGGCAAGCGCCTCATCCACCGTACTATCACTCCAACCCCTGCCTATGAATCTTTAAATGCAAAAATAAGGCCAGGCATTCCCTCCACAATGATTGACGGTGATTGCTGGTTCCCCGGGAATGCAGGAGAAATGGCACCATTGTTCATCTGCGTTATGACATCCCAGGGATTTCACAGGCCCCTCTACTGCCTTTCAGAAACGGTTGCAAGGCTTTGGACTTGAGTCATGTTGTGTGTAAAAGGAAATCATAGTTTTCCTTTGGTTTTTCTTGTTCTGTTTTGGGCTCCAGGGATAGAATCCAGGCTTTGTCTGAAACAAATGCTTTCCCACTGAGCTGTATTTGCCATTCCACAAATGTCAAAGTTTACAAGGGGAATTATTTTATTGAAGCAAGAGAGGAGAGTGGGGTGGTGGTGAAGGAGAGAAAAAAACCTTACGAGGAGCCCAAGGGACTTGTCATCAGATACATTGTTTGGGACAAAGACAAAGAGCTTCTTCATGAATTGTCAGGTTTCCAGAAATTTGGTCAAGTCTGGAATACTTATTATTTACATCTTATTTTTTCCTTTTGGGTCACACCCAGCAATGCTCAGGGGTTACTCCCGGCTCTGCACTCAGGAATTACCTCTGGCGGTACTTGGGGGATCATATGGGATGCTGGGGATTGAGCCCAGTTGGCTGAATGCAAGGCAAACGCCCTCCCCGCTGTACTATTGCTTCGGCCCCACTATTTGCATCTCTTTTTTTATTGGTTGACTTCTACTTTATTTTTATTTATTTATTTTTCTTTTTGGGTCACACCTGGCAATGCACAGGGGTTACTCCTGGCTCTGCACTCAGGAGTTACTCCTGGCGCTGCTCAGGGGACCATATGGGATGCTAGGAATCGAACCCGGGTCGGCCGCGTGCAAGGCAAACGCCCTACCCGCTGTGCTATCTCTCCAGCCCCTTTTTTGCATCTTTTAAAGCCAAAATGGAAACAAATAGAACACTCTGCTAAATAGGTGTGTAAATTAAGACACTGTTGTGCTTAGCCCGGACTTCTCTTCACTGGCCCTTGACTGACCGTACCTTTTCTGTGAAAGAAACAGCATGTGAGAAAACCTCTGGCATTAGAGCAGTGACCACACAGCTTCCGCACTACATTGTGGCCTTTAGAGAATCACTCACCCCCTCCCAGGCTCGATTTTTCCATCCACAAACAGACATGAAGGGCTACTCCGAGAGCAATTGTGCAAGTTAAATAAAGGGTTGTGGATGTGTGACGAGCATCACAGGCGAAACAATCCCCAGAGATGTGATGAAACCAGCTTTAAGGCAAGTACAAGATTGTGTCTTGCTAGTAAGGAAACAGCTGATGGCCAAAAGCATCAGAGCCGGGGGTTTGGTCACAGAACTGAGCTTATCTGGGCGGGAGGTGATTGGGCAGGGGGTGGGGGGCACCTCGGGACAATCGGGCAGGAGGAAATGGCTGTCTGGTAAATGTGTGGCACTGGAATGATGTAGGCATGAGAAGTATAATTAACAGTGTTTTAAATTGATGTATCTCAATAAAAATGGTTTTAAAAAAGTGGTTAAGTCTTCTAACCCTGTGAAGAGAAAGTCATTCCCCACTTTCCTAGCAAATCATAAAGAAAACAGCCTCTTCTGCATCATCGTAGTCTGTTTAGTGGCCGTCATTTCTTCCTCACTGGATAGAAACAGGGCTTGAAATAAAAAGAAAAACAGCCATCATCTGCTTTTAGCCTATAGTTTCCCCTTCCCAGACTGAAGGGAAGTGCATTAAAATCTTTCATTTACTTATTTTTTCAGGAGTGGGGTGGGGGGGGTCTTCATCCATCCCCTCCCTCTTTATTTATTTTTCTGCTTTAAACAATGAAATTGCTATTTTTCCCCCATATAATTTCCCCAATGTAAATTCTAGATGGGACCACCTTGGGTTTTATACTTAAAAGTATGCTCTGCTTTCATATTCTCTCTCTCTCTGTCTCTGTCAGTCTGTCTGTCTCTCGTATATAATATCAACCTTCTCTGAGTCCGCCCATTTTCTCAGGGGTCTGTTCAGAGAGTCATCTTGGTCCCTTCCTCCTCAGCCTCCACCTGTTCTGGGGACACGTCCTCTGGCGTGAGTCCCAGGAGAGCCACTGCTTCTGTGATCACAGTGACTGTGTCAGAGGGTCTCTTGAGTGGGGGTGACCCTACTTTGGGAGAGCTGCGGCCATCTCCAGGCAGGCCCTGAGCTTAGGGAAGAGCATCCAGGCAGGAAGCAGTCTCTGCTCCCTGATCTCCCCTACCTATTGGTGGCAGTTATGAGAAATGTGCGTCTCTTCCATGACGAAGTATGTGTGTGTGTGTGTGTGTGTGTGTGTGTGTGTGTGTGTGTGTGTGTGCGCGCGTGTGTTGGGGGGGGTGTCCTCTGGGTGCAGAGGGCTTTGGAAAGCCCTTGAGATGGCCTGAGGGGCTTTGCAGGGTTCGCTCTGAAGGCTTCTTGGGTTGAGATTTGTCATGATGATCTTCAGTTCTGGTTGGGCCCCCTTTGGAATGGGATGTTATTGGGTTATTGGGGCTGGTTGGGCCTCACAGGGACGCAGAGGCGAGGTGGTCAGCCAGCCATGACCACTTTCCGAAGTGTGGAAGTTAGAAGCTCTGGCCTTTCTGTGGGACAGAGGCAGGCCATGTCCACACGGTCGGGAAAATGAATAGACCCAGAGATCAGAGTCCTCAGGGGACTAGGTTCATGGTAATGGGGTTCTTTTGTTTCCAGGACAAATTAGGTGCAAAAGCAAATGTCAAAAACAGAGGCAGGGTGGGGTGGGATGGGGATGGGGGGTGGGAGGTATACTGGGACCTGGGGTGGTGGGAAATGGGCACTGGTGGAGGGATGGGTACTTGATCATTGTATAATTGAAACCCAAGAACAAAAGTTTGTAAGTCTACAACTGTACCTCATGGTGTCTCATTAATAAAATAAAAAAAAATCCTAAAAGCCCCAAATTTGGGGATCCGTTTGATTGAACCTTGGGCTTTCTTATTATCTGTGACATTCTAAACAATCAAAAAAGTCCCAAAGTCCCATTTGATTGAACCTTAAATTAAATTAAATTAATTAAAGGCCCTCCTGTTGATCATCGATTTGCTCAAGCGGGCCCAGTAACGTCTCCATTGGAGACTTTGTTGTTACTGTGTTTGGCATATCGAATACGTCACGGGGAGCTTGCCAGGCCCTGCCGTGCGGGCGAGATACTCTCGGTAGCTTGCCGGCCTCTCCGAGAGGGGTGGAAGAATCGAACTCGGGTCGGCCACGTTGGCTGCGTGCAAGGCAAACGCCTATCTGCGACATTCTGGACACATGGATTTCCGTGGACTCCCGACCCTTCCCCGGGAGTCAGAGACGAGCTCTTCCAGCAACAATAGCTGCTGGTGCAGAGTGGGCACTTTCCTCCTGCCCTCCACTCTCTTCCCTGTCATTGTTGATGTGCGTGGATCTGAGGCAGGGTGGGGTTGTGACACTTGGCGTGGCATCCGGATCACAGACAGCAGGGCCACCTCCGTCCCACTTAGCGCGTGGGGCAGTGCAGGGGTAGAGCTCCAGGCCTTGTGCACCTGAAGTCAGTTCTCTATCTCAGAGCCATCGGGGCCCCCTAATTTCTTTTATTTTTTCTCTTCCCTTTAATACATCTGGGTTTCCTTGGACATGATTCTTGGCAACAGTTCGAGAACAATAAATGGGGGGAAATTAGAGTTAGGGTCTCCCTCTGAGGGCTGCTCCCACAGATACCTGATCAACGGCAAATTTAGGGGGCTTGTTTGAGGGGCCACACCCTGGAGTGTTGAAAGCCTACTCCTGGCTCTGTGCTCAGGGATCACTTCTGGCAGGGCTTAACAGACCAATTGTGGAGCTGGGGGCAGGGCCTGGGTCAACCCTACCAAGGCAAATGCTTTAAACCTTGTGTTATCTCTTCCTTGTTTTACTAAAGTACCATGAGACACACAATTACAAAGTTGTTCATGATTGGGTTTCAGTCATACAATGTTCCCATACTCATCCCTTCACCAGTGCACAGTTTCCACTCCCAATGTCCCCAGCTTCCCTCCTGCCCTCTTCCCTACACTGCCTCTAAAGGAGACACTTCTCTTTCTCTCTCCGTCTCTCCCTCTCTCTCTCTTTCTCTCTCTCCGTCTCTCCCCCTCTCTCTTTCTCTCTCTTTTTCTTCCCCTCCCTCTCTCTCTCCTTCTAGTAATTATGCTTCCCAATACAGGTACTGAAAGCTTACATTGATCACTTTACCTCCTTTCATCTTTCAGCACTCAGTTCTTTCCACAGTTCTTTCTTGATCATTTCCAAGGGAAAAAAAATCACTTGATCACATGACTCCCCGTTAATTGTCGATTTGCTCGAGCGGGCACCAGTAACATCTCCATCTGTCCCTGTCATGTGCTAGTGTAGCCCAATGGCGTCTGTTCGTTCTAGGAACACCAAGAGCCTCAAACCAATCGTTCATGATCTTGATGAAGAAGTCTGACCATCTGGTAGGTGGGCGGCCACGCGGTCTTTTGACATCCTGTGGAATCCAGTCGGTAACGACTCTAGTCCAGTGTTCGTCTCTAAATCTCATTACGTGACCAGCCCATCTGATTTTTGACACCTTGGCAAACGAGACAGCGTCCCTGATTCTTGATCGTCGACGGAGGTCAGAACTCCGGATTCTTTCTCTTATTTGAGTGAAACGTGATATTCCAAGCATAGCTCTTTCAATTCCTTTTTGGGAGATCCGAATAGCATTCTCCTCCTGTTTGCGTAGGGCCCAGGTCTCTAATGTTCATTGATTTAAAGAAGGGGAAAAAAATAATGTTCCAATTTTAGAGTTTACATAAAGGGACACAGAGATATTGAATGATTGGCATGAGGTTCCAGAGACGGAACTGAACCTCATCCCTGAAGTCCCCAAAGTATGCAGGACTGCATTGGGCCTGGGTCATCTAAACCCAGCTTTCAACCTTAGCCCGACGACTGCCTGCAAGTGCTCTCCCAGGGCTCAGTTCCCTCATCTGCAAATGGGGACAGGGGCTCCCTCCACGTGGGTTGTGCAGCCCCTGGCCTCATCAGACTGTGACATCAACTTAAAAGGAGCCTCCTGGAGGCCCAGGCTCCGGACTGGTATTGGTTCTTTCCTCTGGGCCCTGCAGGAAAGAAACGACGTTTCTGCCTCAAGAGGGAATAAAGGAGGTCACGGCATTCCTCCCTTCTAGAAAAGTCATCAGATCGCTCCTGGGGGCCTGTGCCGTGTGGGCAAGTGCTCAAGCGTGTGCCCAGGGGGCGCCCCAGGAACCCAGTGCCCCCTGTGTCTGCCCATCAGCCTGAGCTTGCTGTCAGTCTGTCTCCGCACGGCTGGAGTTCAGGGAGAGCCTCTTTCTATTCAACTGGCGACTGACAGGCACCCAAAACTGATTTATATCCATGGCAACTGTCACCCAGGGGAACGCCGAGAAACAAGAGCCTTTTCTTCCCAATGACAGCAGACAGAGCCCGAGCCCCTCGGCCTGTTTCTCCCTGCTGCCAGGCCGGGACGGTCCCTTCAGAGGGGACGTATGTACCCGTTCCGCTCCCTCCTGGGCAGGCCTGGCTGGCTGCTCGGGTGGCCTGGAGGCCAGACGGAGACTCCGCGCCCCCTTTCATGCCCCCGGAGCCGGCTCCCCAGGTAGCGTGTGGGGGAGTGTTTGTCTCTCGTCTCCTAGGGGGGTTTGAGATGGTTCTGGAGGGCTCTCATCTGCAAAGGTTTGGACGGGGGCCGGGGAGGGGAGACCCAGCAACTTTCTGATGTGGGAGAGATGCTCTCGATCCCCGGCCCGCAAGCCTACTTTTATATATATTTTTGAATTCCCCCCCAATCTCTTGGAAAGCTTTTCTTCTGCTCTTGCTTCTGATGACTTCTAGAAGAGAGACAGTGATGAGTGTTGGTCTCCACAGACCATCTGGAGAGACAGATATACAACCTGACTCTTGGGGCACATGGAGGTCGGGTTTTCTCCATCTTCCTAAGAAGAAAAATATAATTTGAATAGGGGGCAGGGTGATAGTACAGCGGGTAGGCCGTTGGCCTTACATGCGGGCAACTTGGGTTTAGTCCCTGAGCACTGCCAGGAGTAACTCTTGAGTGCAGAGCCCTGAGCATTGCTGGGTGTCACCCCAAAAGCCATATATATATATGTATATATATATATATATATTTCATCATCATCATCATGGTCCTCCCGTTGTTTATCGATTTTGCTTGAGCGGGCCCAGTAACGTCTCCATCATGAGATTTGTTGTTACTGTGTTTGGCATATTGATACGTCACGGGTAGCTTGCCAGGCTCTGCCGTGCAGGCGAGATACTCTCGGTAGCTTGCCGGGCTCTCCAAGAGGGGCGGAGGAATCAAACTCAGGTTGGCCATGTTGGCTGCATGCAAGGCAAACGCCCTACCCGCTGTGCTATATATATATATATATATATATATATATATATATATTTAATAAAATAATATGATACTTTGTGTTTCTGAAGTAGTTTGGACCATGTGTATATGCGTTTGCTTGTGTGTGTGTGTGTGTGTGTGTGTGTGTGTGTGTGTGTGTGTGTGACGGAGGCTGGGAGGAGTGGTGTACCAGTGGTCAGAGGACCTCATGCATGTAAATCATGAACTCTACCATTTATCTGCATCACTTGCCTTTGAATTGCTTGTGAATTTGATGTCTTGGAAGCTTTGAGACAGGTTCAAATATTATTTTGCAGGCCATGCTCCCTAAAACTCTGGTCCTGAGAAATGATGAATGATTGAAAGGGTCTATAGTCATAATGATTTGCAAATTTCTCTCTAGTCTACCCCACAGGACCATTACAATGCACAGAACATATAGAGATATAGATATATGTGTGTATGTACTGGGGGGAAGGGGCCACACCAGGGGGGACCCATAGACCTCTCCTGGCTTAGGGCTCAGGGGTCAGGGGTCAGGGGTCAGGGGTCATGCAGTGCTGGGGAGTCAACTCAGGCCTCTTGTGTTGTGAAGCATGTTCCAACCTCTTGAGTTCTCCCAATGGCCTTACACAGAACATATGAAAGACCCCCGAGGGCTGGTCCAGTTCAGAAACGAGTTCAGCAATTTTTAAGCACATGCTTTTCATAGATTATGACGTCTTTCTTTTTTTTTTTTAATTTTTGGATCACACCGGCGATGCACAGGGGTTACTCCTGGCTCTGCACTCAGGAATCACTCCTGGCGGTGCTCAGGGGACCATATGGGATGCTGGGAATCGAACCCAGGTCGGCTGCGTGCAAGGCAAACACCCTACCTGCTGTGCTATCGTTCCAGCCTCCGATTTTCATGTGTTTTTTTTCACGTTCACATTTGTTCCATGAGCCATGGCTGGGGCAATGTGTGGACCAGAGATTCCCACCGGCCCTGAGGAAGGTTTGGCCAATTGTGTGGTTCCAGAATGCTGGGATGAAGCGGAGGCAGGGCTTATGTCACCCCTTCTGACAGCTACCTATGACTAAGAGAGCCTGGGAATGGGAGACTGGAGGGGAATGGGGGGCAGCTGGGGCCCCATTATGAATCCTGAACTGTTTCTGTGTGGCTACGCATGTGTCCCCCAGGACGGGGGTGCATGCCGCCTCCTGGGGCGTGTGCGAGACTGCTAGGAGATTCGTCCTCCTGTCTGCTGGACCCATGGGGGCTTGTTATTCCCTTGTGGCCTGAAGGAGTTCTGATTCTCCCTCCGAGCCTCTTTCCTGGTGTCTTTGTTCCTGCTTAGGGTACCCGGTCTATAGCCTTCATGTTCTCCTTTCTCTGGGTGGTCTCAACAACCTTGTCATAGTATGGTGAGAAGAACTGAACAGATGGAACGTTTTCCTCTAGGACCAGAGCCTGATTCCTACCTCTGCTCCAGAGAGGTCGGGGCTGCCCTCACCTGCTCTCTCTCCTCAAGGTGGCAACTCGTGTTAGACAAAGAGTCTGATTAGCCTGTCTGTGACACGCCAGCCCACACCGAGCTTATGATTTGTGTTCGAATGGATCGATTGGATATTGGCTTACAGGCGTGACAGGGCGACTGAAACCTCATGGGAAGGGGGGCGTTCCCGGCTCGTCCTTCACACCCTGCCGAGGTCAGGAGTTGCCCTCCACGAGCGGCTCTCCAGCACGGCCATGGCTCCAGAGCCACAGAAACCAATCTCATAATTATCTGACTCTCGGAAGAAATACTTCCAGGCTTATTAAGTAAAATAGCAGAAATCCAAAATCGTGGCCGTGCAACATCATTTGGTTCTTGTAACCAGCTGTAGAAAACAAATTATTTCACAATGCCTTTTCAGCAGGTCTGATTTGGGGGTGTAAACTCTAAATAATAATGGTGCATCTTTTGTCAAAACAATGAATCTAATCAAAGTAGGTAGAGTGTTAACTAGAATTCATCTGCCTCACAGGCATTGGGAGGGTTGGGAGGGGGAGTTTATTGGGGTTCTTGGTGGTGAAAAATGAGTTCTGGTGAAGGGAGAGGTGTTTGATCACTGTATGACCGAGACTTAAACCTGAAAGCTTTGTAACCTTTCCCACAGTGATTCAATAAATAAAAACAAATAAAAAAAGATATCGGCTTAGCGGGGAAGACTCAGGGACGATTTTTGTTTTTGTTATTCTCAGCACAAGGGTCTTTGATGGGATAAAAAGTCTCCGTGTCCCGGTTGCCTTGTAGTTTAGGAAGCTGTCAATTTAAAGTAAAAGACACCCCCTTTCAAAATATCTTAAATTATAAAGGATTTGGGGAAGGACAAGAGTTGGCTTTCAGCAATAGGGTTCGAGAGTTAATTAACCCAGGGATTCAAAATACCTCAAACTTGTTTTTTGGTGGTGTCTGATTGTGTAAAATGTCCCTGGAACTTTCAAGCCTGGAACTTTCAAGACACTGAAGGTTTGTTCAATTGTAGATGTGGGCCCAGTTAAGGACAATAGCCTATTATATTCATCCATCTTGCTTCTAGTTCCTTCTTCCTTCTTCCTGATGCTTCATGTTTTCTTTTGTGGCTTCCTTTCTTAGTGATGGCTGTCCCTTGGTCATTATTTTAGGACAGGTCTGATGGTGACACTTTCTCTTGAATTACTTAATCTAAAGATGTCTTGCCTTTCTCTTAAATTTTGAAGAAAGTATTTGCTGAGGACAGCCTTTCCTCCCAAGATTTTTTTTTTTACATTTTTATTTTTCTAAACTTTAATTATGATATGCCTTGATGTGGATTCCTTTGGATTTATATTTAATATCTTATATTAAATTCATGGAGTTTTCAGCCGTTATTTCTTTGAATATTTATTTTTAGTCCTTTCTGCTCCATTTGTAGATACTAAATTTTTTGTTGTAGTCGTACATGTCTTCGAGGCTTTGTTTATTATTTTTAGTGCATATTATCTTTGGTTTTTACACTGGGTAATTTCTATGGCTCTGTCTTCAAGACTGTGGATTCTTTCCTCTGCCACATTCATATTTGCACTGAATGATTTACTTTATTCATTATTTGTGTTCCTAGAACGAACAGACGCCATTGAGCTACACTAGCACGCGACAGGGACAAATGGAGACGTTACTGGCGTCCGCTCGAGCAAATTGATGATTAACAGGAAGTCAAGTG
Organism: Sorex fumeus; assembly: GCF_029834395.1. Lineage (NCBI taxonomy): Eukaryota > Metazoa > Chordata > Mammalia > Eulipotyphla > Soricidae > Sorex > Sorex fumeus. Next base: position 8,483,090 of record NW_026606063.1, on the reverse strand, counting down.
ATCAAGTGATCAAGTGATTTACTTGTGTTTTTCAGTTTTCAGTTCTAAAATTTCCAGCTGTTTTTCTTTATGTTTCTTCTTTTTGGGGGTGGTGATGGCAGTTTGTTATTCCTTTTTCAAGCATGTTCACAAGTGGCCTATTGAGGCATTTTATTGTGGATATTTAAAAATCCCCATTCGGCAATTCCAATGTTTGTGGCACCCAGCGTTGCATCATATGATCATTTTTCATTTAACTTGAGATGCTCCTTCTGGTAGTAAGAGATCTTTCACTCCTGGATATCTGGGGATTATTGCAAGACTCTAGATCCTATTTAGTCTTTTTCACAAGAAGTGACTGTTCAGGTGTCACTAATCCCAGGGGAGATGATTGTTACACAGGGCTCCACCTTCCAGCAGAAGCTGACCAGCCCCGGCTGCTCTGCTTGACCTCATAGCTGAAGTTCGATAGCTGAAGTCTCACTGCCCACTGGATATTGCTGGGTGGGGCCTTTAAAACAAGAGACAACCACGTAAAGACAGAAATGTGCATGTACCTTAACTACGTGTTCATCACTGGTTTGATAGGCTTTCACAAACTGGACATGTGGCAACATATATTTTCTTGTTTCTTTGGTATGTGATTTTTGTGAAAATGTCATTTTTTCCCCTCTATTCATTCCCAGAATTATTCACTTAAAAATCACTTAACTTCCCGTTAGTTGTCGATTTGCTCGAGCGGGCGCCAGTAACATATCCATTTGTCCCTGTCGCGTGCTAGTGTAGTCCAATGGCATCTGTTCACTCCGGGAACATGAAGAGCCTCAAACCGATCATTCCTGATCTTGACGAAGAAGTCTGACCATCTGGAAGGTGGGCGGCCATGCGGTCTTTTGACATCCCGTGGAATCCAGTCGGTAACAGCTCTAGTCCAGCGGTCGTCTTTAAATCTCATTACGTGACCAGCCCATCTGATTTTTGACACCTTGGCAAATGAGACAGCGTCCCTGATTCTTGATCGTCGACGGATGTTGGAACTCTGGATTCTTTCTCTCATTTGAGTGAAACGTGATATTCCAAGCATAGCTCTTTCTATTCTTCTTTGGGAGACCTGAATAGCGTTCTCATCTTGTTTGCGTAGGGCCCAGGTCTCTGAGGCATATGTTAATGCAGGAAAAACAGTGGAATCAAAGAGATGTGCCCAGAGCCGGAGGTTCTTCATCCTCTTAGCTATTTCTTCGACGTTCTTGAAGGCGTTCCAAGCTGCTCTCTTCCTCCTGCGCAGCTCGGGTGCCAGGTAATTTGTCATGTTGACTTCTCGACCTAGGTACACATAGCTGTTGCATTCGGAGATGGTCGTTCCGTTGAGAGTGAATGGGGCGTCAGGAACGAGGCCGTTTCTCATAAACATTGTCTTCGTAAGATTCAGCTGTAATCCTACCTTTCCACACTCACGGTCAAAGTCGGCCAGCATTTGTGCCGCTTGGCTGATGTTTGGTGTTATTAAAACAATGTCATCAGCAAAGCGGAGGTGGTGTAGTTGCCGACCATCTATCTTCACTCCCATTCCTTCCCATTCCAGTCCTCGCATGATGTTCTCGAAGGTGGCACTGAAGAGTTTCGGTGAAATGGTATCACCCTGCCGCACCCCTCTCTTGACATCAACGATCACTTCTTTGTAGAATGGTGAGATCCTGGTAGTGAATCCGCAATACAGCTCACAGAGGATCCTGATGTATTGGGCTTGAATGCCCTGATTGGCTAGGGCTTCAATGACCGCTTCCGTCTCAACAGAATCAAAGGCCTTCTTTAAATCAATGAAAGTTAAACAGAGCGGCATCTTGAACTCCCGAGAAACCTCAATGAGCTTGGTTATCGTGTGGATATGGTTGATGGTGCTGAATCCTTTGCGGAACCCAGCTTGCTCGCATGGTTGTCCTTCATCTAGTGTTCTGACAATCCTATTTAGGATGACTCGAGTGAACAACTTGTAGATGACAGACAATAGGCAGATCGGGCGATAGTTGCCAATGTCATGGATGTCTCCCTTCTTGTACAGTAGTACAGTCCTGCTGGTTTTCCATTGGGACGGAAACTTGCATTCAGATAGGTAGCGAGTGAAGAGCCGAGCCAGTGTATTGATGAGTACTGACGGCAGGTTCTTCAGGTGTTCAGAATTATTCATTATTTTTAATTCTTTCCCTCACTTTACCTTCCATCTTTCGTTACATTTCTTTTAAATTCCATCAATTTATTTATTCACCTGACTTTACTCCCTCATTTCATCCATCCATCCACCCATTCTCCATCCATTCCTTCCTTCCTTCCTCCTTCCATCCCTCCCTTCCTCCCTCATTCCCTCTTTCTGTCCCTCCCTCCATCCCCCTTCTCTCCATCCATCCATCCATCCATCCATCCATCCATCCATCCATCCATTCACCCATTAATTTGTCCATCAACCCACCCACCCTTCCATCCATATTGAAGGAATAGGCATTTTTTCGCTCCTTTTCTGTGCCTGTGAGCATTAATCTGTTCCTTTCTCTGACACAACCTTTGCGTGGGGAAGGAATAGGGACATTCAGGGTAAGGATTTGGCTTCTCTTGGGAGAAGTCCCAGAGGAAACATAATTGGGGCTTTCTGGTAACTTCTCAGTGTCTGAACACTCCCCCCTGCCCCCAGCCTGCACCTCCCCGGCTCTCACCGGCCAGGCTCTGAGGGGACAGGAGACATGAGTGTCTTATTTGTGGAGGGTGAGTCAGCCCTGGTGCCAGTCTAGAATGGGCGCTGGCTTGCCCCCTCAGTTTCATTTCTCGGTGTGGGAGCGTGTTGGGTGTGTGGAGGGCAGGGAAACTTCCAGTCCTCCTCAGCCTGGAGTAGGAGCCGGAACAGACAGCGCCAGAGAACAAAGGGACCTCGCGGTCACCTCGTACTTATTGCCCTTGCCCTAGAGATGACAGTTGGGAAGCCCAGGGAAGACAGGGCTGGTAGGAAGACCTACAGCAAGGTTTGGGACTGGAACCCACATTCTTGTCTCTTTGTCTGGGTCATGTCGCTAGTCAAGACTCTATCCAGAGAGGGGGAGACTGAGGCAGAGATCAGGGGAGGCCCAGCCTGAGCATCTGCCCCCACCCAGAGACCTTCCTATCACTTAACCTCTGGCCATGGCTAGGGCACTCCTGGCAGGGGTGAGAACTGCCCCGAGCTCTGCTTCGTGCCATCCTGGGGGTCAGGCCTGCTGCTGGGAAAAGCAGATGAGATGGTGGGGAATGAGAATGTCACTTAACCACCTCTGTCCCTTCCTGTGGCCAGGCTTTGTCCCTCACGGCCACCACGAATACTGTCCACTCCTGAGCAGAATAGAAGTCTAGTCCGAGGCATCCTGAGACCTGAGCCTGGTGCATGTGTGAGGGACTAAGTTGCACTAAGGTGCTGAGTGCAGGAAACGGCGGAGGTGAGGGGACAGTGGTGGGGAGACTGAGGGGACGAGGGTGCACATGGAGGGAGCCCTTTGCCCAGAACCAGGAGTGGGGAAGCCTGGGCTGCCACGCCCTTCTGGGTGTTCCCGCCTGAAGCCTCTGCCTTCACCAGAACATCCAGGCATTTTACATTGGATTTGTCCTTAGGAGAGTTTGGCCTGGATGTTTCCGGAAATAGGAGCAGTTTAATTCATTACACAAATCAGCAAGGCCACGAGGACTCACGGTGACATTTAAATTCAGCAAATAGGGTCAAATGTAATCGTCTCCCACTGACCAAGTGCAGCGGTGAGTTAGAGCGGGGGGTGGGGGTGGCTGCATCCTCCCCCTCCCCCAAGCACTTCTCTGTGGCTGTCCCAGGTGCTGGGCAAGCAGTGGACTTAGTCTCTTTCCCAGAGTCCTGCACGTGACCCGTTATTCTGCGCACTCCAAAGAGACTAGCACCAAATCCCCTCATTTCTTCAGTGCTCTGGGGTGGCCTGTGCCTGTCTCTGTCCTGGGCTTTGTCTTCAGAGGACTTCCAGATGGTGGGACATGAACTTGGGGACAAACAAGACCACGGAGAGTTGGTGTGATGCAAAGAAGGGGTGATGGAGGCATGTGTAGAGGACGGCAGGGCCACCGTGGTTAGCTTCATCCCTAGCTCGGTGGGATTAGATCTAAGACCTTCCTGAGGTCTTAGCCAGGAGACACGACCTCAGGCAAAGACCCTTCAGGGGCAGGGTCCACCCAGCCCAGTGTGACTGCGGAGATAGTTGGAGAAATAGGATCCATTTTCCGCCCCGCCTCCAACATCAGGGGCCAAACCCAAGCATCTCAGCTCCCGATGGGCAGTAGAGGCAAAGAAGATGAGTGACCAGGGATATCCTCATCCCACTCAGCTGTTCCCAGGCAGGAGCCGTCAGTGTCCCCTGGACATGCTCCTGGGGCCGTCCTGACAAGGTACCGCACATGGGCAGCTCTGGGGCCCGATGGGCAGGGGCTGTCGCAGAGGACGCTGGGGAAGGATGTGCCTAGCTGCTCTCCTTACTCCGGGCAGTTCCTGGGAGCATAGTCTAGTGAGTCTGAACTTGAACCTGGGCTGAGACACCTCCTCCAGGGGGTCCTCCTCTTCCTCAGCATCTTCCTATTTCCGGAGGAGGTCTGCTGTGGGCACGTGGAAGAACCGGGGGCTGGGAGTCCACAACTCTTATCCTAGTGCTGTGCTTGAATACTAGCCTGTGAATAGCTGGGATGTGAGCCTGTGCATGTAGGTGCTTACGTGTCATGTGTGTGCATGTGTGTGTGTGTGTGCATGCATGAGGCCCTAGGTGTTGGTGGATGTGTCCGTGTGTAACTGCATTTTCCCATGAGGGTATGTCCATCTGTCTCTGTGTAGGTGAACACAGATGTCCATGTGCACACGTGTGGATCTGTCTCTGTGTTTATGCCCACAGGTGTATGTGCATGTGTGTAAGTGTGAGGTGTGTATGGGGGACCCACGTGATCCAGGTGGGGCTTATGTGCTGATACCTAGGCGTGGGTCAGGCTTTGTACAGGTACGTGCCTGGCTGCTGTGCTCTACCAGAGCCTTTTTCCTTTGGAGGACCCTTCTGACCTCCCCCACCCCATCCCCTCCACCAAGCTCGGCCCAAATTTCAAGGGTCTTGAAGCTCAAGCAATTTGGGGGTTTCTTTAAGGGAGAAGACAAAGTTGAAACGAAGGTGGGTATTGATTCTGTTTTTGTTTTGGGCCATACCTGGTGGTGTCCAGAGCTTACTCCTGAGCTCTGTGCTCAGGGATCACTCCTGGAAGGGCTCAGGGACCCCTACGGGGGTGCTGGGGATTGAACCCGGGTTGGCCGCAAGCATAGCAAGTGCCTTACGTTTTGTCCTAACTCCCCTGGCCCCTGAGTGTTGGTCTCTCACAATCAGTCCTCGCGAATTCCTGGGGCCCAGAGTCAAGTCCTCTTCTGGGATCGCCTCATCTGGGTTACCGGAGAGAGCCCAGAGGGCAGAGGCCACTCCTCCCCTCCACCCCTCCGTCCCAGGGGCCGGGCTTGGCCTTCAGCCATTCCAGGAGCTCCGCCCACTGGGCACCTGGCCAGCTGCAGGCTGATGCCACACCTCAGGGCCCTGGGCCCCTCCCCTCCCCTCCTGTAGGGGGCCTGGACAGGGGCCTGGAGCAGTGCCAGGGGGGCCCCAGCAGGGAGGGGAGCTGCCGCCCTGTCCCCAGCTCGGCGAGGGGAGCCAGGTGCTGAGAGCTTGCTTCTGAGCCCAGGTCACAGGGGCCTGCATGGCCAAGTTGGGGCAGAGCGGGCTCCGACCTTGTCACAGGAGGCGCCAGACTGTGTCTGAGCCACCTGCCCGCTTTCTCCCTGCCCTGATGTGTGTGTGTGTGTGTGTATGCATGTGTGTGAGTGTACACGTGTGTGTGCGTGTGTGAGTGTGTGAGCGTGTATGCATGCGTGAGTGTGTACACGTGTGAATGTGTGTGTGAGTGTATGTGTTTGTCAGTGTGTGCATGTGTGAGTGTGTGAGTGTGTGTGTGCATGTGTGAGTGTGTGAGTGTGTATGCATGCGTGAGTGTGTACACGTGTGAATGTGTGTGTGAGTGTATGTGTTTGTCAGTGTGTGCATGTGTGAGTGTGTGAGCGTGTGTGTGCATGTGTGAGTGTGTGAGTGTGTATGCATGCGTGAGTGTGTACACGTGTGAATGTGTGTGTGAGTGTATGTGTTTGTCAGTGTGTGCATGTGTGAGTGAGTGTGGTGTGTGAGTATGTGGGTGTGTGGGTGTGGGAGTGTGTGTATGTGTGTGAGTATGCGTATGTGAACGTGTGTATGAGTGTGTATGAATGTGTGTGTGTGACTGTGTGTGACTGTGTGAGTGTGTATGAGTGAGTGCGTGAGTATGTATGAATGTGTGTGTGTCTGAATGTGTGTGTCTGAATATGTGTGTGGTGAGTGTGTGAGTATGTGTATAAATGTGTGTGAGTGTGTGTGCATGAATGTGTGCGAGTGTGTATGTGAGTGTGTGTGAGTGTGTGAGTGTGTGTGTGGTGACCTCCTGTGTCCCCAGCTTCTGGCCCAGCGCCGGGGCAGGCAGCCCTGGGAAATGCCCCTGCTGGCCCGTCCGCAGGGGCAGGGTGGGGTGGAGCCGACGTGGCCTGGCCTGTCTGGCTTCAGGCTGAAGATCGGCTTTCCGGAGCCCTGGAAGTGGGGCCAGCACTGGCCAGGCCTCTGTTTCCCCGTCCGCCAACCTGGCTTCTTCCTGAGGGCCTTTTGGGGGTCCAGCACACGGCACAGGAACCCCTCTTCTCGCCCTGGCTGCCCTGCTCCTGGCCTCTGCTGCGGGGACGCAGGGGATAGTTTGCTGGCTGGCCCCAGGGGCCCGAGTTGAGCAGGCCGGTGGGCTCTGTGGCCTCTGGCCAGGACCGGCACTCTCTGGGTGGGGGGGGCGGATTTTGTGCTGGGCCCCATTGTCGGTGAGAGGGGCTCCTGGGAGCAGGACCTCTGGCTCTTCTCAGCAGGACCTCAGAGAAGGGGCGAGAACTCCGGGAAAGTTCTGGAAGCCAGGCAGTGGGTTTGCAGCAGAGCCTGGCCTCAGGGGCCCAGTAGACCCGGCCTCCTGGATGCTCAGCTCCTGGGGGCGTGGCGGGGGGCCGAGGGGGCAGGGGGCAGGCCATGGGGGTGGGGCATCCACCTGAGGAGTGCTTTGGGGCAAGTGGCCCTTGGCTGGACCCGGGCTGTGCCCGCCACTTAGACCCTTGGACCCCACCACGGTTGGAAGCGGTGGGCCTGGGTGCGGCTGTCACTAGAGGTGCCAGTCTGGGTCTAATCGGGGAGGAAACGGCCCCAGAGTGCTGCCAGGCTCACGGTCCCTAGAACAGGCTGTGGTGGAGCCAGGCCGTGCTCCCTGCTGCGTGGGTGTCTCCAGGGAAGGCCTGTCGGGGTCCACGGAACTGCAAGTCCCAGGCACCCACTTCATTCCACAGCCAGTGACCCAAGTCCCTCCTCCCCTTATGCCCATTTGATAGAGGAGAAAACTGAGGTCATGGCAGGTTCTGCAGAGGTGACCCCGGAGGGAGGAAGCTGACCCAGAACTCAATCCCTGCGCTGTCTGCTGCCAAGGGCCTGGGTGCGCCCACTCGCTGCCTCCCGCCCCTGGGCCGAACCAGAACAGGGTCCGAGGGGAAAAACAGTGGGCAGTGGCCAGCAGCGGCCTGCAAGGTCCCTCACTGCGGCTACAGCGCAGGGCCGACTCTCTCACTCTCCCTGGCAGTCAGGGCCCCGCAGGATAGGCCGGGGAGTCCCGGAGGCCTTGTGAGTCCCGGAGGCAACGAGGTCTCCAGGCTCCCGGCTCCCCCACGCAGGGCACAGGGCTCCTGGAGAGGCGGTTGCTATGCAGCCCTGTTTATTCCAGGAGCGGCACCGAGCAGGAGAGCCAGCCGCCGCCCGCACCGGCCCGGACGGACGGACGGGAGGCCCGCAGCCCCGGGCACTGGGCGGGCGAGGCCCTGACCTCCCCTCCCTCCCGGGACGCCCGACGGCACTGGCGGTGGAGCGAGCACGGAACCTGGAGTCCTCCGCTGGCAGGGCCCGGCCTCCGGACGGAGAGGCGAGAGGTGATGGGCTGGGCAGGGCAGGAGGGAGGGTGGCCTGGGCCGGAGTCCTCGGTCCCCACCAGGGGCCTATTTGGAGAAGGAAAAAAACGGGTGGCCCCTCCTGTGTGGCCTTCAGGGGCGGTGCCCGGAGAGTGGCCAGCCCAGGCGTCTGTCAGTGCCCTGTATAATGTGTGTGTGTGTGTGTGTGTGTGTGTCTGTGTGTGTGTGTGTGTGTGTGTGTGTGTCGACTCCAGGCGCCAGGGACCCTCCTACAGCCCAGGCCCCCAGACAGGGAGCACTGTGAGTGGGAGCTCCGTGCTACAGAAGTTCTGGGTTCAGATTCTCCCTGCGTTGGGCCCATCCTCTGAACTCAGTTTCCTCATCTGTCCAGTGGGGCTCCCCCAGGCCTCCCCTGGGGCTGCCCCTGGATGCCCCCGTCCCTCCTGTTATTACTGTGGAGAAGGGAGGTGCTGTCGCCATCCACCGCAGACCTGAACCCCGGGGCTTGCAAAACCAACCTTCTGGACAAGGGTCCATGTGGGCCGGGAACCTCTAGGGCTGTTTGTGGCATCTCAGAGGGGCCAACTCTGTGGGTGCGTCCCGGAGATGACATGCAGAGTACAGGGGTGCCCAGCGAGGGCCGGATGGTGCAGTGGCCAGGCACAGGACTAGTTCTGAGTCCGACTCTCCCCCACCCCCAGGCAGGAGGAGGCCCTGCAAGTTTTCCACCCCAGACTGGGTGGCCCTGCCCTGGCTGGACATCAGCTCAGCAGCCTGGGCTCACCAGGGGACACAGGGAAGTTTGTTTTAAAATTTTATGTAGAGAAATGTCAGAGCAATAGTACAGCTGATAGAGCATTTGCCTTGTACACGGAGGACCCGGGTTCGATCCCCAGCCCCACATGTGGTTCCCCAAGCTCCACCAGGAGTGATGCCTGAGCACAGAGCTAGGAGTAAGCCCTGAGCACTGCCTAGGTGTGGCCTCCCCCCTTAAATCCCCAAAAGTCAAACCTGAGTGATTGAAAGAGCACGTACTCCGGAATAGGGCCGAGGCTAGTGCCAAGGGCGGGAACACTTGTGCTGTCTGCAGGAGCTCAGGATTGATCCCTGGTTCTACCCGGTGCCCTGAGCACCAACAGGAGGGACCCCCAAACCCTCAGCTGGGAGTCTCTCCCGAGGACTCTAGAGCCTGAGCCAAAAGCCAAAGGAAAATAAAGCCCAACTCACAAGCAGGTTAATGAAGGGTGAGACGGTCGCCTGCAGCCCCTCGCCCCCGCCTCTCAGCGGCCGGAACACTCCCGGCTGACCTTTGCGTCACGTGGGCATCGTGCCCAGATCTCCTCTGGAGTCTGACCTGTCTGTGTATCGCTTAACCGTTACTCTGTCTCCTGGGAACTTGCCATGAACCGAACGTGACTCCAAGGAGCGTGCTCGGTCCGGCTTTGCCAGTTGAGCGTTTCCCTGCAGGGTCCGATCAGGTGTGTCTCCCTCCACCACCGTGGATTGTTCATGTCCTGACCCTGGTCCACTCTCTCGCTCCATTTCCTATTGGGCATCGGGACGGATTCCAGCTGGGGCTGCGTCTCTCTAGCCCCGGTGTCTGCAAGCTTGGCCGTGGTCAGCTTTAGAGATGACGATGCCCTTTCATTCCGTCTCTCCCTGGCATCTCCCTGATCCCCAGGAGGTCAGCACCTGTCCCTGCCCTATTTCCTCCAAGGCACCGTCTGTGCTCTGGTCTCTACCTGCCGTCAGCCCCGCGCTGTGCTGCTTTGGGACTCCTGTTGGCCCTCTGTCTGGTGCAAAAGCAGTCACACGTTCTCATCTTGGAACTGCAGACTGGTGCTCCAGCAGTCTGGGAGTGAGAGGGTGGGGGGGACGGGGACTGAAGAGGTCTGAGATAAGCACTTTGTCTTGGAGTCAAATGTCTGGTGCTCGGCCCAAGTCTTACTCCTTCCTGGACCATCAATAAAATGATAGGGAGACATAAACAATAAAGTCCTTTGTAGTTTCCCAGATAAAAACTGGTAACTGCTCCAGAGAGATCCACAGGACAAGATTCTCCCCCCCACACACACACCCGAGCAAGGGAGGTTCATTTTCTCCCGGGTCCACAGGGTGAGGAATGGTCTGGTCTCTCCGGTCTGAGGTCTGGAACCTTCCCAGCTTCTGGCCCGGAGACCTCTGTCAAGCGTTCTTTCCTGGAATAGACAGACCTTTAGAAGTGAGGTGTGGGCGAACAGGCCTGCGGAGAATCTGCTCAAAGATGTTCTACTCCTCTCCAGCCCCTCAACACTCTGCTGCCCCCCCCCCCCCCCCCCCCCCGTCCACCATGTTCCCAGACTGCGGCTGCAAGACCCAAGCTCCAGCTCCTGCAGGAGTGGGCCTCTGGACCCCCAGAGCATGCAGAAAGCTTTCCAGGGACAGGGGATCAGGCTACTTAAAACGAAGGTGACCATGATTATAGTATTAAGGCCAGGTGGGCCTCACTCCACGCCAGCCAACGGGCACCACCACCCATGAAGCTCTAGCTGCCTTTGATTCAAGATACCAGTTGGCCAAGCTCAAGGTCTGGCCCTCATTGGTGGGAAATTGGGCTGAGGGTGGGCACAACTATTTTTATTAGTGAAACACCATGAGGTACAGTTGTAGACTTACAAATTTTTGTGCTTGGGTTTCGATTATACAATGATCAAATACCCCTCCCTCCACCAGTGCCCATTTCCCACCACCACGGATTCCAGTATCCCTCCCACCCCCATCCCCCCATCCCATCTCACCCCTGTGGCAGGGCATTCCCTTTTGTTCTCTCTCTCCTTTTGGGTGTTGTGGTCTGCAAAAGAGGCATTGAGTGGGAATCATGTTTGGTTCATAGTCTACTTTCAACATGCATCTCCCATCCTGGGAGGATCCTCCAAACAGAGGGTGGGCACAACTTTCCATGCTCACCTGGGAGTACGTGAATACAGCAGCTCCCAGCCCGGCTGAGGCCCCCCAGTGTGCTGAAGAGTGAGCTGTCACTGTGGGGCAGGCACAGCTGGGGGAGGGGGTGGGGTGGGATGGGCCTCTTCCCGGGAGGAAGAGAGACCTTTCAGCTCCCTCCCTGCAGGGAACCGGGTGAGCCGTGATTCAGCCTAGGGGATGGGCAATGGCTCTGGTGGTCCTTGGGATGTCACTGGGAGTCACTCAGTTGAACCTTCCCAGGGAGCAGCTGTGAAGCTTGCTGACCTCCAGGATCCCTCAGAGGCCCAAGTCTGAGTGCAAAGATTGGGACACCATCCAGCCCCCCCATCTGGTGGGACTCAAGTCCATGACCAGCACAGGTTCTGCTTCCTCTGTTTGTGTCCAGGTCACCCCCCATGTGGGGGCAGGTTCTGACAGGCTGGGCTCTTGCAAACTGAGGTGTATGTGAGGTGCTCTTTGTCCCCAGGGTTGCTGGCTCGCTCGGGCAAGGTGTTTGCTTGAGTTAGAAAAAGATGCCTCTTCTCCCAGGCCCTTGGCCCAGCCTTGGAGGGCTGCCATGGACTCGCAGACTTGTGGGGCAATAGTATGCATGGTGGCCCCGTTACAAGGATGACCTTGTGCAGTGCCCAACCTGGCCAATCGGACAGGGCGGCCCTAATCCTGGCCTTCATTGTCTTTCAAGCACAGCCTCAATGAAACTTTCTCTTCCATCCAGAGGTTTTTGCCCAAGACCAGTGATTGTAGGTGAGATTTCCTAGGTAGTGGTCACGGGGGGGGGGGGGGGGGGGGGGGGAGGAGGTGTTGCTAATGTCGGAGCCGAGACAGGCTCGCCCTCTTCTCTTTCTGTGACAGGGAGAAATTCCCTTCTGTGGTGTTGGCGTCAAGCCGAGAGGCCCTGCGTCCATTGGTCCCTGGACTCAGGGACCGACACTGTCGGAAAGCTCATTGCGCCTGGCGGGCGCTGCCTCCGGCAGACAGTCTGACCCAGAGGGATCCCTGGGAGTGTGTCCCCGTGTGATGGTCATTGGACCGTTCTGAGTGTCCTGTCTCAGCCCGGAAAGCTCAGACGGCTGCACCCGGGGGCCACCTGGCCCCAGCTAGGCCTTTGGGTCTTTTTGTCCCAAAACACACCCCTGGAACATCCGAACACAGAGTGAAGTCATTTCTGACAATAGTCGCCTGGGGCTGCTGTCCACTGACTGGGGCAGAGCTTCTGACACACACTTCCTCTCTCTCTCTCTCTCTCTCTCTCTCTCTCTCTCTCTCTCTCTCTCGATGCATTCTCCATCACCTGGGGGTTGCTGCTGGGACTTAGAAATGTGCCTCTCCGCCGTCGCTTCTTGGTGAGACTGTAGAGATGTGGCTTCATCCGGGCCCATTCGCTGTGCCAAGGTGGCACCCGGAAATCCCTGCAGGCTGGGCGGACCCCCCCTGCCAGCCTGGACCCCAGAGGGCTGCAGGCTGCTTCTCTCACCTGCTGGAACCAGGGGCCTTGGGGGTCAGAGTGAGGGGTTGGGGACCTGTCCCCCCATTTATGGCAGAGGTGGCTCTCAGGACAGCTCTGGGGAGAGGGTGGGGGAGGCCGCTGCGACGGAGGCTTGGTCCAGGTCAGCAGGGAGGAGGCCGGGGCCAGGTTTCGGGGGAAAAAACGGCGCAGTTGGCTGTCCTTGTTCTGGATGGTGCGGCCACCCTGGCCAGTGCTTGGGTGCCAGTCTTTCTGCTCCTTCTGGCCATTTTCGCCTGCCTCATCTCTCCTTCCCGAGCCCCAGAGTCTGAGGCCTGGCCTTCTCCTCGGTCTCCTCGGCCCAGCCAAGCAGTCACACCCGGGGGGCTTGGGTCCTCCCTGCCCTCTGGCAAGCCCGTCCTTTCTCCTCTGACCCTCTGCCCTTGGGGGTTTCTGCTGGGCTCCCTGGCGCCCAGGTGGGTGGGGGATGAGGCGCTACTTGGGATGCTGTCCTTGGGGACCCAGTGGCCTCCCCTGGACCAGGCCCCGCTCGCTCGTCGTTGCCGGTCCCCTTGAAACCAGAGCCCTGCCTCCTCCTGTCTGCATTCCTGTGGGTCTCCAGGGAGCCGGTAGCCACAGCTCTGGAGCGGCACTTCCCAAGTTCTCTAGGCCAACAGGCCCCTTCTCTGGAGACAACAAAACACAGCTTAGCGGCCAGCTTGCAAATGGATCTTCACGTGAATGAGCTGGAAGGGTGCCCCCAGAGCCCCAGTCCATGGGGCGGGGTGGGGGGAGGTTCTACTACGCCCCGCGCCCACACAGCCCTGACTGGTCCAGCAGCCCCATGGCATGGGGCCACCCGCTTTAGGGGATGGACAATGGTCAGTTCCCTTGGGTGCTCCACACCCTGAGCCAGGGAAATGAGGCTGGGTTGGAGGTGCCTGGTTCCACGCACGATTCAGAATCCTGGGGAGCGAGGTCAGAATCCTGGTCCCCAGAACCTAGCGGACAGTGACTTCAGTCTCTACTTGGGACGCAGATCAGTGTCAGGTGTCTCGGACTGTGGTGGTGCACGGCTGGGGTGTGGGGGTGGGCAGGGGGTCGGTCACATGACCTTCAGAGCTTTGTCCACACATGGGTTGGCCTGTCTTCCTTCCTTCCTTCCTTCCTTCCTTCCTTCCTTCCTTCCTTCCTTCCTCCCTCCCTCCCTCCCTCCCTCCCTCCCTCCCTTCCTTCCTTCCTTCCTTCTTTCTTTCCTTTCTTCCCCCTTCCTCACTCCCACTCCCTTTTCTCCTCCCTTCCTTCCTTCCTTCCTTCCTTCCTTCCTTCCTTCCTTCCTCCCTCCCTCCCTCCCTCCCTCCCTTCCTTCCTTCCTTCCTTCCTTCCTTCCTTCCTTCTTTCCTTTCTTCCCCCTTCCTCACTCCCACTCCCTTTTCTCCTCCCTTCCTTCCTTCCTTCCTTCCTTCCTTCCTTCCTTCCTTCCTTCCTTCCTTCCTTCCTCACTGCCACTCCCTTTTCTCTCTCCTTCCTTCCTTCCTTCCTTCCTTCCTTCCTTCCTTCCTTCCTCTCTGCCACTCCCTTTTCTCTCTCCTTCCTTCCTTCCTTCCTTCCTTCCTTCCTTCCTTCCTTCCTCACTGCCACTCCCTTTTCTCTCTCCTTCCTTCCTTCCTTCCTTCCTTCCTTCCTTCCTTCCTTCCTTCCTCTCTGCCACTCCTTTTTCTCTCTCCTTCCTTCCTTCCTTCCTTCCTTCCTTCCTTCCTTCCTTCCTTCCTTCCTCACTGCCACTCCCTTTTCTCTCTCCTTCCTTCCTTCCTTCCTTCCTTCCTTCCTTCCTTCCTTCCTTCCTTCCTCACTGCCACTCCCTTTTCTCTCTCTCTCTCCTTCCTTCCTTCCTTCCTTCCTTCCTTCCTTCCTTCCTTCCTTCCTTCCTTCCTTCCTTCCTTCCTTCCTTTTTTACCACACCTGGCCAAATACCCAGAGATCATTCCTGGCTCTGTGCTTAGGAATTACTCCTGGCAGTGCTTGGGGGAACCCTACGGGATGCTGGATCAAACCTGGGTCGGCCGCATGCATTCCCTAAGTGAGTGATAACTTGGGCCCCAGGTTGGCATTTCTGATTCCACTTTGTGGTAGTTTGGACTCGGTTCTTTACCACAGGGCTCTGGGTCCAGGGGATTTTCCTGAGCAGCTGATACCCCCAGCTCTTCCTGCAGATGGAGGACATGGATGAGTCTCCCATCTGGAAGCAGAAATCACCAGTCTGGACAGGAGATACTGCCCTTTGACCCTTTGATCCTGATGGGTCAGAGGTGTTGCCCTGGGGAGGGGTGGCTGAGCATGGGCTCTGCCCTCTGGGTTGTCCTAGCAAAGGCAGACACAGTGGCTCTGAGGTCCCTTGGGGAACGGGGGAGTGAGGTGACTAAGGTGAAATTTGAGTTGTCTGGTACAGAAGGGCTTTGTTTGCTTGTTTGGGGGTGTTCAGGGCTCACTTCTGGTTCTGTGCTCAGGGATCACTCTTGGAGGGTTTCAGGGGACCATACGGGATGCCAGGAATCAAATCAGGGTCTGCGCTGTGCGAGACAAGTGTCCTACCCACTGTACTATCTCTCCGGCCCTTTCAGGAGGCACTATGGCGTGGAGGCTGTGACAGCATCTTGAGCTGCCTGTCCACGCAGGCCTCTAAAAAATCTCTCTCCTCACTTAGAGAATTGGTCACTTTGGGGAAACCGAGGCAGCAGCATATTCTGACAGCCCGGGATGAGAATAAGGCTGGGGTTTTTATTAAAAAGTGAACCAGGACTACAGCCCAGTGGTCCTCAAGCCTGTTTGAAAGTCAAAGCTCACTCAGGAGTTAAGACAAAACAAGGTCCTGGTGGCCTGTTTCTCAGAAGCCACTTCAGCAAAGCCTGAGGTGAAGCTTGGGATCTGCCATTTTATTTATTGTACTTTAATTATTGAGTTTGTGTGTATGTGTGTGTGTGTGTGTGTTTGCTTCTTGGGTCACATCCAGTGATGCTCAGGGGTTACTCCTGGCTCTGTGCTCAGGAATTACTTCTGATGGTGCTTGGGGACCATATAGGATGCCGGGAATTAAACCCGGGTGGGCCACGTGCAGGGCTCTACCCCTGTACTATTGCTCCATCCCCAATTATTGAATTTTTATGATTGATTTTTAAATTATAGCATAAGCCCACGGGGAAAAGAATGTTAACATTTATGGTTTCAACACACAAGATTCCCATAACCTCCCCACCCACAGCCCCACCCCACTGCCCAAGACCGTGTCCCACCCCCATCACCATGGCGCCTCATGTCCCCTCCAGTCTGCCTCCCCGGAGTCTGCCTCCGCTTGTTCTGTTTGTTTGTTTTGAGGCTATCCCTGGTCATGCTGAGGGCTTACTCCTGACTCTGTGTGCAGGTGTCACTTGGTGCTGCTCGGGGGACCATGGAGGGGATCAAACCAGTGTTGGCTGTGTCCATCACAAATGCCTAAACGCTCCCCTTCTCCTTCCCAAAATCTGTCATTCAAGCCCTTTCTAGGCGATTCGGTGTGTAGCTGAGGCTGAGAGCAGAGGTGGTGATCAAAGGCCTCTTCTTGTACATCCAAGTCTCAGAAACCTGCAGGAGTAGGAGCTTCTGGGGGCCCAGTGTCCCCTGTACCTGCGGCCAGCCTTGGTTTGTTGGCCCCGAACTAGTCTTTTTGCCTGCCTGTCTCTCCCAGCTGACCTGGTCAGGCCTGGGGCCCGTCCCCTGGCTGTGGACTCTCATGGCCATTTCTGGCTGCTGGTTCCTGCCGTGGGCCCAGATCCTTATCACAGTGTTCCCCAGAGGGCCGTGTCCCTCTGCTCTGGTTGTGCGAAAAGTCCTGGGTGACTGAGGAGGTGTGCGGCAGACCTGTCGGGCCAGCTGCCTGGGGCAGCTGCAGGTCGGGACCTCTGTTTGGCCTGCAGGTTGCTAGGCGCGAATCTGCCCTCTGGGGCTGGCTGGGGCTGGCTGGGGCTGGCGGCAGGCTGGGTTCCAGGAGGAAGACAGGGCTCTCACTTCCCGAGTGGGGATTTGGCCTCAGCCACCTGCCTGGTCCCAGGTGCTCTATGTCTTGGGAGCTTTCCAAAGTGAAAGTGGAGCGGGGGCCCCTCCCTGCCTACACCCTCAGTCAGCCCTGCATCTCCACCTTCTGGGTGCTCAGGGCGCCACGGGGCCACCGGGATCTCAGCAGAGGGTTGGGAAAAGTGGGTGACCCAGCAGACTACGCAGAGAGAGTCCCAGTTGGCTGGAAGGAAAACGGCGGTAGGTCAAGGACAAGAGCCGGTGACCGACTCCTGCGGTTTAAGGGAGGCAGGGAGTGACCAAAACTGGACAGTAGATTGGATGGCTGGGGCAGGGGTGAAGGGGTAGGGGGTGGGGGCAGAGGCTAAGGAAGTGACCGGAGGCCGAGGCTGACCAGAAGTTCCGCACTGGGTCTGCAGAAGGGGCTCGGTGGTTTGGAGGAGAAACTCCGCTTTGGACTCCCGCTGGCAAAGTCCAACCTTCTGTGGTCCCCCAGGGTCCATGTCATAGTGACCGCCAGGTCAGTGTGAGCTGTGTATACGACCTGGGTCCCTGGGATCAGGGTGGCAGGCCCCGGGCGGGTGCTGCTGAGTCCGCTGAGCGTTGACTGTGTGGACTGACTTGCCTCTGCCCCGCCCCCCAGGTCTCTGGATGTTCCAAGTGGAGACCCTCTGCACCCCCCGGCCCGGACCCACAGCCGACTCCGTGCCCCCTTCAGGCCCCTTCTTCGCCTAGGGCATGGGCACCCCTGATGCTGGCTCTGAAGGTGAGGGGCCAGGGCTCGTCCCACCTAGCCTGGGCTCAGAGGCCTAGCCTGGGCCTGCCCCACTCCTGGCAGAGGGCTGCTTTGTTGTGTGGGGGTCATGCAGATGGCCCTGCCCAGTCCCTGCCTCTCAGCTGGTGCAGGGTGCAGAACTGAGGTCCTCCGGGGCGCCAGCTGCATGAGCCCAGCATCCTCTGGAGAGTTGGGGGCACGTGGCCTGCGCCAGGGGAATGGGAGAAGACCAGGCCCCAGACGGCTCCCCAAGGCGCGGCAGGGCAGGGTGGGAAACGCTGACACAACTGGGGCTCTGAAAGGAAACGGCCGCACGACCAAGGGCTCCCTCAACTCTGCCGGACAGATTCTGAGAGATCCTAAAGGCTTAAGAAAAATCTAGAACGGGGCTGCAGTGATAGCATAGCGGGTAGGGCGTTCGCCTTGCACGTGACCGACTTGGGTTAGATCCCCGGCAACCCATATGGTCCCCCGAGCACCGCCAGGAGTGATTCCTGAGTGTAGAGCCAGGAGTCACCCCTGAGCATCGCTGGGTGTGACCCAAAAAGAAAAAAAAGTGGGGCCGGAGCAATAGCACAGCAGGTAGGGCATTTGCCTTGCATGCGGCCAACCCAGGTTCGATTCCCAGCATCCCACATGGTCCCCTGAGCACCGCCAGGAGTAACTCCTGAGTGCAGAGCCAGGAGTAACCCCTGTGCATCCCCGGGTGTGACCCAAAAAGCAAAAAAAAAAAAAAAAAGGAAGAAAGAAAGAAAGAAAGAAAGAAAGAAGTAAAATCTAGAACCCTGGGCTCGAAGGAAGAGGTGATGGGCCCTTGGTGGAGGAAAGCGGACACTCAGGGCGGTTGCGGGTTGTGTGCTGGGACATTTGGGGCATGAAGCCCTCGCGGGTTTGTAACTCCAATGCCTACAACGACAAGAACTTAAAAAAATCACATGATTAAGAAGCAGCATGAGTATTACATAAAAAGAAAAGCTGTGAAGGGCTGAGCCTCTGTTCCCACCAGAGCCCTTAGGTTTCCTGACCTGTCCCAAGAGACTGAGTCGCCCAAGGTGACACAGATGACAGAACAGGGACAGACTCCTGGTGTGAGGACCTTCTTCCTGCCAGGACACCCAGCAGGGCCACCCTGGCAGGGCCTCTGAAGTGAACGTGCTGAGGTGTGCACCTGGGGGGGGTGCAGCACCCTGAGAGGAATAAGGGGAGGCCCCCGTTTGGGCCGGCAGGGCCCGAGAGCTGGAGCCGGGGCGGGAGAGAGGCAAGCAGGGGTGTGAGGTGGACGGGAAGGGCAGGGCAGCCCTCAGCTCATGGTCTCTGCTGCCCTCGCCCTCCCCGAGGCCACTCTCCACCCGCTGAGGGCCCAGGGGGCCTTGGCCCTGCCCTCAGGGACTCCCCCGCCTCTGCAGTGGCCACTGGTGTCACTTGCTGGAAGGTGTGGGAAGGTTGCCGGTCAGCGGGGCCTGGCGACTCCAGCAGTGAGTGTCCCTGCCCGGCCAGTGTGGGGAGCCGTGGAGGGCCACCACAGTAGGTGTGACCATGAGCGGTTGGCCCCCGTTCTCAAGGTGGACCAGGAGTCAGTGTGTTGTGATGGTGGAGGGTGGCCACAGGAGGGGACCAAGAGGGCTTGGGGCGGAGGGTTGGAGTGTAGCTAGGAGGGAAGGGACCAATGGAGAGAGGGTGAGGCTGGGGGAAATGGAGGGGTGGGCTTTGGAGGGGGTTGTGCTCTGCCCACCAGCTGGTATGGGCCTGGCTGGGGCCGCTGCCTGGTCCCCTGCCTGGTCTAAACACCCTCCACGGCTCTGTCCCCAGCCAAAGTCCTGGCTCCGGTGGCTGTGTACTGTGGCAGCATCCCCCGGCCAGGAGCCGGGCCCCGGGTGGTCCCTGGAGGAAGCCTCGATGCCAGCCAGCAGCCCCGTGCAGAAGGTGAGCTGGGAGTGCCAGTCCTGGGGGGCACCCTGGAGGAGGCGCCGGCTGGGGAGAGGCCGAGTGTGTATCCCAGCTGCAGGCAAATGGCCTCTGGCATCCTGCCCGGCCTTTCAGTTCTGAGCCTCAGTGGAGACAGGTGGGCAGAGAGGTGCCCGGGAAAGGCCTTCGGGACCAGCTCTCCTAGACACAGCTCAGTCCCAGCCCAGGTCCGGCAGTGACTGTCTCTCTGGAAAGCTGCCCGAGGGTTGACACTCAGGGTCCAGTGACAGGCCGCCTGAGTGTCCAGCTGCTTTAGTGACCTTCTGCCCACAGAGCCTGACTCAGGGCTTGGATGGAGACTCCAATTACCCTGGTCTAGGCCGGTGGCCCAGCGGGTGGAGGCTGGCACCGGGTCTGGTTTGCTGGCACCTGTGGCCTGGCCAGCAGGCTGGGCTCCGGATGGCCGGCCAGGAGGAGAATGTGCCGGAGGCAGAAATGGCTCCGAGCATCTGCCGTGCCGGCCTCTCAGGAACCCGGGGTTCTGGATCCTTCTCGAGGAAGGTGCATGAGGCTTCGGCGGCTGCCTCCTGAGCCATGTGTTGTGTTGGGGACGCGTGCTCTGCTCTGGGTCGTGAGTCCCTTAGAGTCCCTGACCACCTGCTCTTGTTCCCTGGCCGTCCCCAGCTGTGCTCACTGCTCATTGGCTCTTCCCAGCGGCGTCGCGAGGGAGTCTGGGATGGGTGTGGGATGCGGTTTGTTCTCTGTGACGGGGGAGTTTTTCTTTGATGGGGTCACGTGGGCCCAGTGGTGTCACTCCTGGTGGGGCTTGGGGGGCCAGATAGGGTGATCTCAGCTCAGCCTCGCAGGGAAGCACCTTCTCTGGCCCCACAGTTGCCGGGTTTTTGGGGAACTGTGTTTGCAGATGGACCCATTCCCCTGGTGGAGCCTAGGAATGGGGGACATGGGCAGTGCGCTGGACAGGGGCTGTGTTGGAGTTCTCATGGCCTCTGCACGGGGGCTGCATGTTGACCCTCCTTTGCTCCCTGAGTATCTCATGATGGGACTTGCCGGGAGCTGGAATGAATAAGAGGTGATGGTGACTCTGGCTGGCTGGCAGCCACCGGGAAGTGACCGTGGAACCCAGGTGCTGCCTTTGTTTCTTGCAGCCTCCCTCCAGCCCTCTCCCGGTGTCCTGCCGGAGAAGCAGCTGCCTCCTGGCCCCACTGACCCCGGCCACCTCCAGCCTGCTGTATCCCTGAAGGACTGGCCGGCCAGGAATGGCCACCCCAGGAGCCTCGGGGCTCTGCCTCTGGGGCCGCCCGCCCTGGACTGGGAGTCGGAGGCCCACAGCGTGGCCCGGGACACCATCCAGATCAAGGACAAGCTCAAGAAGAGGCGGCTGTCCGAGGGCTTGGCGGCGTCCGCCCGAGGTGAGTCTGGGTCCCCGGGGTCCCGGGGTGCAAGGGCCGCGGTCCTTGGTGGGCACGTGGGGCTCTGCCAGCTCCCACCCTGAGACCCCACCTTGCCTGGGGTTCACAGGACCCCTCATTCCCACCCTCACCAGCTCTACACTGGCCTTAGGGGTCTGTCAGAACACAGGCATGGCTGAGTTTATGGGTGGGCTTGGGCAGTAGAACACCAGTGAGGGGTGCTTGCCAGCATGCAGCAGACCTGGGTTCAACCCCCCGAATCCCCTATGGTCCTCTGAGCACTGCCAGGAGTGATTCCTAACTGTAGAGCCAGGAGTAAACCCTGAGCACCACCAGGTGTGGCCCTGAAACAAAAAAAAAACAAAACAAAAATACCTAGCAAACAAAAAACCCCAAATGCAAAAACAAAACCCCCAATCCCCCCAAACCCAGAGTTCATACCCCGACGTCTGCCTGTGCTCCAGCCTCTGGCCTTTCCTGTCATCCTACTTCTCAGAGGTGGGGTTCAGGCATCACTCTCCTGGGTGGCACCCATTTGGCCTCGACCTTACAGTGGTGCTGAGTTGGCTTCTCTGTGCCCCTGCACAGGTGGGCATGCTGAGGGCTTGGTCTGCACCAGGTTTGGGACCCCTCCTTCCCTCCTTCCCTCCCTCTCCTCGATACCGCAGTAAGACTGACCACAACACACCAGTCTCCAAGGGCCAAGCAGAACCCTTGGAGGGGCTGAGGGGATGAGTAGGATGAGGAAGTCTGGGGCAGAGAAGCTGGTTGGTTTGTGTGGTGTTAGGGGAACACACCTGGCTGTGTTCAGGGGGCTGGCTCCTGGCTCTGCGCTCGGGGTGATCAGCCCTCGGGCCAGCCACGAGCATGGCCAGCACCTCAGTTCTGTGCTAGTTCTTGGGCCCTGGAGAAGCTTATTTGACTCGGCAGTTTTCAGGCAAACACTTGGATGGAGCTGGACTCAGATGGCCCGCGAGAGCTCAGTGGTACCCCTCCCACCCCCAACATCAGAAAAGCCCGTAGTGAACTCTTGACCCAATCCCATGCCTTCCCCCCAGCAGATCGGGAGCCAGGGAGGGGCTTGGGGTAGGGGCTGCCTGTTGGCCACACATGACTAATGGAATTGCTGAAAGCCTCGGGGGGGGGGGTCTGTCTTTAGATGAGGTCTTCCTAATCCAGGACAGTTGCTCCCCAAATGGTCAGGTGCAAGGACAGGGAGGACAGTCTTGCCCCGGCACCACATCCACCAGCACGCCATCATCATCATGGTCCAGAGACTCCAGGGACTGGCCCGAGGTCTTGCATCATCTTGGGGACCAGAACCTGCTGTCCCCACTCCAGGTCCACCCACTGCCCGACCTGCCTCTGAGTTTATTTATTTATCATTATTGAAATTTTTTTATATTTTATTTTCATAAAGTAATTCACAATAGTTCATTGCAGATAATATTCAAACACCAATACACCACCACCGAGCACCTTCCCACCACAATAAGAGGGAAGTGTGTGATGGTTGTTGTATGTTATTGTATTACATTCATTCTGGAGCCATTTAAACCTGGATATAAGAGGATATAAGCAAGTATGTTAAAGCCAAACAAAAGTGTGCGACTTTTGGTACATAAGTGGGCTAGAGTTTAAGAGGTCCAGGAAATTCTGCAGAGAGCTTTGGTTTATAGTCTCTGGATCTTGGTCATTAATGAGATTCCATGGTGTTGGGGACAGTTTGTGGGTGTGACTGCCAAGCTACTGGAAAACCGGGGAGCTGGGGGGAGGAGGCCCAGTCCTGATTTTAGGGGACTTGGAGGTCTCAGTCATGAGGCCCGCATACCTGGGTTTTTCTGCTGGATCCCACTAGGGTAAGGCTCGTCTGAGTGCGTGGAGAGTGGCCTTGAGCATGCGTGCAGTTGAGTTCTGGAGGTTTTCAGCAGCCAGGGTTCTGCTTGGGGCGGGGAGGGAAACTCAACCTGCCCTGCTCCGAGGTGCCCAGGTGAAGACAGCCTGGCGCGGGGTCAGGAAATTCTGCCTCTGAGTTTATTTATTTATTTTATTATTTATTTATTTATTTATTTATTTATGGGCTGGAGCGATAGCACAGCGGGTATGGCATTCGCCTTGCACGCAGCCAACATGGCTGATCCGAGTTCGATTCCTCCGCCCCTCTCGGAGAGCCGGGCAAGCTACTGAGAGTATCTCGCCTGCACGGCAAAGCCTGGCAAGCTACCCGTGCCGTATTCAATATGCCAAACACAGTAACAAGTCTCACAATGTCACTGGGCCCTCTTGAGCAAATGGATGAACAACGGAAGGACAGTTATTTATTTATTTATTTTGCTTTTTTTGGGTCACACCTGCCCATGCACAGGGGTCACTCCTGGCTCTGCACTCAGGAATTATCCCTGGCGGTGCTCAGGGGACCATATGGGATGCTGGGAATCTAACCTGGGTTGGACGCATGCAAGGCAAACGCCCTACTCGCTGTGCTATCACTCCAGCCCCCTATTTATTTTATTTTTATTTATTTATTAATTTATTTTTTGCTTTTTGGGTCACACCCGGCCATGCACAGGGATTCCTCCTGGCTCTACACTCAGGAATTACTCCTGGCGGTGCTCGGGGGACCATAGGGGATGCTGGGAATCGAACCCGGGTCGGCCACGTGCAAGGCCAATGTCCTACCTGCTGTGCTATTGCTCCAGCCCCACTGCTTCTGAGTTTAAATGGGGAACTACAATGGGTGTTTCTGGCCATAGGTGGCAGATGGGGACAGGAGAAGCCGTGTGTGTGCTGGCCGGGTGGGTTGGCCTCAATGCCACTTTCCCGTTACCAGCCACCCCCAGACTTCAGGAACTAACGTCTCCCCTTTCTGCAGTCTCTCTGGAGCCTCTGGGAGGCCCCAAGGGGGTTCCCCTTCGGAGCACCATCCCCCGGGCCACCTCCCAGAGGCTGCTGCGGGCTCCCAGGCCCATGCCTCCCATCCAGAGCATCCCCACCACCCCTGAGGCCACCGCAGCCAAAGAGAAGCCCTTGGACCCGCCGCCTGGCAGCCAGAGCCGTCCTGATGCCCAGGAGGTGAGTGGGCATCACCCCACGCCTCCCCACCTTCCTCTGCTCTCTCTCTCTTTCCCTCATGCCTCTCACGGCCTCTGCCTGAGCCCCGACTTTCCCTGGAGGCACTGGGGAGCCCGGTCAGGTGCAGAGGCCATGACTTCTCCCATCCTGCCCTTGGCCTTCTCTGGGCTGCACCCAGGGCTGGGTCAGATGCTTCCGGGGGTAGCTGTGGGGTGAAAACAGAGAACTCTTGCCCAGAAACTGCCCCCTGGGGATCAGAATAGGGCGGAGTGGATGGAGAGCTGGTGTCTAAGCGCGGGGGGGGGGGGGGGGGGGGGGCAGGGTTTGTGGCTGGGAAGCAGGAAGGAAGGCACAGGTGAGTGCTGAGGGGCCTAGAGGTGCCCCCCCCCAGGGCAGATGTGAACGTAGGGGTCTGCACCACCACCTGCTTTCCCACAGGTGCAGATCTCGGGGCAGTACCTGCACTGCAATGACGAGAAGATGCACAAGTCTCTGGGGAGCCTGGTGATCCCCCCGATCCCCAAGGCTGGGCTGCCCACGGCCTCCTCCTTCTGCCCACCCGGCTCCTTCCCCGCCTTCCTGTCTCCAGCCCAGGACGCCCTCCTCACTGGCCTGAGGGCGCCCTCCACACGGTAAGCACCCCCGGGTGATCGCTGCCTCCTCCCTCCACACCTTCTTCGGTTCCCAGGGCTGCGCCTTCGGGCCAGGGCGGAGTTCTGGGCACCCACCAGGTGAAGGGTAGGGCCCCCACCTGCAGTCACAGACCGGGGGAAGTGCCAGCCGTGTGTCCTGGCCTCTCCCTGCTGGCCGTCCAGTGTCATTCCCTCGCCTGCAGAGATGAATAAGGCCCACTTTAAAAGGTTCTTTTAAAGTTCATGGAACTCACGGTAGCTCTTTGTCACTAGGGATTTCCTTCATGAATGGGTCCAGGAAATAGAGGTGTTGTGGGGTGTGTGTAGCCCGTTCAGCCTGTGGACTTACTTGCAAAGGCACCTCCCTGCTCAGGGCAGATGGGCCCAGTGGGGAAGAGGACCTCAGTGTTGTCATGACGCGCTTGATGGCTGGTCACCAGAGACGCCTCTGCGGGCCGAGGACAGCCCTGTGGCCAGCTTGAATGACGTTACAGCAAGCTTGCTTATATACGAGCACGTGTGAGAGGGAGAATGTACATGTGAGTGAGGGAGAGTGCACGTATGTGTACATGTGTATGTACATGCATGTGGGTGAGAGTGAGTGTGTGGTCGAGAATATGGATGAATTTGGAAGAGTGTGTGCATGTGTGTGTACGTGGACAAAAAGTGTGATGTTTCAGAGAAACATATGGAAAGTGTGCATGCGTGTTTATGTGGGAGAGTGTACATACATGTGCGTGTGGGAGAGTGCATGTGTGTGCGTACGGAAGAGTATGCATGTTGTGCATGTAGGAGACAGTGTAACTCTGGAAGATAGTATATGTGTGTGTATGTGGGAGAGTGCTCGTGGGTGTGTTTGTGGGGAGAGTGTGTCTGTGCATGTGTATGTAAGAGAGTGTATATGTGGGAGCGTGTGTATGTGGGAGTGTGTGTACGTGGGAGAGTGTGCGTGAGGGAGAGCGTGTTCATTGGGAGAAAGCATGCGTGTGTGCACCATGGGTGTGCAGCGCACCTTCCCGCCCTTCTCTGCCTTCCCTCGGGCCTTGGTGACTGGGTCGCTCTCCCTTCTCTCTGGCTCCCTCAGGGCTCCCCTCAGTCCGGCTCTGGCACTGCACCCCAGGCCGTGCACTCCCACCTACACCCCAGGCAGGAGGCAGTGTCCAGGGGCTCCTGGACTTGGTCCCCACCGACAGGAGCCTGGGCAGGACAGGTGCGAGGCACAGATGGACAGACTGTGGGCCTGGCCGCATGCAGGAGAGGGAGCGGGGCCTGAGGCTGCGGGAAGGCCGGAAGGGAGAGTGTGAGCAGCAGGCGAGTGGAGGAGGGAGGAAGGGAGGGAGGGAAGCAGGGGACAGGCAGCGAGACCCCTCATGAGAGCCCTCACTCTTACCGAGAGGCCTCTGGGGGACGGTGGACATTGGAGCAGACGCGGGAGGGAAGTCGAGGAAAGAAGTATTTGGGGAAACTGAGAGCACACGTGGGCCATGGCAGGGCTCACACCCATGAGAAAGACAGTGAAAAGACAACCCCTTATTCCAGCCTGTCCCTAGCCCCAGCCGCATCCCCCTGCCCTGGGGTCTCCTCACCCTCTTCGCCCTCCTTGGGTCGGTTGCATGGAGGGTGGCGCCTCTCCTGCCCCCTCCTCAAACTGACCTTCCCTCCGCCCCCTCGCATTCTCTGACTTGTCCATGGCAGAGGCGGGGCCTCATCCCCCAATCTCAGTGGCCCCACAGCGCTGAGCTTGGTCCCTGGCCAGCGCCAGCCACCATGAAGAGCTGCTCACTGGCCCTCCAGGTCACGTGGATGTCTCAGCTCATTGTAGCTGGCAGCAGGGGACTGAGCGTCTGTCAGCACATCACTCACTCCCTGGTCCCCGCATCCAGCTGTTGGCCCCTCTGCCAGGAGCCTGGCTTCCACCCCCCGCTCAACGGGTCCCTGAGCACAAAGACTAGCCCTCAAGGATTGCAGGTGTGTCCCCTCATGAAAGGAAAGAAAAGGGATTCAGCAGCTAGACGACGCAGAGAGAAAAGCCAAGGAAGTCAGCACCCCCTCACTGCCCATAGCCCCCCTAACAGCCCACAACCTCCACACGCACTGTCCTCCACACCCACTGCCCACCTGCCCTCCCGGGGGCTCGTCCATGACGCTGTGCTGCTGTGGGCAGCCTGACCCTGCTCTGTCCCTCAGTGGCCCTTGGGTTGCCCAGTGCCACAGCGGATGCGCCTGCTGGAGGTGTCCAGCACACCCTGGGGCCCGGTGCCAAGTGTATCGTCAAAGGCCGAGCGCATTCCAGTCACGGCCTGGACCCGGTCAGCCCCAAGGTCAGCCCTGAGGCTCCAGGGCCCCTGTGTTTGCCCCCAGAAGAGGACCATGCACTGAACACAATTGAAGGGCCTTTGTTGGGGGGTGTGGGGGCCCCTTTGCCAGGAAGTCCTCCTGGGGGCCCCTACAGCGCAACGCCAGCCACAGTGGGCGTTTGATGCTCGGCCATCGCAGGATCCCCGTGCTGAGCCCGCGGGAGGGGCAGGAGGCCCGTGTCCTCTTGCTGTTCCTCTTGGCTGCAGATTTCCTCTCAGCAGAAAAGGGAGCCACTGCCCGGGGACCTGGGGAGGCAGAGGATGGTTTCAGCATCCCTAGGCATCCGGCAGCTCTTACGGGCCTGTTGGTGCAGTGTGGCGAGGTCTCACGGGGGTCACCCCGGGGACAGGCTCCAGAAGCAGGACGGAGAGCCACATGTGCCACATAGTCCAGCCTGGACCTGTGTCTCTCCTGGAGCAACCCCCTCCCCTCTGCCCGGCCCCTTTGCTTTTTTTTTTCTTTTGGGGTCACACCCGGCTTTGCACAGGGGTTACTCCTGGCTCATGCACTCAGGAATTACTCATGCCCTCAGGAATTACTCCTGGCGGTGCTCAGGGGACCATATGGGATGCTGGGAATCGAACCCAGGTCGGCCGCGTGCAAGGCAAACGCCCTACCCGCTGTGCTATCACTCCAGCCCCTACCTGGCCCCTTTGCTGCACCTCTGCCTGCAGCCACCCTGCCCGGCCTCTCACACACTGCCGCATCAACATCTCTCACGGTGCTTTTCTCTCCCCGTTCTTTTAAGATTGTCTCGGGACAGCGGGCCTCGGGAGAAGACCCCTAAGTCTCTGGGTATGTACCGTCCATGCTCGGCTCCCTGCCCTGCCCTCGTATCCAACGCCAGGCCCCAGGCTGTGGCCAGGGGGTTCCAAATCGGGATGATTCTGGGTGCGGGAGCTGGTGTCCAGGGCTGGAGGCCTCGTCCAGTCCCCGAGCCTCAGGGTGAGCCCTCCAGGGCCTTCTGTCGCGAGGGGAGCTGCATGGCTGCCGTGCCACATTAGAGCTGACCCCGGCTGTGTCCAGGCCTGCTGCCCCTGGGCAGGGAGGATGTGCTTCCCACTCTGAGGGGGAGGGAGGGACGGGGACACGCAGGAGCTGTCCCTTCTCCTGGGCCAGGAGCAGGCAGGGGTCCCTCTTTGCTCTCAGGGCCATGCATGCCCTCTGGACGCTGGCACGAGGCTTTGGCGTGGGGTTCTGTTTGTTTTTACTGGTGATGGATTGTTTGAACAACTTCACCTCTGAATCCCCATCGAGGCCACCTGAAGTTCACCCCTAAGAGTCCGCCTTGTCCCCCAGCCCCTCTCTCTGCAGCCTGGAAGCTGTGCTGGTCTTGTGGGGTCCCACTTGGATCGGGACCCTCTAATGCTCACACAGCCAGGGTTGCTGCCGGTGGGGGAGGCCAGACCCCACAAAGGCCTGGGTCATCTGGTCTTGGTGGCCAGGGGACAGGCCAGGGAACAGGCCAGGGGACAGACCAGGGGACAGACCAGGAAACAGACCAGGTCAGGGGATGTCCATGCTGGGCAGAGGTCCAGGAGGGACTCAGTCGTGGAGGACTTGTACAGACGATGGCTTGGGCTGGAGGTGCGGGTTAGAGTGTGGGCAGTGGCCAGAGGGCGGGTCCCCGTCCCATTCCAGCCTCCCGGCTCTGGGATGGGCAGGTGTCGTGGCTGGCCCCGGGCAAGGCTGCGTCCTGACAGTCCAGGGCGGCCTCCCCTGTGGCTGTGGCTCGGACCCCGCACGGGACTATGTTCTTCCTGCTCCCTGGCCAGCTGCCCTGGACATGAGACGGGCCCTCACTGTCCCCTCGTCTGCTATCCCCGTGTGCTGCTTCAGACTCATGTAGCAGGCTGCAAGGACAAGCATTTGGGTGTTTTTGGAGGTGGTGCTGGGAAGACACACACCATGCCCAGTGCTCGCGGGATGACCTTCCGGCTCTCAGCTCGGGGGCTCTCGGGGCTGTCTGAGGCCAGGGCTTCCCAATCTGTGGCATTCTTGCATTCTCTGCCTTGTCAGTTGGCATCTGGGCACAGGAGCTCTCTGCCCTGTTTCTTACTTCTGGGTCTGTGCAGGTCCCGGCCCTTGGTCCTCTTAGAGTCTCCTGCAGAAAGATCCTTCAGAGAATGCTGAAAGGCTGGGCAGGAGATGGGGTGACCTGGGGGCCTGGCAGGGACCCCAACCTCTACATGCCCTGCAGTCTCAGACAGCCCCAGATGGGAACCCCATGGTGTGAGACCCCCAGTGCAGCTTCACCCAAAGCCCATGAGCTCCATGCTGTGAGCAGGGAAACCTGACGAGCTCATCTTTCATAAAGCGAAACCAATGAACTGGCCCCATCCAACCTCTAGTCAGACGTGGTACAGGAACAGAAATGATGGATTTGAAGTCCATTGGAAATGAATTTGTGTTTTATCTCCGAGGAGCACCTGAAGGTTGCAGGGCTGCACTGGTTAATAGTATAATAAAAATCTCTGCCCCCTCCGCACATGTCATGGGAGGATGGGAAAAGACGGTGACGTGTTTTAGTTTTTCTTTCCCAGAGGTACATGCTCGGTTGAGATGTATTTCTAGTCTCAGGAAATATCCTCGCCTCTGAGATGATGGATCTGCTCCTGTTTCCAGATGTTTCCTCCCTCCCCCTTCCTTCCTCTGACTTAGAATAAGACATGCAGGAGTTGTGGATAGATGGGGGTGGGGGGCAGGTGGGTGGATGGGTGGGTAGATGGATGGATGGATGGATGGATGGATGGTGGGTGGATGATGGATGGGTGGGTAGATGGATAGATGATGGGCAGGTGGGTGGATGGATGGATAGATGGATGGGTGGGTGGATGGGTGGGTAGATGGATGAGTAGGTGGGTAGATGGATGGGTGAGTGGATGGATGGATGGATGGATGGATGGATGGGTGGATGGATGGGTGGATGGATGGGTGGATGGATGGATGAATGGGTGGATAGGTGGATGGGGTGGATGGATGGGGAGATAGAAGGATGGACAGATGGGTGATGATGAGTGGATGGATAACGGTACAGATGGATGAATGTATGGATGGGTGGGTAGCTGATGGATGGATCCACAGATGGGTGCACAGACGGGTGCATGAAGGATGGACCAATGAAATGAAGAGGATGTTTGTCCTTCAAGAAGAGACATTAGGGAGGGTGGGGGAGGGGGGAGATGGGGCGGGAGGTCCCGTTCCAGGTGTGCCGGTGCTTCTCTGTGAATTGGATTTGTGTTTTTCTCCGTCGGGCATCCACTGGGCAGCAGAGCCCAGGATTGAGGACTTAGGAGTAAAATACCCCCCCTGCCCCCCCCACACAGGGGAACGCAGCTTCCGGGATGCAGCCCGGGGGACAATAGCGCCTCCAGGGTGCTGCTCTTCTCAGCAGCATTCTATTCTTGCCCCTCAGAGCACAAAGCTTTGACCCTTCCTGGCAGAGACAGATCTGCCGCCCCCGAGAAGCCCGCCCTGTCTTCATCCCAGTCTACGCCGACGCTGACAACCTTTGCCTTCAGTCATGCCAAAGACGCCCACGCCCAGCTCAGAGAAGAGGACCAAGGAAATGGTGCCAAGGTACCCAGGCCCCGGGAGGGAGATGGGGCCGGGTGCGCTGCGAGGTGCAGGCCTGTGCCCAAGTGTTTCCATGGCCTTCCGGAGGGGAACAAAGGGAGCCCCAAGCCCAGCACCTCAGGCCAGAGTTGCAGACAGGTGTGCGGAGGCGGAGGGAGGGATAAACTGGAGAGGCGGGTGGGGCTGGGGCAGGAACCAGGTCTGTGTGAGGGGAGATGTTTGTGGGGGGAGGAGGGATGGGGGCAGGAGGTCCCACACAGTTCCGTGTTCCGAAGGAAGCACAGAGGTATTAGGTGAACCCAGCCAAGTCATCTGCACGAGCCCCAAGATAGCCACAGAGGCTTGTGATGTCCCCACAAGCCAGAGAGCCAGAGCCGCTCTCCTGTGGGCTCCTGACTCCTGCTCAGACGCAGAGCTCATTCTCTGCCCTCCCGAGACCCATGCAGTACCTCTACCCGAGAACCATGGGCTCCCTTGGGGGCAGCATAATGTCCAGGAACCACCACGTGCCCTGCCGCCAGGGTGTTAGAATGGGGAGAGGGTGGTAAGGAGGGCAGGGGGGAGGGAGGAGAGGAAGGAATGGGGAGCTGCCGACTAGCTCCCTACACCCTTGGCCTCTGTGGAGTCTGGCCCAGGCCCTGCTCATGCTTCCAGCACTTCTGGCTTGGACCCCCTTTGCTTCTGTTCGCTTCATCTGGCCTCCTCAGGAGTCTGGGGGCCTCCTGGCCTCCAAGGGAAGCGCCTTCACATCTTCCCTGTGTGAATTGGGGACAAGGGGATGTGTCTGTCTGCCTCCCCCACCACACACACAGGCCACCAAATTCAGGATTCTATGGAGAGAGCCCCGTGGTGGTTGGGGTGGGGGGTCACTGCCAGTGGCAGGAGGAAGCGCTGGAGGCCCAATGCCCATGGACTCTCCTCTCCGGGCAGGTCCAGGTCACCATCTCCAGGTCAGCCCAGGAGAAGATGCGGCTGAAGCAGATGAAGGAGATGGAGCTGCTGCGGAGGGCCAGGGAGCCGGACGGGGCACGGGAGCTGGCCGCCCAGGGCCTGGCCTCCCGGAGGACTCTGACGAAGGAAGGTACTGGGTGCTGGGTGCCCCTAAGCCCTGCTGGGAGTGTAAACATGTGGACCGTCACCTTAGCCAGAAGAAAGACTGACCAGTGCCCCAGGCCTGCCCGACTGTCCCCCAGCCTGAGGCTGGACAGGGAACCTCCCCACCTTCACAGTCCACGGAGGGGTAATTCCAGTGGGGAGATGCAAGGGTCTGTTCTAGAACCTTCTCTGCCTCCACAGGCCTCCTTCCCCTCCGCGGCAGCGGGACCCAGTCCCTGCCCACAAGGATGAGCAGTCCCCACAGAAACACCTTCGGGCTTGCTCTGAGGAGACGAGCCAACCGCGCCTCCCTGCCCAGCATCCCCGTGAGCAAGCAGGAGCCCAGCTTCGCCCGCCACGCCTCAGGTGAGGCCCTGGGGACACCAAGGTGACCGTGGGGATGTGGCTGCTGTCTGTGGCCCAGGCAGACCTGGTGGGCACTGAGACAGGGAGAGAGAGAGAGAGAGAGAGAGAGAGAGAGAGACAGACAGACAGACAGACAGACAGGGACAGAAAGAGACAGACAGACAGAGAGACAGACAGAGGAGAGAGAGGAATGAGAGACAGACAGACAGAGAGACAGACAGAGAGAGAGACAGATGGACAGACAGACACAGAGACAGAGAGATGGAGACAGAGAGAGACAGACATACAGAGAGACAGACAGAGGAGAGAGAGAGGAGAGAGAGAGACAGACAGAGACAGAGAGACAGAGACAGGAAAGAGAGAAAGGAGATAAAGTGAGAGAGTGAGAGTGAGGGCGAGAGAGTGAGAGAGAGAGAGACAGACAGATAGAGACAGATAGAGAGGCAGCGAGACAGAGAGAGACAGACACACAGAGAGACAGACACACAGAGAGACAGACAGAGGAGAGAGGAGAAAGAGAGGAAAAAGAGAGAGGAGATAGAGAGTGAGAGAGGGAGAACAAGAGTGAGAGAGGGAGAACGAGAGAGAGAGAGAGAGAGAGAGAGAGAGAGAGAGAGAGAGAGAGAGAGAGAGAGAGATTGTGTCTGGGAGTCCCAAGGGTTGAGGGGCTGGTTAGGGACAGGTGAACGGCAGGTGTGTGTCCAACCTGGAGACGGAGGAGTCTGTGGCACGTGGGGGACAGAAGGATACAACAGCAGTGACCTCAGAAGCCTCTGGAAACAGCACAGGATAAAGAGACACAGAATAGCAGGCGGGAGAGCGCTCTGGAGACCGAAAGGGACTCTCGGACTCTCAGAAGTGGGTGGAAGGACAGGGCAGCTCTGTTCAGGGCAAGCACATGAGGTCCCTGTATTTCTCTGAAAGAGCATTCGGAGGCTTCGGCTGGGTGTGGAGCTGCAGCCCTGTGGGCTGGGGGTGGGGGTGGGGGCGTGTCAGTGATGGTGCTGGGTGCAGATAATACCACCAGCCTGGCTCTCCAGTCATCCTCCGGACTCGGGAGCCTAGGCACCTTCTGAAGGTGTGCAAAACTGGTGTGTGTGTGTGTGTGTGTGTGTGTGTGTAGAGGTTGGTGGCATACTCAGGGATTGCTCCTGGTTCTGTGCTCAGGGGTCTCTCCTGGTGGGGTTCAGGATACCATGTGCAGTGCCAGGAACTGAAGCCGGGTCAGCCGCGCCGCGAGGCCAGCACCCTGCCCGCCGCGCTCCCTTCGGCCCCGCTAAACTGCCCTTTCAACAGAGCTGCTGCTCGTGGCTCGGAACCATTGGACCCTGGCTGTGATTTGACAGCGGGGGTCTGCCGTGTTTTATTTTTCCAGTAAATATTGATCCTTTTTTCATGGCCAAAACTATTACTTTACCCACGGTGGTAGTAGCATACATTGCTCTTTCAAAGAAACGTATGATGGGCATGATGAGGGGGTTGATTAGGAGGGAAGTTCCTTGTCTATGGAAGTAGAGGTGAGGAAGAGCTAGGAGGAAGCAGATCGCGAACACAGTGATGCAGTGATGAAGTGGTTGATGAGCAGGAGATAGTCTCCTCTCTAGCCCTCTGGTCTGTGCTGTTTGAATACAACACACACACACACACACACACACACACACACACACACACACACACGGGAGAATCAAGGTCACACAAGGTCCTGGTGGCCCTAGTGGCTGAGCTGCAGAAGAGAAGATGGGAAGGAAGTCCTGGTGCTGTGGCCTTCAGCAAGGGCTTCCCACAGCCTGGCTTCAGGCACCTCCTGGCGACACCCCTGTAGACTCTGCCTGAGGAGACACACAAGAGCAGAGGATTAGCGGAGGGGAGATGCCGTGGGGAGCACGTCGGGCTGGGGGAGCAGAGGAACTGTGGGTGTGACCTCATTCGGGTCTCTCGGACCTCACCTCTGTGCTGGGGACCACTGTGGAAGGGGGCCTGGACCGTCCCTCCCTGCTCTCGCTGTCAGTGCCATGGTTCTGGCAGGCCATAGGGAAGGAGAAGCCGTGCAGAGGGGTCTGACCTCAGGAAGCTCTCACCGCCCCCTGGATCTGCCCGTGGACCCTTTCCTGCTGGGAGGGGGCTTCCTCAGGGGTGAGGGCGGGGGGAGGGGGAGGAGCTTAAGGCAGAGTCACGCAGATGTCCCACCACGGGGCCTCAGTACACCCCACCTGGAGCGTGCCTCGGGGAGGCACCAGCCGGCCGGGCTGGTGTGGACGGCAGGAGTGCCCCAGCCAGACAGGCTGTAAGGGTCTGGTCAGCACTGGCAGCAATGGGCAGAGGCAGTGAGGGGAGTTGGGGGGCTCTTGGGGGGAACCCAGGGAGTGGAGCCCCTTCTCTGCGTGCCCTGGGCCCTCCTGGCATCAACCTGCCCGTGTCTTTTTCTCCTGTGAGTGCAGCGAACTCGCTACCTGCCGTGCTGACTTTGGGGTCTCCCGAGTGGGAGGAAGAAGAGGAGCTGGAGCTGAGAGGTTGTAAGGAGTGGAGGCCTTTCTCGAACCCGGAGCTGGGGCTGACGGACGCCCTCCAGTGCCTGGACAGCAGTGACTGGTGAGGGTCCACCCGCCTCCCACCCCAGTCCTGGCCCAGGGAAGGAAGGTGGGGGGTCCTGGTAGTGGCTCTGCACACACACACACACACGCACACACACACACACGCACACGCACACGCACATGCACACACACATGCATGTATGCATGTGCTCCTGGGACCCTCCAGGGAGCCCCCTGCACTATCCCCTGGTGTACCAGGGCCAGGCGTGGCCTTCGGGCACTCAGAGCGTCAGGACACTTGATTTCTCTTCCTCATCTGCGGGCATCCTTCCCCTGCTCTGGGCAGACACCCCATCTTCTGGAGAACAGTGAGATCTGGGCCCAGGTCTTAGTGGATGTTGCCCACTCTCAGTGGTGGCCCTGGCTTCCGGCGGCCGGTGCATGGGCATTTGTCCTGGCCTGAGCAAGGCTGAGCGTGAGCTGGGGACCCTGACCTGACTTTCCGGAGACAGGTCGGGGTCTTTGCCCGGTTGTCCTACTAGGGAGTCTCCATGGCACCTGCCGGGGGTGGGCGGAGGGGGTGATGGGGCACCCCAGCTGTGCAGAGGGGTGAGTCCCCGCTGCCTGTGACGGGCCTGAGACAGACCTGCTGCTCCTCAGGCGGACGAAGGAGAAGGGCCTGGTGAGTGTCCAGCGCCTGGCGGCCTGCCACGCGGAGGTGCTCACCGTGAGACTGCACGACGTGTCCTTGGCCGTGAGCGGGGAGGTGAGGCCTCTGACGTGCTTTGACAGCGCCCCCCGAGGGTGGGGGAGGGGAGCTGGAACCTGGTCAGCCCCCGCTTCTCTCAGGGGACCCTCCAAGAAGGGAGGCAGCCCCAACTGCTGAGGCCGGGGCTCCCTCTTATCTCAGGGTATTGCGGGGGAGGTCAGGAGCTCCCGTTCTGTTCCCTGCTTTGTCCTTGGCTCCCTGTGTTGGAGGGTGGAGGGCCCTGGGCCGACTCTGGGGGTCGGTTCGACAGGGTGCGGGGAGCATTGCACAGCCCCCTCCACCACCCCCCAGACGGCCCTGGAGATGCAGGAGGGGTCGTGCTGGAGGATGCACCGTGCCCACTTGGTAGCCACGGTGTTTGTCAAAGGGCCTTGAGGCTCAGGCTGACTTGGGAGGTATCAGTGCGGCCAACTAGGAGGGCCAGCAGAGTAGGCCCCATGGCTCTTGAAACGAGCCTGTTTTGCCCAGGAAAGCGTGAGGCCAGGGCTTCCTTCTTGGGGTGTAGAGGGCAGTTACCAACTGCTGACAGTGGCTGCTGACCAGGGCAGCTGTCCTGGAGGGTGTCCCTCTCCTGTCTCTCCCCAAGGTCACCAACCTCCGCTCTAAGGTGTCCCGCTTGGCCATCAGCACGCTGGGCGACCTCTTCCGGGCCCTGAAGAAGAACATGGACCAGGAGGCCGAGGAGGTGGCCCGCTGTCTCCTGCAGAAGATGGGCAACAGCAGCGAGTTCATCCAGAGGGCCGCCCACAGCTCGCTGGGCGCCATGGTGGAGCACGTGACTCCCGCCCGTGCCCTGGTGGCCCTCACCTCGGCCGGCGTCTAGTACGTGTGTGTGTGTGTGTTGGGGGGTGCTTGTCTGTGGCCAGAGCAGGGGTTCTGCAGTGGGCCTGGGGCAGGGCAGGACAGGGGGATGCAGTGAGAATGTCACATCCTTTGCTGGGGACGACTGTGTCCAGGCTGGGCTATGGGCCGCTGGGGATCCCCTTGAGAGCCGGGGTTGCTCACAGTGGCCTTTGGTCATGTCCAGGAGCCCTGGGGCAAAGAGGCCAGGGCCCGCAGCGCCTGTCCCTCCCGGGAAGGACATTTGTAGAATCCAGTGGCTGGGGCGGGGCGGGGCGGTGACAAATGTGCCCCAGCTCGCCTCAGCGTCTCCCAGGACACTGGCCTTTCTGCAGGCCTGTCTGCTCGCTCCAAAGTGAGGACCAAGAGCGAAAGGGAAACCCAGGGGGCTGGAGCGATAGCTCAGCAGGTAGGGCGTTTGCCTTGCACATGGCCAACCTGGGTTCGATTCCCAGCATCCCACATGGTCCCCCGAGCACTGCCAGGAGTAATTCCTGAGGGCAGAGTCAGGAGTAACCCCTGTGCATCGCTGGGTGTGACCCAAAAAGCAAAAAAAAAAAATGGGAACCCCAAAGTGTTTTCCAGAGCCTTCTCCCATGGGGCAGAGCAGTTCCCACACCCAGTGAGTCAGGGTGGTAACATCCCCGGGGGTGTCGTGACCCCCTGCAGGTGTGGGCACTCTGGCAAGGGGGCGAGGTCCACATCTGGTTATTCGATTGACCTCTTGGGACCTCGGTTTCCTCATCTGTAAAAGGGCATGGATGTGGGCTTGGAGCCGATCCAGGGAAGAGTTCTGGCAGAACCTGCCTCCGTCCTCCATCGGGTCTGTCCTCTGCCTGGTGCTGACCCAGAGGAGTCGGGAGCTCGCTCGCCCGTGTACGATGCTGCAGTGGCACTTGCCAGTGCTCGTGCCCGAGGATGGCTGGGGTCACTGCCTCGGGAGCTGAGTATCCCCAGGGCAGCCAGGCACAGGGAAGGTGGGACTTCAGAGGCTGACCCTGTGCCCCGGAGCCATGGAGAGTCTAGGTCCTCCTTTGCGTTTCTCTGGGGTGGACCCTGGGGGCCGGGGACTGGGGTCGTTTATGGGACTGTGGAACGCAGAGGATCTGCTTGGGGAAGGTGAGGCCGGCGGGTGGGCAGCTGGCGGGGGTTTCTCCCAGGTTTCCTGCCATGCCCCCACCCCACCCCAGGGCCCTGACACTGTCTGTCTCAGTTCTCTCCTCTGTGCTGGGTGCCAGCTACCCAGGGGCACTGGGGTGTGACTGTGCCTCCTCAGGGGGGCCCAGGGGGGCCACTGTGCCTGTGTGTGACCTGCAGGGAGAGTCCAGCTCAGCCGCAGGCTGGGAGGGCAGCGGGAGGCTGGGAGGGCCCTCCTGGAGGGCCGGCGGGGCGCGTTCAAGCCCAGGCAGACCACGTGCTCAGGAGGGCACAGAACGAGTGGGCACGCGGGCCTCTGGGAGCAGGTCAGAAGGCACCTGGGCATCCCCCAGGCTGCGCGCTTCCCACAGACACTCTCCAGGGCTCCAAGAGACAGATTCTGGAGTCCCTCCCGGCGTTAAGTGTGGATGCAGCATCGCAGGGTCACACACACCCCTCTGGGAACTGCCCTCGTTTCCGGCCTGAGCCCTTGGCCATGACGGTGTCCCCTTTCAGCCACCGGAACCCCTTAGTCCGAAAGTGCACGGCGGAGCACCTGTCGGCCGTCCTGGAGCAGATCGGCGCCGAGAAACTTCTGTCGGGCACCAGGGACAGCACCGACATGCTGGTGCACAACCTGGTGAGGCTGGCGCAGGACTCCAACCAGGACACCAGGTAACGAGGCGACACCCCGGCCTGCTCTTCCTGTACCCCCCCACCCAGCACCTGCTCGGTCTCCCACCAGTGCCCCAGCCACCGGCTCTTTCCCGATCTCTGGGGTCCAAGTGTCGGCTCTTTGCTGCTTTGTTGCTTCACTGGCGGGGGGGTCCCTCCCTGCCCCCCGATTGTTAAGGGGTCTGTTTCCCTATCTGCGTGCTAGCCTTGGAGTCAGAATGAAACCTTTCTGGCTGTGCCTGGGTGTATGGGTCATGGGGAGGGACCGCGGTGGAGCAGGGCAACCCCAGCACGGGCCGGAGGTGGGTTTGGGAGGGAAGCCAGGCTGTGGGCAGTCCTTTCAAAGAGGAGTTATGGGGTCGGAGACGTAGAGCAGTGGACAGGGTGCGGGCCCTGCACACAATCAACCCGTTTTCAATTTCCAGCATTCCATAGGGCCCCTGGATCCCTGCCAGGGGGCATCCCAGAGCACAGAGCCCTGAGCACTGCTGGGTGTGTCTCAAAATCGGAAAATAAAAAAAAGTGAAAAACTAGATAGATATATCTTGTATACGCATTCAGATATCAACTAACAAGCACACATATAGAGAAAGCTGCTAAGAGAGTCTGGGGACTGGTTCAGTGCAGTTTCTCTTGGTGATAGATTTCTGCATGTTGCACGGAATCTTTTCTGAGTCTGGCTTTGAGCTGGGTAAGGGTTACTGTCCCGATTCTTTAAGGGGTTGATGGTTTCACACGTCAATGGAAAAACCATTTAAGGCCATGAAACCAATGCCCAATGCATTTTCTTTTCTTTTCTTTTCTTTTCTTTTCTTTTCTTTTCTTTCCTTTCCTTTCCTTTTCTTCTTTCTTTCTTTCTTTCTTTCTTTCTTTCTTTCTTTCTTTTCCGTGAAACACCATGATGTACAGTTGTAGACTTACAAACTTCCGTGCTTGGGTTTCAGTTGTACAATGATCAAGTACCCATCCCTCCACCAGTGCCCATCCTCCACCACCAATGATCCCGGTATCCCTCCCAACCCCACCCCGCCTCTGTGGCAG
The DNA here is from genome assembly GCF_029834395.1 of Sorex fumeus. Taxonomy (NCBI): domain Eukaryota; kingdom Metazoa; phylum Chordata; class Mammalia; order Eulipotyphla; family Soricidae; genus Sorex; species Sorex fumeus. Next base: position 8,444,395 of record NW_026606063.1, on the reverse strand, counting down.
GGCACTCTCTTTTCCTCACTCTTTCCTTTAGGGTGTTGTAGGTTGCAATAGGGGTCTTGAGTGGCCATCATGTTGCCTGACGCATTTCAATTCTGGACTCTTGCTCTCGCTCCTTCTCCAACGGCAGGTTTTATGGGCGGAAGATGGTCAACATCCTGATGGCAAACAGCAAGTTTGACACGTTTCTGAAGCAGTCCCTCCCGTCACATGACCTGCGGAAGGTCATGGCAGCCATCAAGCAGCGGGTGAGTCATGGAGGACAGGCGGAGTCTGCTGCCCGGCTGGCCCCAGGCTTTCGCCAGCTGAGGCCCCTGCCCAGGGCATGCTGAGTTTTCCACCCCTTGTGCCCAGATCTGGAGCTGAGCAGACCCCAGGAAACGCCTGTGTCCCTTGAGCCTCTCTGGGTGTCAGCCTTTTGCAGTTACAGGGCACGTGCTGTCTGCACCAGACTGCACCACACACCACACACCTCTGCACCACTCCTGCAGGCTCCACTGTGGGCCCAGAAGGCAGTACTGGCACCACATGGTCCCTGAGCATGGCGGGGGGCAGCCTTGGGGGCCCCCAGGGAACCCCTGGGATTGCAGGGTTCGAGCAGCATGACCTCCTGGGACCCCTACATAGACCTGCCGGCTGGGTTGGTGGAGAATTGCCAGTCATTACTCCAGGGCCCCCTGGGGACCACTTGGTAAGCCCAGAAAAAAAAAGTGGCTCAGCCATGCTTGCTGAAGGTCGCCAGATGGAAGGGTGATTCCTCACGTTCCAGTCTTGGCTCCGGGGCCCAGTGGGTCTCGGGGTGGGGTGGGGGGTAGCCCTCCTGGCTCACGTTGCGGGTGTGTCTTCAAGGGAATAGAAGACTACGATGAGCCTCCATCTGCCAAAGGCCACAAGACGTTGTCAAGGAGTCTGGTGTTCGAGAACGGGCTGTCCGGGGAGCACAGGTAAGGCCGCTCCTCTCCCAGAGCCCACACCCCGACTTCCACCAGGGGCTGGGGGCAGTGTGTGGGCTGGGAGGTGGCCGAGACCCAGCCGTGGGAGCTTGTAGGATGCGTCCCCTCAGGGAGGAAGGCAAGCGGGGACTCTGAACATCAACACTCCACTGCACCACTGAACTCATCACTCTAGGGCACACAGGGACCCCCGGCCCCTTCTCAGAGTGATTTCTGACCCTCTCCCCTACACTTTTTTCTTTTCTTTTTGCTTTTTGCGTCACACCTGGTGATGCTCAGGAGTAACTCCTGGCCCTGCACTCAGGAATTACTCCTGGCAGTGCTTGGGGAACCCTATGGGATGCTGGGAATCGAACCTGGGTCGGCCGCGCGTCAGGCAAATGCCCTTCCCCGCTGTGCTGTCGCTCAGGCCCCCACTCTCCCATACTCTCTTCCTGCCCCTCCATCCTCTCTTCCTCTCACTGCTGCGTTTTCCCTGCAGGGCCTGGTTCTGTGCCGGCTGGGCCTAGCACAGGCCTGTTTATCCCACCCGAGTCCATGAGCGCCTGCTCTCCACCACCTTCTCCTAGGTGCTCCCTCTGCCCTTCCCAGACCCCGGCGTGAGAGGTTGAAGCTTCCCCTCAGGCTGGACCCCCGGAGACAGGACTGAGGGCGATGGCTGGATGCCCCCTTCTCAGCCAGAAGGCTCTGCCATCGGCCCCTCCGGGGGGTCTCACCCCTCAGGCTGCACCACCCCTCCGGCCTCCACACGTCTATGGGCAGGAGAAAAGATGCAGGAAGAGAAAGTCCTTCCTCCCGATGTGGGTGTGGGGTCTAGGCCCCACACATTGTTGTCTTTCCCCCTCCATCCCCTTGAGGAAAAGCAGTTTCTGAGGTCTGCCTTGGGGTGAGGGTCCCCAAGTGGGGAGAAGTCGGGGCCAAACTGAACCGCAGGTACCGTCTGCCAGTCTGTGGACTCGGCCTGGGCCAAGGCGCGTGTCCACCCGCCGTGGCTCCTTCCACACAGGCTCAGCTCCCACGGCCCCCCGCTGATGGGGCTGCGTTCCTCCGTGCGGGCCGGCGTGGAGATGGGGGAGGAGCTGCAGGAGCTGACGCGGCTGCTCGAAGCCAAGGAGTACCAGGCCCGGATGGAAGGCGTGGGGAAGCTCCTTGAGCACTGCAGGGCCAAGCCAGAGCTCATCTCGGCCAACCTGATCCAGGTGAGGCCCAGCCCTGGTGGGGAAGTTCAGAGCAGGGCTGGCCCCGAGCTCTCGAGTATGGCCCGTTTCCTGACTCTCCACTGATGCTATAGTGATGGGATGCCTTGGTAATGCTCTGGGGTTTTTGTTTGTTCAGGGGGGGCCACATCTGGGAGTGTTCAGGGGGTTACCCCTGGCTCTGTATTCATCAAGGATCACTTCTGGTGGGCGTGGGGGACTTTAGGGGGCCCCAGGTTAGGCACCTGCAAGATAAGAGTTAGATCTGTCTGGTTTCACTCTCTGTCCGGTCCCTGTAGTATTCTTATTTTTTCTTTAATTTAATTTTATTATTATTATTTTATTTTAATGAATCACCGTGAGATACAGTTACAGACTTAAAAACTTGCATGATTAATGTTTCGGTCATACAATGCTCAAGTACCCATCCCTCTACCTGTGCCCATTCTCCACCACCAATGTTCCTAGTATCCCTCCCACCACCTCCACCCTTCCTCTCCATCCCCTGCCTCTGTGGCAGGGCATTCCCTTTTACTCTCTCTCTCTCTCTCTCTTTCTCCATCTTGGTATTATGGTTTGCAATACAGGTACTAAGTGGCCCTCATGTTTGGTCCATAGTTCTCCCATAGCATTCTAAATCACCGAGAGGCCATGAGGGTGAGACTGTGGTGTCCTGCCAGGTCCGATTGGAGGAAACCATCATCCTGTCAATGGATATGGAGGGGGATGCGGTGAGGGAGGCTGCTCGGGTCTAGTGCACACAGGCCAGTGCTGGCCAGGCCATCAGGCAGTGCTGCTGAAGTGCTGGGACTCAGGCAGCTGCCAAGCCTGGCACACGCTGGCGTCCCGGAGACGTAGGATCAAGGCCTGGAGAGCTGAGTTCCCAGCCTGGCTCCCTCCCTGTGGGTGGTCTGGGATGAGGCCCCTGACCTCTCTTTCCACCTTTTTTTTCCACCTCTCTTTCATAGGGTCCTGATCTGTGTTTCACGAGGGGAACCCACACACCCACCCAGGAGGAGAGAGCAGGGGAGGTCACCAGGCGTTTCCTCATTTCCTCTCCTCATTTCCTCTCCTCCTCTCCTGATAGCTCGGGACAGCCTGGCAGAAGTTGGTTAATTTTAAAAGCTTAGGGACCTGTTGGGGTTAGAATGATAGTACAGTGGGTAGGGCACTTGCCCTGCAAACACACAACCTGGGATCAATCCCTGGCACCCCATATGGTCTCCCCAGCCCAGAGCACAGAGCCAGGAGTAAGCCCCGAGCACTGCCGTGTGTGGCCCCCAAACAATAATGAAAAAAGTCTAGGGATCCTGGCTGAGGGAGGCCAGGCAGGCGAAAGCCCCAGCTGACCAGGGTGTGGCGGTCACCTGGACTCTTGGTCTCTGCCCGTCTCCGTAGGTTTTTGATGCCTTCACCCCAAGGCTTCAGGATTCCAACAAGAAAGTGAACCAGTGGGCGCTGGAGTCTTTTGCCAAGATGATCCCCCTCCTCAAGGAGAGTTTACACCCTATGCTGCTCTCCACACTCATCGCTGTCGCCGACAACCTCAACTCCAGGAACTCAGGGATTTACACGGCGGCGGCCACCGTGCTGGACGTCATGATGAAGAGTCTGGGTGAGCCCCTGCCTGCACCTGGCTCAGCCCTATCAGGCAGCAGCCGTCCCAGGCCCCACACCCAGCCAGGCTTCCTGGGTGCTGGGTGGCGTCAGGCCATTGGAGGCCATTGGCTTTTTTTGAGCGTGGAATACATGAGACTCGCCTTTGAGGAAGATGTTTCTTGGGGCCAGGCTGAGAAGGATTTTGGGGTACTGAGGAGGGGAGGGACGAGGGAGGCGTGGGGGAGCAGGGAGGAAGAAGGGGAAAATAGTGGGAACACCCTTGGGAGAGACAGCAGGGAGGGGCTGGCTCCTCTGTGCCTCGGTAGCTTCACATCTGGGTCACGGACTGTGAGTGTGGGGGTCCTCTTGCTGGCTCCATCTCTGTTCTCTGTTCTATGGGTAGCAGGTACTTGGCACCTGAAGTACTTGGTACTTTCACAGTCTGAAGTGAAAGTTTAGACCTTTGGGTGTGTGTGTGAGGAGGAGACACTCAAGTAAACTAAAGTCCAGACCAGAGCCACGAGCTCCCCAAACCAGTCTTGTCTGCTGAGTGGAAACTGTGACCTGACATCTCCCATCTTTGTCTTCTAAGTCCTGGAGACCGGAGCACTGTCCAGCCATAGGCATTCCCTGGCCATCCCCACAGGGAGGCTGCAGGTCCCCACTGGGCCCCCAGGGCTGGGCCCTCTGCCGTGTCCTTGGCCTGAGCCCTCAGGAAAACGGTTCAGTTACGAACCGCAAGGCTGCCCGGGCCCGTCTCCCTGGCTCGTGAGTTCATAAATATTGTCAATTTCCTCTCTTCACTTCTGAGGGAATTTATGATTTGCTGAGTTTGTGGCTGTAGAACAAACAATATAAATCTAGTTCTAAATTATGGCTTGTTCTCGGCGCTGCTCTGGGTAAGTGAGATTGCTGTAGCCAATAACCAAGGCTCTTGGTAAATCATCGCGGACCCGGGATTTATGGGGCAACTTGCGCCCGTGAAATAGGCCTTCGAGGCTTGGAGAGGACCACACTCTCTAGCCTGAGAGAGGGCTTTTAACTCTTCCCCTCCCGGGTTCACTTTCTCCTTTGGACCATGGTGACAGTTCCCTGGTCCCCAGGGAGCCCTGGCGTTTTTGGTTTGGGGGCCACATCTATGAATGCCCAGAGGTTATGTCTGGTTCTGCACTCAGGAGTCACTCCTGGTGGTGCGTGGGGGGAACCATGGGGATGTCTGGGATCGAACCTGGGTCAGTTGTATGTAAGGGCAGCGCCCTCCCCACTGTCCAGCCCTTAACCCTGGCATTTCTGGACGCGGGTGTCTCTCTGCCCAGGCCCCCTGTCCAGGCTGTGCCCCCTGTGAAGTGACCCTGCTTTTGGGAGTGATCACGCTTTGGTAGGTGGTGGCTTCAGGAAGATGCTCCCCCCCGGGACCGGGCGTCATAGGGAGGGATGGTAAGGCCAGCTGTGGGCCATGACCCTCACCCTCCCTAGAGCCATCAGTAAAAGCCAGTCCAGGGAGAATCTGACGGGTGCTGACTTCCTCTCCGAGAGTTAGGTTGGCACCAGGCTGGAATAGAATGGCCTCTCCGGGAGGGAGGATGCCAGTAAATCCCTAGCAAAAGGTGCTCAAAAAGCAAAACCTGGGGTCTGGTCCCCAGGGGTTGTGTTCATTGGGCCTGGGGCTTGGGCACACCTGGCCTTGTAATGAGCTGTGCCTTCTTAACCCCCAGCGCTCCTCACAACCCCTGCGGGCCAGATCAGCAAGGATTGAGGTGGTCCAAAGGAATGCTCACGGACTGGGGGAGTCCCTGGATGGGTGTGCCAGGGCCGTGTCCTGCCCTGGCATGGCTGTCATCCGCAAACTATGGTCTCAGCTTGAGTGGCAGGCAGTGAATGCCACGTGAGGGGACAAGACCGTAGATGAAGGGGAGGGGGGGAGTGGGAAAGGGAACAGGTACACGTGGGTGGTTGTCTTGCACACAGAGGACCCCAGTTTGATTTCCCCACCCCACGTATGATATCCTGAGCCCCATCCGGAATGATTCCTGGGCACAGAGACAGGAGAAAGCCCTGAGCACTGCCAGATGTACACCCCAAACAAAACAAAAAGAAGTGATCCATACCTTCCTTCCCACATCAGCCGAAAAGATGATCCTTTCCCTTCGGGAGCCTAGTTGGGCTAGGGGGTGTCTCCATGCGGCCCCTGAGTACCTTAGAATACTCCTAGGAGGGGTTTGGCCCCTTTAAAGAGAAGAAGGTTTTTTAAGGGAGAAAGTTGTCACATGCTCACACTCCCACCCTCTCCACAGGTTCTAAGGTTCAGATAAATGCTATGAAGTGTGTGTTTTGGGAAGGGATGGAGCTGGGGCTCAGCCTGGATGTGCTGGGCCCCTGCTCCAGAGACAGGTCAGCCCGATTTTGAGGACAAAGTCCATCGTGCAGCCAGCATGGGACTTGAACCTTCATAGGCGACCTCTGGCTGTGCCCCCGAACTTTGGATCCCAGAGATCCAGATCTGTGGTGACCCCAGAGCTGCAGAGCTGATGCACCATCCCTGGAATCTCTTCCAGACCCTTGATTATTCTACGGAAGTGGGTATGAGGTGGCATGAGCTTGGCAGGAGGGGTTTCTGCCCACGTCTCTTTTGGGGAACAAGGAAAGCCATTGTGGATACCTTTTGTCTTGACCTCTGCGTGTGGCCCCAGCCACTGGGGGACTTCCCCAGCACTGAGGTCACAGGACCCTCCTTTCTACTCTGCACCCAAACCTTCTCATTTCAGGGCACTTATCCTGGAGCTTAAGGCAGCTCCGAGCCAGACAACCTGGTTCTGTCACAGGCTTAGTGATAGCAGAGAAGTCCCTGATGAAAATATCAGGCTGCTGGCAGCTCATCCTCTCCGCATTCAGGCTTCCGAGCTCCCGAAGGAGCACTGCTAATCCCAGCACCCTCAGCCTGGGCTGGCAAAGGCAGATAAGCTTGGAGCAGGGCAGCGCCAGACCCACACAGCTATCGAGTTGTCGGGCTCTGAATTCAATCCCGTTGGTGTTTCATACAGTCAACGCTCTCCTCTTATGGGCTTAGACACTCCTCTGTACTCCTCTGTGGTGCCCTACAAATGCACCAACTGCTCAAAGCCTTCTCTGTGTCCACTCAGATGTCCCTGGTTAGAAACCACGAACCCCACCCCACAGTGCTTCACCCACGAACAACGCCATGCTGCCCACGCACCTGTGGAGTCGCTCGACTTCCATTTGAAAATACACATTTCCACCTCTGTAAGAGTCATGTCATCATTTGTGGAGATGGAAAATAAAAAGCATTCAGAAGGGTGAAAAAAATTTCTTAAAGAAACCATTACTTAAACACATTACTTATTTTTTTTCTTTTTGGGTCACATCCAGCGATGCACAGGGCTTACTCCTGGCTCTGCACTCAGGAGTTACTCCTGGTGGTGCTCAGGAGATCATATGGGATGCTGGGAATCGACACCGGGTCGGCCGCGTACAAGGCAAACGCCCTCCCCGCTGTGCTATCGCTCCAGCCCCAAACACATTACTTATTTTATTTTTAGGTGAGCGATCTTTTCTGTCTACCCCATTGGTGCACAGGGCTGGGACTCTGTCACATGTTCGAATTTGCAGTGGCTTCACCAAGGCAGAGTGGGACCATCTCACACACGAGTCACGTTAGCAACTCTGACAGGAAAGGGACCTTAGCTTGCACTTCTTTTATTTTTCCTGCCACACCCTGTAATGCTCAGATCTTCCTTCTGAATTTGCACTCAGGGATTACTCCTGTGCTCAGGGACCATATGCAGTGCCAGGGATCAAACCCAGCTCAGCTGAGTGCAAGACAAATGCCTTACCCACTGGATTATCTCTCCAGCCCTGTACTTTTCTGATGAGATGAGTCATCCCCAGTTTTCTCCTGTGACAAACAGACCTGCTTTGGTTTTAGTATCCATATAACATTTTGTTTGTTTGTTTTTTGTTTAGGGGTCAAATTGGGTCCCACCCTCTTGACGCTCAGAGACTATTCCTATTGGGGAACAGGTTTTCCCCAATGTGCCCAGACACATTGCACACCGGGTCTAGGCAGACGTGAGGCGAAGGATGATGGGCGTGAGGAGATACCACTCTGGGAGACAACCGATGGCCATTCAGTTTATTGCCAAATGCACACATATTTGGAGCTGGAGCAATAGCACAGAGGTGTTTGCCTTGTGCGCAGTCAGCCCAGCTGAGCTGGGTTCGATTCCTCCGCCCCTCTCGGAGAGCCCGGCAAGCTACAGAGAGTATCGCGCCTGCACGACAAAGCTGGCAAGCTACCCATGACGTATTCAATATGTCAAACACAGTAACAACAAGTCTCAAAAATGGAGACGTTACTGGGCCTGCTCGAGCAAATCAATGAACAAGGGGAGGACAGTGTTTGTTTGTTGTCTGTTTGCACACATATTTTGTAGAGGGTCTCAGTTTAAGAGGATGGTCCAGTCACATAAAGTTCAGCATTACTGACCTGTTCCCTTTCCAACTCTGCTTTGCCCTGGCCTAATCCCCATTAGGGCTAGATGCTGTAGTTAGGAATGACTTGCTAAGCAGAGGCGACAATTCTTGGGGGGTTGGGTGAGACTCAAGGCGGATACCTGGTGCTTGTCAAATGCGCCCAGACACTCCCTACTGGGTGCTCTGAAGGGACAGATCTTATTTGCTATGTAGGGACAGATCTTATCTGCTCCGGTGCTTGTTGCCATGTTTCACATATTCCCAGCTCAGTGCTCAGGAGGGATCCCTGCTGGTGCTTGGGAGATCCTATGTGATGCCCAGGATTGAACCAGGGTCAGTTAGCCCCTGCTCTGGCCCAACATTCACCATCACTGTCCTCCCGTTGTTCATCGATTTGCTCGAGAGGGCCCAGTAACGTCTCCATTGGAGACTTTTGTTGTTACTGTGTTTGGCATATCAAATACGTCACGGGTAGCTTGCCAGGCTCTGCCGTGCGGGCGAGATACTCTCGGTAGCTTGCCGGGCTCTCCGAGAGGGGCGGAGGAATCGAACTCGGATTGGCCATGTTGGCTGTGTGCAAGGCAAACGCTCTACCGCTGTGCTATCGCTCCAGCCCCAACATTATTGTGTGTTTTTACGCTTTGTTTTGTTTTTGTTCTTCACACTTTCTAAAAAGCCCTCTCTGGTTTGCCTGAACATGACCCGATCCGGCCTGATAATCTCAGGAGTTGGCAGAAGCAACCTCCCCTCCATCCCCCCCCCGCCAGTCTGCCCTTGTGGAGAGAGGGCAGGTGAGGGCAGGGAGACAGGATTTCTGGCTGACCAGCCCCAGCTGCATTCTTGGCCTGGAGCATCGTGGCCCAAATCTTTGTGGGCAAGAGCAGGGTGGCCATGCTCTGTGTGTGAAACAGGGGAGGCTCCGACAAACCCCCCGGGCTGGAAGCCTCTTAGCGGGCCCTCCATGTGCTGGACTTGCAGGCAGCGTGAGGGAATGAGAGTAAGGGTAGCAACCACAGTTGCCACTCGTCCCCGTTGTTAGCAGCCAAGGTTCTACCCTGGGTTTACGCATCTCATTCTCATGGCAGCTCTGTGAGGATGGTGGATTAGACACGCAGGACTGTGGTCGAGAGAGGGTGAGCGGCGGGTCCTGCAAGAGATGGAAGAACAGGTGCTCTGGACCCAGCACCCACACCCTTAACCACTCGGCTTTCCTGTCTCTCGGGGCTTTGGGAAACCTGAAAATAAGCCCATACTGAGGAAGGGAGACCAGAACCCTCTTGCTCCTCCCTCTCCCTGAGCGTGGTGCCTTGGGGTCTCTGGATGTGGGCAGACTGAAGTCTCTGCTTTTCCTTTGCCCTGAACTCTGCAAATATTTATTTATTTATTTATTTAATTGGGCTGGAGCGATAGCATAGTGGGTAGGGCCTTGCAAGCGTCCAACATGGCCGACCCACGTTCGATTCTTCCACCCCTCTTGGAGAGCCCAGCAAGCAAATGAGAGTATCTCACCCGCATGGTAAAGCCTGGCAAGCTATCCCTGACATATTCGATATGCCAAACACAGTAACAATTGTCACAATGGAGACGTTGCTGGGCCTGCTCGAGCAAATCGATGAACAACGGGAGGACAGTGACAGTGACAATAATTTATTTAATTATTTATTTGCTTTTTGGGTCACACCCAACACTCAGGGGTTACTCCTGGCTCAGCATTTAGGAATTAGTACCGGCTTGGGGGACCATAGGGGATGCCAGGGATTGAACCGTGGTTGGTGATGTGCAAGGCAAACACCCTACCCGCTGAACTATCGCTCCAGCCCCTGCAAGTATTTATTGAGCACCTGTTATATACTGTGTCCGTGCAGCCTGACCCAGGGTTCTGGATACTCCATTGCAAGGGTGCTCCACTTCCTGGTTTCTCTCTGCAAGCTATGTGCAGGCAGAGTCCTGGCCAGATTGTCGTGAAGGGAGGTGAGGCGGGGTCTTGGCCCCTCACATGAGCTCCTGGTCCATGGGACTAGGAATGCAGAGGAGGGTCGTGCAAACCTGCTCTTCCACCATTGCACCCCGAGATCTTTCTGCTCTCTGCAGCCCTTTGGAGGCTGCCACTCCCTGCATCTCCCAGGTTGGAAGGTCTTGCTGCTGGGCTGTTTCGCAGGTAGATGGTTTATTTTCTCCTCTGTGGCCCTGGCGGGTCCCAGGAGTCATGCAAGACTGCAAGGCGGCAGCAGGAACAAGCGCCCAGCTAGGGCTCATGGGAAAGACCCCTGGGTTGCTCACCTCAGGGGTCTCTGTTGTAGAGAGTAGCTGAGGAGCTTGGGAGAGAAGAACTTGCCCAATGAGACCTCTGACCGGTTTCTAATCTGGGCCCTGCCCAGGGAGAATTGTCAGGCTGGAGATGGTCAGCTCCTGGCACCTCGGGGCATGCTTGTTGGGGTTGAAACTCTCACCTCCCTGACAGGGGCAGGCATGTTCCCCCCCTAAAAGACACACATTTTATGCAAGTGCCCCCCTGGGGTTCTCTTTGATAGGGTGGTTGGAAATCTTAGGGTGAGGCATGTGGGGTCTCCAGTCGGTCTGGCCCAAAAGGGTGTCCTCTGGGACAGCTCCCGTTTGCTCCCCCAACATCCTGTGCAGATTGTGTGGGTGGGTAAGTAGAGTCTGAGAGTCAGAGGTCAGCCGCCTGTGGTACTCTGGGGTCAGTGCCTGGACATGAATCTAGAAATGCAAAGAATGGGGGACAGGGTCAGAGATAGTGCAGTGGGTGGGGTGCTGGCTTTGCATGCAGCCAACCCAGGTTGGATCTCTGGCACCCATATGGCTCCCTGAATAGTGCCAGGAGTGATCCCTGAGCACAGAGCCAGGAGTAAACCGTGAACACCACTGGGGGTGGGGGTGGGGGTGGGGGTGGGAAGACAGACAGACAGACAGACAAACACACACACACACAGAGGGAGAGAGGGAGAGATCTGAAGAATGCGAGTGCATGCCCCACCTGCTCCACCCTCCCATTCCTTTCCCATTCCTTTATTTCCCCAGAGCTTCTTCATACAGCGCCAAAGTCCCAGGCAGCCCACGCAGGTGTGGTTGGGTCACAGGCAGACCTGGGGTTTGGCTGGCAGGGCACAGGCTGGTGGGCAGGTGCAGGGTGCAGCAGGTTAGAAGTTTCCCCTTGGCCCAGGAGCGTGCAGGAGGAAGGCGCTTGCCTTGCATGTGGCGACCTCTGCCACGACCTTGGATCAAACCTCCGGTACCACGTGTGGTTTCCTGAGCATCCCCAGGGCTCACTACTGAGCACAGAGCCAGAAATAGCTCCCGAACACTGCTGGGTGTGGCCCAACCTCCATTCTCGCACCTCCTCCTCCCCCACCAACAAGAGAGAAGGAACCTTTCCTTACTCTGCAGGGTGAGTCGGGGAGGGGAGAGTGCTCTGGGCTCTTCACGTGTTTGGCTGGGCCTCTGGCGACGAGTTCACGGGTACACTCTGGAGGGTTGTGCATCCCGCAGACGCTCCAGTCAGCTCGGTGCTTCTGTCTCTGAGACGTGACAGAGCCTCCTGGTGGGTGGGTGAGAAGGTTCCTGACATGGGGGAATTCCAGTGCTAGAGTGGGTGCCGTCTTGGGCAAGCCAGGAGGGCTTCACCCTAACCCTGGCACTCCTTCCTCCACTCAGTGACACGAGTATGCAGTTTCCAGTGGGGGAGTGTCCACTCCTTGTCAAAGGCATCTCCTGGGGGGGAGGACAGGGAGCAGGCAGGTGGGATACATACGGACCTCAACTCCAGGCCTCGGAGGCAGAAGGCTCCTTGACCCCTGTCCTGTCCTGCTCGCTAGAGGGAGATTTAGGCATGTGAGGGAATTCAATAGTTGAGAAATCTAACCCCAACCCAGTTCACACCTTTACATACTTCCGGTGTGACTGTGCCTCAGTTTCCTCTGAAATCATGTACAGATCTACATCTATCTTTCAGTCGATCTCTATTTTCGTTCTCTCTGTCATATATCATCTGCCTCTATTACTTGTATCCCTGTTACCATCTATCTTTTATCTCTCCATCCATCCATCCATTCATCCATTACCGTCCACCTTGCCATCCACCCACCATCCATCCATCACCCATCATCTCTGCATCCATCTATTATCCACCCACCACCCACGCATGCTTGCATGCACGCGTCCATCCAACCATTACCCTCCTCCCATCCACCCACTATCCATCCATCCACCTCGTCATCCATCCTTGCACCCACTCCGTTCTGCTCTAAGCTCACAATGATTTTGATGACTCACAGATAATATGGGCCAGGTTGTGGGAGTAATTGACTTTCTTAGGAAGCCAGTTTCATGATTCTAGGCCACTTAAGCTGCCCACATATCCCACATCATTTGCTTTTTGAAGTGGCCCGTGGCGACCCGGAGGAATTGATTCCACTCCTCCAACAGCCTCATCCCCCATGGGTGGAAGCAGTGCTGGGCAGTGACCAGCCCTGCCACGGCCTCATGCCCACTGCCCCTGTCTCTTCCAGACAACATCTGCCTCCTACAAGCGTTTTCTGCCCGGGTGCGTTTCCTGAGTGGCCGTGCACTGCTGGACGTCATAGAGCGCCTCTCAGGTGAGCACCCCAAACTCTACCTGGCCCCAGTTCCCCTGTCCAGTTTATCTCTGCTCCTCTTTCCTAATATCTGATTGAATCAACCTTGTCTTTTTGGCTGAAAATAATCAAATAGTCCTTGGGACCAAAAAGCAATTTGGGGGAGGGGGGAGGCTATTTTTCCAAGTCACTCCCACCTTGCCAGATGACAATCTTCAGGTTAATGTGAGGCTGTTTGCTGCAGAATCAAAGAGTTTTTAAAACAATCATCAGGTGGGGGCTGGGGGAGAGGGCTCCCGGAACTGAAACATATATCTTGTATGTGGAGATCCCGAGTTACCAGCCCAAGTAGCACCATCTGTCTGGGTCCGGGCACTGAGTCGCCAGACTGAGACTCACTGGGCGACCTGCAGGTCTCAGCACTGCTGGAGAGCTGAGCCTTACTCCCCCTCCTCCTGCTCCTAGTCCTCCCCCCACACACACACACTTCAGAAGCTGGCATGCATTTCTTCCTCCAGGGGTAGCTTTCTGTGGTCCAAGGAAACAGCCTTTGGAGTGGGTACTGCCTTGTGCTTTGAGTTTGCAGCTGTGAGATTTCAGCCCAGGGCTCGGACCTGCTGCCTTGGCCCTGGAGATGGCAGGAGAAGGCACCACACACTTTGGGGGGACAGATTCCTAGCTACCAGCCCACATGGCTGGGGGTCAGGGGCCTCAGCTCTTTCTCTGTCTTGCACTCCAAGGACCTCCTCTTCCACCAGAAAGGATGCTGGAGGAGGCAGAGGAGGAGGCCTGCTCTTGAGGCCCCCCACCCCAAGGCTCCCCTAAAAGTCCCAGGGTGGGCCGGAGCAATAGTACAGCGGCTAGGGTGTTTGTTTTGCAGGCGGCTGACCTGGGTTCGAGCCTGTCACCTCCAGGAGTAATTCCTGAGTGCAGAGCCAGGAGTAATCCTGAGCATTGCGGGGTGTGACCCAAAAAGCAAAAATAAATAAATAAATAAATAAATAAAAGGCACAGGGTGGTGTTATCCTCCATTTACAGTTTATATCACTGCCACTCCCCAGTGCCCTCTGGGATAGCACCTGGGTTCCCTGATGGGGTCTTTGGGGCCCGTCACTGGCTGGCTTCATTGCGCTCTCACCACCCCAAGTCAGATACACAAACGGAGCCTCTCGTCCACGCAGCGCCCAGTGGAGAGTGTGGGTCTGTGTGGGTCCTTCCTGCGGAATGAGAGCCGTGCTGAGAAAGGCCAAGTGCTTGGGGCCACTTAACCTGGCGGGTCTTCCAGACTCATCCCCAGCAGCCTGTCCCGGAGTCGGCCTGCCCTTGCCCTCTGGGTACCAGAATGCCACCCGCTCCCCACCATCACCTTTGCCTGGGAAGCCCTCCCTCCACCCCCAACCCCGGTGCAGGTATCACCTCCACTCTCTCCCTCTCCCCTCTCTGCCCTGTGAGGCAGTGCTGGTCTGCATGTCCCCACACCTCCAAGCCCCTTCCTCTTGCTTCCAACCCTGGTTCAGTTCTTCCAGTGTTCCCAGAGTGGCCCCTTACCTCCCTTCTGGGTGCTAGGCAAGGGGGGAGACTGAGGCAGGATTGGGGGATCCGTGCAGTGGGGCTTTGTGACCGAGACCACCCTAGCTCCCTGTTCTGGAACTGTTTCTCTCTCAGAATCCCCTTCCTCTGGGGAGAAACCCTTCCCAGCCCCTGGTGAGTGACTTAGACTAGCCATGGACCGTTGTTGTTTCCCGCCGGGCCACAGCCACCTACGTTTCTATACAGCCCTGCTGCCAGCTGTGCTAGCTGGGTGTAAGCTCTCCTGCGAACTGTTCCTCTCTGCCAGGAACAGGGAGGCAAGTTCCAGCTGACAAGAAGCAACGGCTAATTATAGCATGGTTGAACGCCGTAAATCTGGTGCTAAGTACACCGCATGCTCTGAAGCTAGAGTTTTCATGGTTTTTTTTCTTTCTTGTCAGGACTTCTAGAACGGCAGGAGGGGCCTATGGGTCACCGTCTCCTCCCTTTCCCAGGGAGACTGAGTGCTTTCTGCTGAGCGGGCTTCTGCTGCTGGGGCTTGCTGGCAGGGCTCAGGGTGGGGGTGGGGGTGGGGTGGATAACTATCCAGTGTTTCATCACCGTGAAGGTGCAGAGCCTGCCCCTGGATGCCCTGCTGCTCTGCGGTGCGATGAGGCTCCAGACCCCAGCCGTGCTGGGCTCTCCTTTTTTTTTTTTTTTAATTTTTATTAGTGAGACACCATGAGGTACAGTTGTAGACTTAAAAATTTTTGTGCTTGGGTTTCAATTATACAGTGATCAAATACCCATCCTTCCAGGATGGTCCCCCACCCAGATAGCTCATTCCTCTGCTACAGGCTTCCTTAAAGCTGCGTGCACCCCAGGGAGGGTCTGTGGGTGAAAGCCACACCTGTATCATCCAGTGTCTCCCAAAGCAGCTCAGGCACATTTGTTACTCACTTTTTGATGATCTCAAGCGTATTCTCCTCATTCAGCAGGTTGGGAAATAGGGGCAGAGAGGCGGGGTTGCTTACTCAGGTCTCACGGCCCGAAAAGGCGGAATAACAGGTGTCTGTCACCCGCTCTTCCCTGAACTCGGGGGACCCATTGCAGGGGCCCTGAGCCTTGTCATGGGGCCCTGTGCCCCGTTGCCTTCTCATTATCATTCGTCCATATAAATAATCACTGTCACTGTCCTCCCATTGTTCATCGATTTTTGCTCGAGCAGGCCCAATAACATTGTGAGACTTGTTACTGTGTTTGGCATATTGAATACAGCACGAGGAGCTTGCCAGGCTTTGCCGTGCAGGCGAGACACTTGATAGCTTGCTGGGCTCTCCGAGAGGGGCGGAGGAATCGAACTCGGGTTGACCATGTTGGCTGTGTGCAAGGCAAACACCCTACCCACTGTGCTATCGCTCCAGCCCATATATAAATAGTATTGGTGTTATTTTAGGGGTTAGGGAGATAGTACGGGGGTTAAGCCCTTGCCTTGCATATGGCCAACCCCAGTTTGATGCCATAGACAAGCTCCTGAACATTGTCAGAAGTCATCTCTGAGCACAGACCCAGGAGTAGCCCCTGAGCACAGAGGCACATGGCCCCTAAACTCATCTACTCTTTTAAAAATTCTTTTAATGTTCTCCAGTCTACAATTGTACCTCATGGTGTTTCACTAATAAAAAAATTTTTTTTTCTTTTTGGGTCACACCCGGCAATGCACAGGGGTCACTCCTGGCTCTATGCTCAGGAATTACCCCTGGCAGTGCTCAGGGTACCATATGGGATGCTGGGAATCGAACTCGGATCGGCCACGTGCAAGGCAAACGCCCTACCCGCTGTGCTATCACTCCAGCCCCCTCACTAATAAAAATTTAAGAAAAAAATTCTTTTAATGGTCCTGGATGTTACGAGCACATTGCTGGCAGGTGCGAGGTCCTGAGTTGTACCTTGGGCCCTAGAGGCCAACTCCCCACCTGCACTGATGGTCAAACCATTACCAGAAGTGGTCCCAAGTCCCCCCCCATCTCCACTGACCCAGCATTGCTGGATGTGAACTCTCTTTAAAAACTTCATTTCTGACTGCTTGGCACGAACACATCCAGCTCAGTGGTCTTCAAATCTTTGCTTCTGATTTTAAAAGAAATGGAGCATTTGCATGGACCCCTACACATGTCATAAGCCCAAGGAACTGTGACTAATAGACTAAAAGTAGGAAGGGGGATAGCGTGCTGGGCTAATGGTTCTCTCTCTCTCTCTCTCTCTCTCTCTGACCAACAGCGCTGGTGGCCTCAGTTTACCCCCGAAAGCCGCAGGCTGTGGAGCGCTATGTCCTTCCGGTCCTCTGGTACTTCCTGAGCAGCATGTCTGGGACTGGAATCCTGCGTGGCCCAGGGGGGCACATCCGCTCCGTGGCTGTGGCACAGCTAAGTAGGAGCCTTCAGGAGCTCATGGGACCCCGACTGCAGGACTTGGCCGCCTGTCAGCCAAAGCCCATCCTCAAAGTGCTCCAGGAAGTCCTGGATGTGGAGCCCCTGGGAGGCCGCCTCCGGGCCAGCATCCGAGGGCCGGGCACCCACAGCCAGACCATTGGCAGCTCACGCCCCTTTCAGCTGGAATAAAGAGATTGGCAGCAGGCAATCGCTCTTTTTTTTTTTTTAAATCTTTTTTTTAAATTTTTATGATGGAATTATCTTCCGGTTTCCTTTCCCTTAGTGCTCCAGATGTACACAGTCTATTTTGAAGTAGAAATAAAAGAATTACTTATTTTTCTAAGGCTTTATTGTGCCGGTTTTAACCTCGGAACTAGGATTGCGGCGAACAACCCAAACGTGACAACATTGATCAATGTTTAACGGTCGTGAGTGAGACGCAGTATTGGCACCGACCCATAGAGTGCCCCCATCCTGAAACACAGACATCCTAAGTTGGTCATTTGAGCCCAGGAACACATCCCTGGGGACCAGTGACTTGTGTCTCACTCTTCTTGGCCTTGGCATTTGGGCCTCAGGGAAGCTTTTACAAGGAGCAGGAGAAGGCCAGAGAGACAGTAACAGGAGTTAAGGCCTCTGCCTTGCACACAGCCAACTTCCCTGGCACCCCATAGCAGTCCCTGAGCACTTCAGGAGTGATCCCTGAGCACAAAGCCATGAGCAAACCCTGAGCAGTTCTGGGTGTGGCCCCTCCCAAAACCAAATAAATAAATAAAACAGAAAAAGGAGCATGGGCCCAAGGTATGATGCCTCTTCTCTGGACGATGGATTCCGATGATGATGAGTGATGGATTCCGAAGGGAACTGCACACTGTGTCCCACTAGAGAAACAGAAGGTGAGGTGGGTGTTGGGCCATGGAGTCCAACATGTGCCCAGAAGCATCATAGATAGACACGACTTTGGGGTGCAGGGGCCTAGGAAGCTGGCAGAAGAACTTCTAATACGAGCACCCAGAGAATTGGGGTCTTGATCTGAGCAGGAGGAAGTACAGGCTGGAGTGGGTAAGTCTCTGTCTTGTCTGGGGCCAGTGACAGGCTGACGGTGGCGTGACCTGGAAGAACTAGACTCAGGTCATTCACCTCCAACACTCAGATGAGATGAAACATGAAGGACCCATGTCCTGTTCCAGCCAAGGAGCAGCTCTGGGCAGGACCAGTGGCCAAGGCCTCATGACTGCAAGTTCCCCAGCTGGTCTGCCGCCCTCGCCACCGTCAGCCATCCTGGGAAGAACACAGAATCTATGGCACGGTTCAAGGCTGACCCAGAGCAGTATGGGAGCCCCAAATCCACTCGCTCAGATATTCCCAAACCCAGTTGGTTGCCTCTAGCCTAGGACGCCACTTCCCTGCTTCCTGTGTCACTAGGTCTCACCCTCCCCTCCTTGCCTCCTCTCCTCCTTGCAGGTCTAGGCCCTGGGACTTAGAACATGCAGCTTAAGTCTGGATTATTCCAGCCTCTGCTGAGTTGCTTCTCACCTGGTTGTGACCCCAGCAGGGGCTTCCAGCAAGTCCCTAGCTGCTAGGTAAGGAGTTGGTGGCACGTGTGTAAAACTGGACACAATTACTTGTATGTGAGATCTCGGCCCATGTTCTGGGTTTGATTGGGAGATTGAGCCTTCTTGAGCAGGACCCTGTAACCTCTCATTATTTTAGGTTGTATGTTTGTGTGTGTGTGTGTGTGTGTGTGTGTGTGTGTGTGTGTGTGTGTTTTACAAGAATGGCAAGAGTCTTGGGATGTAGAATCTGGCAGGGGCTTTGAAGGAGGATATTAGAAAATAAGAAAAAGAAGCCAGCACTGTCTGGCCTTCTGCCCATCTGCCGTGTTCTGTGTCCAGCCATATGCAGAGGTGTCTACAACAGAAAACAGCAATGAAGCCACGAAGTAGCAACCACACAGGGGTCTTCAGTCCTTCCCCAGGTCATGTTTGAGCCTGTCCCTGCAGCCAGGTGCCTGGGATGGGCCCCTTGGAGGGGCAGCTGACTTATCCCAGGAAAACTGAGTCTCAGGTTTCCAACAAAGGCAGACACGGGAGCAGACCCCACTGGGAAGGCCTAAGAAAACGGGGGAGGAGGGAATCGGGTGGGAAATGAAGATTGAAGATTGTCCTGGAAACCAGCAGAACTGAACTCATCCATTTTTGGCTCATAGCACAGCGGGTAGGGCGTCTGCCTTGCACGCAGCCAACATGGCCGACCCGAGTTCGATTCCTCAGCCCCTCTCGGAGAGCCCGGCAAGCTATCGAGAGTATATCGCCCGCTCGGCAGAGCCTGGCAAGCTCCCCGTGACGTATTCGATATGCCAAACACAGTAACAACAAAGTCTCACGATGGAGACGTTACTGGGCCCGCTCGAGCAAATTGACGAACAACGGGAGGGCCTTTACCTTTACCTTTTAGTGTATGCTTTGGAGAGGCATTTTGGGGTCGAATTCATGGTTCTCTCTCTCTCTCTCTCTCTCTCTCTCTCCCCCCCCCCACCTCACTCTCCTCTCTCCCTCTAACACACACACTCTCTCTCTCCCCTCCCCCCCCTTCCTTCCTCTCTCTTTGCTCTCATCAAAGACTTGCCGGGAGCGGGACCATATTTCTCACTCACCCCTCCTTTCTCAGCAAGTGGAATTGTTGAGCTATTTGGACTTTTCCCCTCCACCCCACCTCTTACCCTGCTTACTCTGCCCTTTTCATCTCCTTCCCTGCAGGAGGAGAAATAGTTCTCCCTTCTCACCGTGCTTTAGAATCATCTCTCTCTCAGTCCCCGGGTAGGTGGTCACAGTTCTTATTCCTCAGCACCATCCTGGCTCTTATCATTGCTGGGGCTCACTCAGATCAGGCTCTGAATTCTGTGTGCTGTCCCCTGGTGTTGCAGTGAGAAAGGAGATGACGTTTGATGGCTGCGTTTGGCTTTAACCAAGACATTCTAATGATGTCTCTGGGGGCTTCCAGCCGTTATTAGTCAAATCACCTTGGGTTCTCCTTGAGACACATGTGTCCAGACAGGGGTCTGGCATTTTCCCAAACAGTAGCTTTCAAATGGTACCAGCTTTAGAAAACATTGTCACTTCCGGCCCCTCCCAAAGGAAGAAGCCAAAAATCAAGAGAGAGGAATAATCTTCAGCAAGTAATCTGTTTTCCTGGGTCTCTGCTTTCCTTCTGTTTCCTGGCTCTGGGTAATAGCCACCAAGGCCAGGACTTGCTTCTGGAGAGAAGTTGAAAAGTCTCACAGTCTCCCGTGTTTCATTTCTCATGCATCTGCCTCTGCCAGGCTGGGGGCTTCACCTTGAAATAGACATGGGGGATTCATGGCCATGTGGTACCAAGATTTGGGGGACTTCCCTATTTTCTTTCATTAAGTATTTTTTTTTTATTGAATCACTGTGAGATATACTTAGAAAACTTTCGTGATTGAGTTTCAGTCATAAAATGATTGAACACCCAGCCCTCCACCAGTGCACATTTCCCACCACCAATATCCCCAGTATCTATCCCTTCCGCCATTCCCACCCCATCCTACCCCATGGCCTCTAGGGCAGGCACTTTCCTTCTTACTCTCCTTCTACTTTTGGGCATTATGGTTTGCAACACAGATACTGAGAGACCGTTCTGTTTGGTCCTTTGTCTACTTTCAGCACATATCTCCCGTCCCAAGTGACTCTTCCAACCATCATTGACTCAGTGATCCCTTCTCTATCCCACCTGCCTCCTCCCCCAGCTCATGAGGTAGGCTTCCAAGCAGTGGAGCAATCCTCCTGGTCCTTGTCTCTGCTGTCCTTGGGGGCTTTCCTCTTCATGCACGCCAGGATAGTTTTGTCTGTAATTGACAGGGAAGGTCAAGAGGGGGACTGAAGTCTGAGTGATTGTTTTTGAAAATTCTCTTGGAAATTCTGTTTTGATTTTCCGGCTAAGCTAGCTTAAGACAGATGGTGAAAATTACAGCTGGACTTTGACAGGATGGGCAAAAAGATCGACTCTCAACTTGTAAATATTGCAGGAAATGAGAAATTTCATCCAAAGAAAATAAGGGGTGGCATCTCCTAGAATTGTTTCTACCTGTATTCCCCTAGGCCCAGTATAAATACTGCTTGCAGGTGATGTTAGAGCAGAGGTGGCCAGGGGCTAGTGGCTTGCTTGGCCACTAGCAAATACCACTTATTATTTTTTTTTTTTTGCTTTTTGGGTCACACCCAGCAATGCTCAGGGGTTACTCCTGGCTCTGTACTCAGGAATTACTCCTGGCAGTGCTCGGGGGGGACCATATGGGATGCTGGGAATCGAACCTGGGTTGACCACATGCAAGGCAAACGCCCTATCCGCTGTGCTATCGATCCAGCCCAAATACCACATTTTTAAAAGATCTTTCTCAGTTTCATTGAGTTTCAGCGATACAATGATAGAACATCCATCCCCCACCAGTATGCATTTTCCATCACCAATGTCCCCAGTATCCTTCCCACCACCCTCTCTCCTCTATGCAGGCACTTTCATTTGTCAAAGTATTAAAAAAAAATGCTGCACTTGCTTTATCTCTTAGAATTCTCTCCTCCACCAAAGATCTAATGGACAATTTTATTTTGAAAAAGCTAAGTCTTCTACTTAGCAAAGATACAATTACTGTGAACTCTGACCTTACGAAGCCCGCCCTTCTGAAGGCACTGAAGTCTTCCCATTGCGTGCCCTGAGACCACCCATGGCTCAACATGGGAATAAACATGAGAGAGTCCGAAGCTTAATTGGTTTTTTCCCCTTTGGTATTTTTCATATCCGTAGTTGTGATTGCAAGCAAAGGGGCTTAAAATCTTTTTTTAACTTTGAGAAGCCCAGAATCCTTCAAAGAAGGGAGTCAATTCTCTTTGAGTTCGAGAGCTGTTTTGAACTTTCTCCAAGGATCAAAGCACAGATCTGGAGGAGGGGGAAGAAATCGCACTGAGTTCTTTTCTTAATCAGGCTCTTCCAAGTGTAGAGATGACAGAGATGAACATTAAAAACAAAAATGAGCCCTAGATGGAGCTCGGGGGGAGGAGGGAGGCATGCTTTGCATGTATGAAAGTTCTATCCCCGGCACCAAAATAGAATAAAATGAAAGTAACCACAGCAGAGGGATTATGACTGCAGTCCCCACAGAGGACTCAAAAAGCTGGCTTAGAAAGGGAAGTTTAGCTCATATCTTGGCTGGCAGGATATATCGGCTGCCGCTGTGGTGGGGGCCAGCAAGACCAGAGATAGAAGTAGCTGGCATCTGCCTCTGGGGTCCTGATGCCAACTATCAGTAGTGTGACGAACTCAGGCTGCCTGGTGACCTTTGTCTTCATCTCTTCCCTCTTTCCACTCTCTGGCTTCCTTCTTCCGTCTCTGTCCTTCTTCCGCCTGGCTTCCTTCTTCCTCCGTCAATTTACGTCCCTCATCAGGGTTGTCTATGGGTACCATCGTCCCAGCCCAAACGTCATTCCTGCCTCAGTCTCTCATCAGGGGTGCTTGAAATGACAATATGGAGAACCCAGCTGCCAGACGAGACTCAGTCTTCATCCCCCAAGGCAGGACCCTTCGGAGAGCTAGGAAGCTCCTTTATCAAAGTCCCAAGTGTCACCAAGCCAACAATATGTCATTGCGTCTGTCAGGTAACTGAATCCGGGCTTCCAATGACAGGGCTATTGTTTGTCTTTGCAGCTGCTGTTTCTCATTTACTTTTGCTAAAAGCATACCTGGTTGGCTTCATGGAACTTTATTTCAACTTCAGGTGGGCACTGGAAGTAAAACATGGCCTGTGAGCATAGGCTTAGTATAGACACGGTTTGATGGCATTTCAATGGAATTTTTGATGTGGAGCTACTGAAAAATCCATGATGCTGTGAAAGGCTTTGCTTGGGAAGACGGCGTGGGTGTCTGAGCCTGTAAGCAGAGAGCAGGCTGGTAGGTCTGTGAGCATCATGTAACTTAGGCTTCATGGCCTCAGTTCTCTGCAACACGCAGAAATGCTGGTTATTTGAGAGAAAGTATTTCTTAAGATCCCTCAATTTTTTTTTCTTTTTAGTTTTTGGGCCACACTTGGTGATGCTCAGTGCTTGCTCCTGACTCCGTGCTCACGGGTTACTCCTGGTAGGGCTCAGTGGACACTATGGGGTGATGGTGCGATGGGGTTGGCCATGTGCAGGACAAGTGCCCTACTCACTGTACTATCTCTGTAGCCCCTTACAACCGCCTTCACTCACATGGCAAAGCCTGACTCAAGGCCCAGCCAGGAAAGAGAAGTCTGTTCAGGCCTGCCTTTGTTCCCCATGTGGATTATTTGGGGTCTGGACTGGGCCTAGGACACGGGGAAGGAAATAGTTCACTTAGAATAAACCATCTCAGACCTGAGCTCTGGGACAAAGTTGGATTGCATCTTGAAGATTATACTTATCCGTGTGAAAAGCCACTACCGTTCACCAGAATATTATATGTGCAGTTTCCCCCTCCCCCCACCTCTGTGAGTCCCCCTGAGAGAACCAGAAAATCATGTTTTTACTCTGGGGTGGAATGGTTTGCTGGGTTACTAAAAATATGTTGGAGAAAGTGCTGACTGAGCACTTTCTTCCTGGCAGTTCTGGGGGTCTTCGTGGTCTCCACAGAGTAGAGGCTAATATTCCCAGTAAGAGCGGACTCCAGTGAGAGGTTAATAGTTGCCCCTGAAATTGCTCTACTGCCCTTTCCCGTCACCTGGTATCCCTTCTTGGCTCCAAACAATGGAGAGAAAGTGCAGACGCTAGTGGGTTAGGTCCATTGGCTTCATTAATTATTAAACAAAACAGAACATCAAAAACCCTGGCGTCCCTTCTTCCTGGAGCAAAGACAGGGCTGGGCCCAGATGGATGAGGAGCTGGGTGAGGCCATGCCTGGGGCAGGTGACTCAGCGAGAAGCCAAGCTTGCCCCCTGGTTCCCAGCAGAGGGGACCCCATGGTACAGTTAAAGCCAAGGGTTTGAAGACAGACTTGGTCTCCAGGTCAACAACTGGTCCACTGGGGCAAGCTTAATGACTTGGGTACAGAGTCCAGTTCACATGTCATTTGGGCTAAGTCCAGGAGAGGGGATGGACACCAAACGGCAAATCTCTGCCTGGAGCAAGCATAGTACGGTTTTAGCCCTTTGACCTTTCCTGCTTGCCCGTATCTTGCCCTTGGCCACTTCTTTTCTCGGCCTTGGTGAGTCTAACTTGCCATCCTCCAGACCTTTGGGTCCCTGTGTAATCTGGAGATAAGAGCAGATCATTGTCCCTCTGGGCCTGGGACTTAGGGCAGGAGCCCAGATTGGGAACGCTCAGCAAAGGCAGACAGTGTCAGGCATGCAGGAGCATCTGCTAGCAGCATCCCTGGAGCCAACTCTGTGCTGAGGCTGTCTGCGGTGGTGCAGGCAGCGACTGCCCACAGCCTAACTTGGGTACAGAGTCTAGAAGGCAGCTCTGGTTCATTCCAGAAACTTCCAGGGCTTCCTCTATGATGCTGACCCTCTCCATGATAGAATATGCTGGCTGATTTCCAACTGCCACCTCCAGATTCCCTTGCCAAAGCTGGATGCTCTCAGCTACCAGCCCACACAGCCCCAACCTGTAAGACCAAGCCCTGGAAGGGCCAGCCTGGACTGGGGATTCTGCCCTGCTTTTCCTTTGGGGGGCTGGGGTGGTGTTTAACTTCCGTTGACTTCCTAGTTCCCGCAACAGAGGACAGGCTTTGCACTGTCCTCTGGCTACACCCCTACTTTCCCTCCGACACCCTTTTCTAGCCTCCCCGCAACTGGAGATGTACTTCATGCTCCGATCCTCTGCCAACGTGGGGGCCTTTTTTGGATCAGTTCTCATCCTTGGGAGTGGTAGTTTTTCACCCTGCTTCCGACGTGCCCTCAGCCTGCTAGTGCCATCCCCGTCTTTCTCCGTGCTGCCCGGGTGTCTGTGGAGCACATCTCTTTCTCCTGACTCCCTCTCACATACCTGGCCTTGTCCCTTCTGGGCATCTGGCCTTCCTCCCACTGCCTGGTCCAGCTGGCAGAACCAGCCCCTCTACTGCCAGAGGTTGGCTCCTGGCATCCATGCAGAGCATATGCAAGCATTGATCCAGGCGTGGCATAAGAGTGCCTGGTAGAAGGTGGGTCGAGGCCCCTTCTAATAGTGTCAACAACTGTTCTCTGACTGCCTGTCACTTCTGTGGGAGTCACTGCCCAGGCCAGGATAAGATTCATGTTCTTGGGGTATGGCTTGCCCCCAGGGGTAGCTGTCTGTAGTCCCCACACCCAGAATGTTCTAATACTATGATCCATTTGATAAGAGCAAATTCCAACACTATACTTTTTCCAACCCGAGTTTGATTCCTCCGCCCCTCTTGGAGAGCCCAGCAAGCTACCGAGAGTATCTCGCCCTCATGGCAAAGCCTGGCAAGCTACCCGTGATGTATTCGATATGTCAAACACAGTAACAAGTCTCACAATATGACTGGGCCTGCTTGAGCAAATCGATGAACAACGGGAGGACAGTGACAGTGACAGTGACCTTTTCCACAACCTAACAAAGTTCAGTGCCAGAGCAATAGTACGGCTGGTAGGGTGCCTGCCTTGCAAATCATTCGACCCAGGTTTGGTGCCCAGCACCCTAAATGGTCTCCTGAGTCTGTCAGCAGTGACCTCAGAGTGCAAAGCCAGGAGTAAGCCCTGAGCACAGCTGGGTGTGGCCCCCGAAAGAACAGAAAATGTCAGCTTTGTGAGGTTGGCCCTTCACTGCACCCCGTGGGGGAGAATTCTTATCTTTTGACAACCCACTGGGCCGGCACTGAATTGCCTGATAACTGCACATCCTTCTCTAAACAGAGAGCCTCCAAGGAAGTCTTCCTGGACCCGCAGCAACCCTCGTGCTCATGGGCAGGAGCGGGTCTCTTGGCATAGACGGCTTCTGCGCTTTGCTCTCGGCTCTGGCAGAAAACAGGCAGATGATCTGGAGGAAAGTTGGCCAGAAGCCACCCCCATTCCCCCCCCCCCCCCCCCCGCCAGGAGATGGGCCTGTGAGAGCATACCCCATGTGCACCCACACCCTGCTGGGAACGGAGAATGGGCCGCCTTGTTTGGGAGGGTCAAGCGCACCCACTCGGGGCAGAGACGCAGCTGCCAGCCCCCAGCCACGAGGAGCAGCTGAGGCAAGGCAGCAGCAAGGTTGGAGTCAGACCTCTGGAGCCAAGCTCGGGAAGGGGGAGTGGAAGGAGGGAGGGGGCCCACGGCTCTCCTCATCTTATTTCCGGAACAATCCGTTTCTAAGCTGAGCGTGAAAAGGGAACTGCAGGGCTGGGACATACTTAAACATCCTGAAAATAACAAAGCTCTGCACGCATTCCTGCCTCTTAAAAAGCTTTAGCCAGATGCAAGGATAGAACAGTCACCCGACGCTGGAGCAATAGCACAGTGGGTAGGGCGTTTGCCTCACACGTGGCAGACCCGGGTTCGATTCCCAGCATCCCATATGGTCCCCCGAGCACCGCCGGGAGTGATTCCTGAGTGCAGAGCCAGGAGGAACCCCTGTGCATCACTGGGTGTGACCCAAAAAGCAAAAAAAAAACAAAAACAAAAACAAAAAAACAAAAAAAAAACAGTCACCCAACAGTGACTCCCCAAGCGTGGTGCCAGGCACATCTGCTTAGGACAAGGGCTGTTCCAGCCTCACCGTGTGAGAGGGCACTTGGAGTGGGGGTGTAGGGCTGGTTTCGAACCTCCAAGGATGGAAGAACACATTCTGCTTGCTTCACGGCAGTGAAAATGAAATAATTTCAAGGCGGAAAAAAACCCAGGAAAAGCACCCAGCCCCCACATCCCCCATATCTCCAGTTTCCCCTAAATTAAGCCCAGTACCAGAAGCATCTGAGAGTGCCAGTGTGTGTGTGTCTGGGGGGGGGGTCTCAAGTCGTAGTTGACCTTTGATCCCCGAACCAGGTCCAGCTCTTGGACGGAAAATGGCCATTGTTTAGAAAGCATGGCACCTTCTAGGCCTTGCCAGGTTGCCCTGACTTTGGTTTGCCTGGCATGGAATAGCCGGTGTGCTCGGCTGTTGTCCATCACATTCAGGGCCAGCTGGCATTCGTGAGATCCCCGGCCCACCAGTCAGGCCCGTTCCTTTGGCCGGGGCTGTGCTTCTGGCGGAGCCTGGGCCCGGTGCAGCCCACGGCCCAGCACGTAGAGCTCAGGGGCCGATGCCGCTCGGCCGCTGCCCTTCAGCTCTGAGGCACCAGGACCATCCTCATGGTCGCTGTGGAGAGAAAGGAGAGAGTGGGTCAAACACACCCTTCTGGGCTTCCTCTCCCTGCTCTCTGCTCTGTCTCCCTGTCCCTCCTGGGGCCCTGGTCTCAGTCTCTCTCATCTTTTGCCCACTGGTGTGAGCTGTGCTGGTGGGTACCCTTGGTAGGGGTGCATACGGGGGGCTCCAAGTTCCTGAGGTCTCTGCTCACAGGCTGAGCCCATTCTCTCAGAGGAGGCCCGGGACAGGGTGGGCACAAGCCTGGCATGTGACCAACCCTGGTTTGATCCCTCGACATTGTTCCCTATCCCTCCCAAGCCCGGGGTTCTGCTGTTCTGAACGAAGCCGAGGGCACAGACTCTGCATTCTGTTTGGGTTCTAAAAGCGCCTCAGGAAGTACCACCACTAAGAACCAGCCCCTAACCCTGCCCTGCCCAGCTGCCACGGCCCCCTGCCCCTGGCAGAGTCAGAGAGAAACAAGCCCCAGGCCTGGCACGTGTTGAGAACTTGGCTTCCCTGCTCCAGATTGGTGCCTGGGGCAGGGATACCCTGTCCCCTCTGGGGCGGTGGGATAGAGGGGGCTCCTGAGGGTGGGGCTCACCAGGAAGCCCTGCTGGCCATGGCAGGTGGCTAGCCAGGGCTGGGCTTCTGCCCTGTGTCTTCTGACCCCCGCTGTGCCCCTGTGGTGTCTTCACGGACCTCTGCCTCTCGCGGTTCCTCTCGGGGCAATGGAGAGACTCTGGCCCTAGCACGAGGATGGTCGGGGCCTCATTCCTACACAGTTCCCAGAACAAATCGGCCCGTGAGCCAGCTCACAAATGGAGCGGCTGGCACACAGGTATGGGTTGGTAGCCTGGTTTCGACGTTCCTGCAGGAGCTCTGGGGACCGTCTCGTCACAGGCGGTCAGTGAGGCCCGGAGACTCCCCAGGACCAGGGTATCTTCCCTGCCTTTTCCATGAACTTCCTCTGTAGGGTAAGCTCATGTGTGTGTTGGGTTCTCTCTCCATTGGGGGAGAAGCTTGATCTTGAGTCCCAGAAGGGGTGGGAGCAGCAGGGAGCACGTGCCTTGCAGGTGACTGGCCCTTGTTTGATCCCCAGTCTCGGCTGGTCCCCTGAGCATTGCGAGGGCAGCTCTGGGAGCCCCCGAGCACTGCGAGGATGGGCCCCCGGGCAATCCTCAGCACTGTAGAGCCTCAGTAGCAGCACTGTATCCTTGGTCTTGATTGGAGGAGAATTCCCAGGAAGGGTCCCCTGGTTCTCCTGAGCTCCACGTAGAAGCCACCCCACCCCCTCCAAATCCCAGCACGGCAGAAATGAGGGGTGCTGGCTCACACCATAGTTTTCAGACAGTGAAGAGTCCCCCCCATCTCCTCCCTGTGGGTCTCTGCCCCCGTCATGGGTGCATGCAGGACCCTGCGTGCTTTCGGGGTGCCACAGCTTCGGCCTCTTCCTGAACCCTCCCGTGGAGCAAGATCATGTGCTTCACTCATGACTTTTTTGGTTGCTTCCCCTCTCAGGGAGCTTGAGAGGTGCATGCCTCCAGGTGAGAGGTGCTCAACCCTTCACCTTATTGATGGAGATTAACCTATCCATGGAGGTTACCCTGTGAGAGGCAGGACGGGAGGTCGACAGCACGAAACGACACACAGTTTGGCCCTAGAACTGGGCCTCCCTAGTCACGGGGTTTAAGCTCAGAGGCCAGAGCAGGTACTTCCTGCTGGCCCTGCCTGTTCCCAGACAAGCTGGGGAGGCCAGCTGCTTGGCCTCATCTAGGAAAGAGGGCGAGGGTCGGGGAACCCTACTGGTCGGTCCCATTGGGAAAAAAAATTTTAAAAGCCTTGCAAGGGGCTAGAGCTATAGTACAGCGGGAAGGGCATTTGCCTTGCATGCGGCTGACCCGGATTCAATTCCTAGCATCCCATATGGTCCCCTGAGCACCACCAGGAGTAATTCCTGAGTGCAGAGTCCGGAGGAACCCCTGTGCATCGCCAGATGTGACCCAAAAAGCAATAAATGAATAAATATACAAACAAATAAAAGCCTGGCAGTGAGAGAGGAGAGTCCCGAGTCTTCATGAATGCCCCAGGGCCCCAGCAGGCTGAGACCAAGGGACTGCGAACTCCGCTAGGGCATTCGACACATAAATAACAGTGACGCTCGGTAGCAGCTTCCTGGGTAAGCCTCCCAGGACTGTTCACTCTCCAAGGCTGAGATGGGGAGGATACACACATCAACAGGCTCAAGGCTCCTGAGTAGGAAATAACTGCCTGAAGAAGGTGAACTCGAAAGGGTTCCAAATTCCTGGGATTAGGAGGTTGATCTCCCCTGAAGGAATGCAGGGTGGAGCCCTCCAACGGGCTTTGTGGATGACCTCTGCCACGATCCTTCTGTTCTATTAGAACTCTTTATTCTTTCATTTGCTCGAATATTTTTAGAAAGACGTTTTGTCTTTGACTGTTGTGATACCGATCGTGCCAGTTCGGCTGGTTGGTTTAGAAGATTAGGCACCACTAAAGAAATTCTATACTAAAAAGTAGGAAAGGGTGGGAAGAAGGAGCTGGTACCTCGCAGGGGCTGATGGGAAAGGGGCCCAGTGCAGGATGCCGGCCAGTTTCTACCGCAAGCCTGGCAGGCTGCCAAGGGTGTGGTTGTCACGCTTCTGTGTGGGGGACAGTGCCTTCCCAGCAGTGCTGGTCCCTGGTGCTGGCTACTGGCTGGTGGCAGAATCCTAGGGAAATCATGCCTAATTCCCTGGGCTGTTTCCTGTCTGCAGGAGGCCAGAGAAAAGGTCCTTGCTCCACAGACCAGCACCCCCGGTGCCCTTCCAGCTGGCCTGAGTCTGTTCCCAGATGTCAACTTTACGGGTTGGGCAGGACACCGGGAAGTGGTCACTCTCCCGTCACGTGCTCCCAGTTACAGCCTGGAATGACTCAGAGGTGAGGTGCTGCCCTTGTGACCTTCTCCGTCACCTTGGAAAGGCTCTGGTTTACCTGTGATTCCTCCTTGCTCAAGTTACAAGGGCTGCAACCCGCCTCTCCGCCCCACCCCCATGTCTCCAAGTACTGAGATTCAGGACATAAAACAACCTTTTAGGCGTCCCCGTTCCGAGGAGAAGCCTGTGAGAAGGGCATTACTTTCTTCTTGAACAATTTTATGTGGCTTTATGATTGCGCCTGCTGTTTTCAAATGTTAGTGTTTTTAATTAATGTCATTTTATTGTCCCGTCCTCTCGGGCTCTTCTGTGGAAGGGCCCCGTTTCAGCGATCTAATAACGGGAAGAAGTGGCTCGCGTGAGGGATGGCGCATTAACATTTATAGAGGTTCTCCGATGAAAGGCACCGAGCAGCAGGGAGCGCGTTGGAGATTTAAGAAAAGAGCCGCGTTATGTTCGGATTCTTGCAAAAATAATCAATATTTCATTTCTTTCAAGTGGCGGGGGAAGTTTATGTAATGATCACGATGCCCAACTTGCCTGAGATTGTATGCTTCTTTGAAATGGACTGCCCAGGACTTTGTGAAAGAAAAAAACCAAAAGCTCATTTATGCCAGGCAGAGCTGGGAATAGCAGGGTTGGCGGGGTGGGGTGGGGCGTATGCATCAGGGTCTGCAGGCAGAAATTAAGTGCTGCTCTACTCCCCCCTGGGTGAGGCCTGCTCTTGGGAGAGATTTCCCATCTGATTCCAGACCTGTGGATATGGCAGGGTCGACTCTAAAGTGTAACAGCCTGTTCCCTGCAGTCTCCTCTTTATCCCCTTCCTCTGTTGCCACAGTGACAGGACAGACTGTTTTCCACAGGCTCTGTAGCACAACTGCTTGGGCGGAACCTTCCAGATGCTCAGGCTTCCTTTGATTCACAGCCTGTGGCCTGTGGCCTGTGGCCTGTGGCGGCCACTTGGGTCAGGCTTCCGCATAACAGGGTCAGTGTGGCTCCTGGGTCTCCCTCATGACAAATCCTTGAAGCCAAACCTCCAAGGGCCCAGGATGGCGGCCCTGAGGCCTGGCCTCTGGGACTCGGAGCTCTGGAAGCCTTTAATACTTATTCTATAGAGTGGGGGACTGCAGTGAGGTGAGGCAGGGTGGGTAAAGTGTGTGTGTGTGTGTGTGTAGGCGTGTGATGGAGATGGTGAAGATGTCTGTGTGTGTGTGTGTGTGTATGTGTGTGTTGGCGTGTGATGGAGACGGTAAAGACATTCTCAAGGTGTGTCCCCTGGTCCCCTTCAGAGGGACTAAGAGAGCAGCACTCTTGCATAGCAATCAGAAGATCTTTTGTGTCTTGCTCTCCAACTTTGCTGGCCGGGGGATATGTGCTGTCCCAGAGCCCAGCCACAGAAATGTACTGAGAATCCAGCTGTCTGTCTGTGTGGCCAGATGTCACAGACATTTGCAAAAGAGCAAAGGAATGTCATTCTTCTCTCTACACAAGTTTTCTCCCTACCCATGTGAAAAATAAAGTAGCTTTTCATAGGATGCATTTATATTAATCAATGACAATAATTTTTCCCACAGGTAGCACTGTAGCACTGTCCTCCCATTGTTCATCGCTTTGCTTGAGTATGCCCAGTAACGTCTCCATTGTGACACTTGTTACTGTGTTTGGCATATTGGATACGTCATGGGTAGCTTGCCAGGCTTTGCCTTGCAGATGAGATACTCTTGGTAGCTTGCCAGGCTCTCCGAGAGGGGCAGAGGAATCGAACTCGGGCCGGCCAGGCCAGCCGCATGCAAGGCAAACGCCCTACCGCTGTGCTATTACTCCAGCCCCTTCCCACAGGTAATACAGTAAAACACTTCATATTATACTCAAATGCTAACAATACCTACATATATAAAGGCATTTGAAGTATCAAAATAAATTTTTGGGAGATGGGCCCACCTAGTAACAACAAGTCTCAAAATGGTGACGTTACTGGGCCTGCTCGAGCAAATCGATGAACAATGGGAGGACAGTGACAGTGACAGTGGGCCCACCTGGCAGTGTTCAGGGGCTACTCCCAGCTCAGTGCTCAGGGGTCATGCCTGGCCATGCTCAAGGGACCGTGTGGTGTAGGGGATGGAACCTAGGCCTCCAGCACACAGACAAAAACAGATGCTCTAGTCCTTTGGGACATTTCTAAGACTCTAAAGGGATCTGGGCATATCTAGAGTTTGCAAACGCCCCACCCAGATGCTGTTGTGTACATCAGAAATGACCAAAACCAGAACAGCAGGTGTGTGGCATGTGTGTGAGTGATTTCTCCATGGCTGAGTCACTTCGTCTGGGGCCCTGGCCTGTAAAATGAGAAGCCTGCGTGTTTGGACAAACCTGATTTTCATAGACTTTGTATTAGTTGTTTAGGTTTCTGGGGCCACCCAAATGGTGCTCAGCTGCCCGGGGCCACTCCCAGTGACCCTTGACTCTCGGGGCCAGGTGGTTCAGTGCTCAGGTCTGAGGTGTGGAGCTGCCGTAGGACGGCAGTGTGGGGACCACAAGGGCCACAGCTGGTGGCGCCTGGGTTGGGAGGAGCCACGTGGTATCAGAGTTCAAAGTCAGGTATCAGGGTTCAAAGTCAGGTCCCAGAGCCTCTGAGCCTTCTATATACTTCAGTTTTGTCAGTTTGTTTTTTTTTGGGGGGTCACCCGCAGTGGTGCTCAGGGCTTACTACTGGAGACCATATGCAGTGCCGGGGGTTAAACCCAGGTCTGTCACACATAAGCCGTGCCCACTGTGCTACGGCTCCAGCCCTAGGATTCCCCCCTTCACTCCCCCCCTAATTTTTTTGTTTTATTGAATCATCATGAGATAGAGCATTACAAAGCTGTTTCCATTCCTCTGCCAGTGTAATTTCCAAGCACCAGTGTCCCCAGGTTCCCTGCCACCCCTCCAACCAACCCCCCACCCCAGCCTGCCTCTCTTATGACAGGCACTTCTCTCTTTCTCTAGACGGTCTCTGTCTCTCTCTTTCGGTTTTTGGGTCACACTTAAGTGATGCACAGGAGTTACTCCTGGCTCTGCACTCAGGAATTAGTCCTGGAGGTGCTCGGGGTGGGGGTGGGGCATATGGGATGCTGGGAATCAAACCCGGGTTGGCCGCGTGCAAG
The DNA here is from genome assembly GCF_029834395.1 of Sorex fumeus. Lineage (NCBI taxonomy): Eukaryota > Metazoa > Chordata > Mammalia > Eulipotyphla > Soricidae > Sorex > Sorex fumeus. The sequence continues at coordinate 8,411,252 of NW_026606063.1, read as the reverse complement.
GCAAACGCCCTCCCTGCTGTGCTACTGCTCCAGCCCCTATAGTTGGTTGTTAATGGAGCAGATCTCTGTCACTGTAATAGTCCTTGGGAGTCCGACACGTACAACTGATGAAAGCACAGTGACTCGAGGCTGGGGGGAGGCGGGGCGGTGAGGAGAGATACTGCAACCCCCTGCAAGACCAGCAGTTTGTAAACTACTGACCAAGACCACCCTAGGGCACCTCAATCTACTGCAGTGACCGCAGGTCCAGGGTTCTCCTTACCTGCTCTGGCCTAGCTGGGGTTCACAGGCGAGGCGGGGTGCCCCTGAGACAGGCGGCAGAGAGTGGCCAGCTGGCCGGCTGTCAGAAGCTGTTCTTCTGATGAAAGGCTGGCCCGTTCCCCTCTGGGGTGCTCCCCGGCTGCTCCTCCAGCTTCCCGGGGGGCTCCCAAGAGGCGGTGTTGGAGGGGAGAGCGGCTGAGCTTCAAACAGAGAAGGGGTGACCGGGCAGAATACGGAACGCGTGTTCCCAGGTCCTTTCGCCTGGGACGCTAGGCTCTCTGCAGAACTCCTTGCTTCCTTGTGCCCCTGGGCAGGGGACACTGGGGGCGATGGCGACGGGCCAGAGGAAGGGGGACTCGCTTCTGTGCTCTGGCTGGAGGCGCCTGGGGTCTGGTGCCCGGTGGGCGGGCTCACCGGGGGAGGACTGCACGGCCTGTGTTGTGGGGGAGGGAAAACTCTTTTCTCTGTTCTTGGGGGGCTAAGCACCCTGGGGCTTGCCAGGGGGCAGAGTGGTGGGCTTGGGGAGGCAGACAGAGGGGGGACACTTGTCCGGGCAGCTCTAGAAGAGGACGAACCGGGGTGCTTCTGGACCTGGGGGGCTGTCCACGTCCTCCTCGTGGGAGATGCCTTCCTGGCGCCTGGGGGGCTTCTCTCTTGGTCCTGTGTTGGGGTCTCAGGAGAATGTGGCCGTGGAGCTGGCCGGCCTGGGCTGGGTCCTGAGGCCTTGGTTTGCACCCGCGGGTGGCCTGAGGGGTGCCAGGGCACTGCCAGCCTGGCCTGCTTCCACACACCTGCTGCTCTTTCGGCCCGGGCCTGGCGTTGTGCCCGGCTCAGCTTGGGCCCGGGGGGTTGCCTGGCGGCAGGGGGAAGGTGGAGGTCCGCTGCTGGGAGCTTTCGGGGCCTGCAGCTGCTCCTGCCGCTACCCAGTCCTGTGCCCTGGGGCTTGGATGGGTTGGCCGCAACTCTGCGGGAAGGGAGGATGGAGGGGCTCCGTGAGGTCCCAGAGCTGTGGACAGGGCCAGCCTCTCCCAGCCCTACCATGGGAGACCCCTCGGGGGAGCGCCCTGCCAGCTCACAGCTCTCTGGGGCCTCCAGGGAGGTGAAGGATGTGTCCATGAGGACTTCCAGAGGCGGTGGAGGGAGCAGCTCTGGGCTCTCCATGGGCTCCATGCCAACATTTCCTCTCTGGGAGGGGCTTGCTGCCAGCAGCGGGGGGAACACGGGCATGTAGGACCCCTGGCCCCGGCCCGCCTGGGGAAATTCTCTGCCTGCTGGAGAAATTTGGGGCTTTGGATACAAAGGGGCAAGCCCCCTGTAAATGGGAAACCTAGGGGGTAGGCTGGGGACACCCCATTTCCTGCGCCTGGGCCGAGGCCCCGAGTCTGGGGGTCCCTCAGGGTGACTGAACGTCTCAATGAGTTTCTTGACTGATGCTCTGGGGAGAGGAGCCACAGCGGTCTCCTCCTCGGCCCCAGGCATCTCCCTGGCCTTGGTACCTGGTGAGGTGCCTGGTGGAAACCCCACAGCTCTGCCCCACCAGGGCTGGGCCCCCTCAGGCCGGGGACTGTGTTGTCGCAGGACGTTCCTGTCCTGACTGGGCAGAATGCTGACGCTCTTGGTGAGGGAGGCCTTCAGCTTGCTCAGGGCGCTGCCCGGGGCAGCCACGTGGCCGACTGGCTTCTGGGCTACAGCTCTGGTCTGCTGTGGACCCCACTCCTGGCTCTGACCCTGCCCCTCTGAGCCCAGGGTCTGAAACACATCCAGCCTTAGGCTCAGGTCTCTCTGGACCCTCATCAACTGCTGGAACGTGGGGTCCCTGATGTGGGTCCTAATGCACGGCTCTGATTGGGGTCTCCTGTGCTGGGCAGGGCCCCCGCTGCTGCCACTCCTGGTGCTGGGTTGCGGGGGCTCTGCCGTTGTCCTGTCCTTTTTCTCCTCTTCCTCTTCCTCCTCTGCCCAGTCTGGGTGTCCAGAGGGTGTAGGGACAAACTTGATCCGCTCACTGATGGCTTCCTGCATCTTCAGGACCATTTCCTGGGCCTGGGGGCCCCTAAGCCTCCTGGGCTGTGTCTGCCACAGGCTCACTGAGCTCACGGGTGAAGACCTGGGCCTCGGGCGGAAGACATTCTCTCGCCGCTGTGCATCAGGGCATACACCACTCCCCTCATCTCCTACCTCCTCCGGGCTGCTGTCGCTTCCTTCAGTGAGGGATGGCGAGTCCCTCCACAGGGAGCTGCTTGGAAGAGGTGCTGGGGCAGAGGTCACCAGCCCTGGAGAATCCTGGCGGGTATCTGGGTGCCACCCTAACAGCTGTGGGGGACCCATTTCTGGAACTGAGCTGGAGACTCCTGGGCTCCCCGATGTCTCCTCTGGTGTTGGCTGGACCTTTGCCCCCTGAGTCCTGGAGAACGGACAGTTCTGGAAGGGACATGGCAGCTGGTCAGGTCCTGACGCCCTGGGCCCTACTTGGGGTAAAGCCACTGACTCTGGGGCTGCCGCCTCTGGCACTGAGTCGCAGCTGCCTTGCTGGCCCAGCTTGTCCCGTGCTGGCCCCGGCTCAGCGTCCACACCAATGCCACTGTCCTCGGAGCACAAGGGCAGCCCCTGCCCGCTGGGGTCCCTGTGGCCACTTGCCAAGTCCTCCAGTTGGCCCAGCGTCCTGAGGAGGTGCTCCTCCACGCCCCTCTTGGTGCTCAGCTTCTCCCCCAGGTGGCCCTCTGCGGCGCGGAGGCAGCCACAGGTGCCGAGAGCGAGGCCGCTGGTGAGTGAGGCGGCCGCGAGCTGGAGTGCCCGCAGCTTGCTGACCGTGTGCTGCAGGAGCTGCTGCAGGAGATGGGGCTGCTCCCTGGGGTGCCCTTTCTCCCCGGGCCATGCCAGCACCCGCTCCACGTCCCGCAGGAGCACGTCCCCCTCCCCCGAGATCTCCCCCAGAAGCCGGTTGACCTCCTCGGAGCACTGGAGCAGAAAGCTGACCATGGGCTGCAGCAGCTCCTGCGTCTGGGACGCCCGGTGTGTGAGGTCCAGGATGGCCTCGTATCTGGAGAGGCTGGAGTTCAGGTAGGTATAAGCCTGCCGGTGGGCCTTCACCAGGGGCTCGGGGAAGTCCACTTGGCCTTGGGGCCTGGGAGCAGAAAGGATTGTGTGGCAGCCATGGGTCCATGTGTGGCCTGGACCCTTCAGGTTCTGTATGGAGGTCTCCTGGGCTTTCCTTTCTTCAAAGTCTTGCTCAGGTGCCACGGTTCCCCAGGAGCTCTGCATCTTGAATGGATTGCCTCGAGCCAGGGAGCTTTGTGATTTGTTTAGCCGAGATAGGGTGGTTTTGGATTCTGGGATCAGCGTTTCTAGATCTTTCCTTTGGATTGCAACGAGATCTCTTGAGAGCCCACCAAGACCTTCAGCTGTGGTTTGCATCGTCTCTAAATCCAAGGGCTCATCCACCCACGTTTGTCTCTCGAACAAGCCCCCACCAGAGTCATAGCAGGTGAAGTTTTGAACCGATGAAGGGATGGAATCTCTCTCACTGTTCCCGCAAGGTCCTGGCAAAATCCCTCTGGGCTTTTTAAACAACTGAATGCCGCTCTTTGTAAGGCTGTGTATGACTTCGGTGTGGGAAGGTGTGCACCCCATGGTCTCAGCTGGTGTTCATCTTCCACAGGCAACCTCCACCATTCTCTGGGATCCAGATGGGAGATCACCCCAAAAGGGAGTTTTATGGGTCTATCCAGGTTGATTTCCAGGCTGGAGTCCTCTGAAGGTCACACAGCACCGTGCCATGCTCCCGAGGTCACTTCCTCTCCTTCCCCAGCCCCCTGGCTCGGGGGCAGGGGTGCCTGGTGTCCTGTTGTCCTTCTCAGTTTTGAACTCTGCTGAGAGTGAACACAGGGGAAATTCTAAGTGACCTCAGGATTACTGGCCTGGGCTTTGCTCGCATCTTGACAGCTGTGGATGGCAAGGGGGCACTTTAAGCCTATTAGGTTAATCATGCTCCAGCCTGTCAGCACTCAGTGTGCTAATATAGAACTCCTCAGCATTTACTATCTTGGGAAGCGGATTATTTTTGCACGTGCTCATGCTCTTAGTTCAGTGCAGACGCCTGTCTTAGGAAAGCCAGAGAAAGGAGTGATAATTGCAAAAGGCCCTGGAGGAAACTCCAGTGTGGATAGAAGCTGGGGTCACCCATTACTGATCTGGCAAAGATGTGACCCTCCCTGTTTCATAGAGGCAACTTGCTTGCTTATCTCAAAGACCCCCAGGCCCCCAAATTGGAGCAAAACATAATGTCCCAAAGTAGAGAGTGAGTACTGGGGAAATTATCTGCTATGGAGGCAGGGTGAGGACTGGGATAAGAGGGGGGTGGATATACAGGGGGCACTGGCGGTGGAAAGTGCGTGCTGGTGGAGGGATGGGTGTTCCATCATTGTACGACTGAATCTCGAATATGAACGCTTTGTAACTGTGTTTATGGTGATTCAAAAAGAAAAATGTCATGTAGAGTTCATGCCCAGTTCAATCAGCTTAATCAATGGCTGAATAAATAGCAGTACTTCTACATTTAAAAAAAAAATCCCCAGACCCAAAGGAGATGGACATTGGGGCAGTACGTGTTTGTTTGTTTTCTGATAAGGCCACCACATCTCTGAGTTAGAGAAGTCTCTGCAGGAGTCAGGGCTGGTGAAGGGCAAGGGGTTTTCATTATCACTAAAAGGAGAGAGAGAACAAAGGGGAATGCCCTGCCACAGAGGCAGGGTGGGAGGGGGGGTGGGGGGATATGGGCACTGGTGGAAGGATGGGTATTTGATCATTGTATGACCGAAACTCAGGCACAAGGATTTGTAAATCTACAACTGTACCTCATGGTGCTTCACTAATAAAAAAAAAAATGCAAAAAAAAAAAGTGACTAAGAGAGCAGCAAAGCCATTCTCCTTGATTTGGAAGAGCAAAGCAGGAAATTCGTCACCTAGAAAGTTCACAGCTGGTGGCTGTAGCCCCGGAGGTCAAGTTCATAAGGAAGGGCACTCAAGGGGCAGAAGACTTCCCTTTTCAAACACTACTCAGTGTGGACGTGGTGCTTCTGCCCGTGGCTGGTGGGACAGTCACTCATTCTAAACTGCCCTTTGCACTTTATTTACTCTCAAGAGGGACAGGGGCCTGGCTGGGCATAGGGAGGAGTAGGTTTAAACCCAGAGCTCTCCTTTCAGCTAAGGGCCTCTAGCAGCTCTCTGCCTCCCCCAGTGCGGCTTTGAAATGAGGACAGTGGTACCCACTTCATGAATCTGCCCTGAAGGTGAAGTCAGTGTAAACCTGCCATGGAGTTGGCCCAGGGTCTGTCAGGGGGCAGGGGACTAGAAACGGTGAATATCAGAACTTCTTGGCCTTGGCAGGTATGCCACTTAGCATTGTTGGGAGTTGGCAGAAAATTCACGAGTTTGTCCCAAGTCAAGCTCCTTTTCTTTTCTCAAGGGGTCTGGAAAGAATTGTCTCCCAGCTGGTTTTCTGGTGCCTGGGCCCCGGCAGAATGGCTTGTTGAGTGCACTGCTGCCTGGAGTTTGTCTCAGGCTGCTGTTTCTCTGTTCTTCTGCACGCAACATTCCCCAGGAAGGCTGTTAGGGGTTAGAGCCATTTAGCTTGTGGCTCATTTGAAAAAACATACTCTAAGCACCATGATTTTACAGTATCGGTAGGGGCAGAGATTCAGGTAACACCACATCCTCCCCCAGAGCCTCAGCTTCCCTCCACGTCCCAGTGTTCCCCCACTCTAGCCCCTACCTTACTATGCCCATATGCTTCTGATTAAAAATTGCATTTCAGTTTCTCTAGCCTTTCTTCTTTCTTTCTTTCTTTCTTTCTTTCTTTCTTTCTTTCTTTCTTTCTCTTTCTTTCTCTCTTTCTCGCTTTGTCCCTCCCTCCTTCCCTCCCCCTCCATTCCCCATTCTCCCTCCCTCCCTCTCTCCCTCCCTCCCTCCCTCCTTCCTTCCTTTCTTCCTTCCTTTATTTTCTTTTGGCTTTTTGCGTCACTCCTGGCAATGCTCAGGGCTTACTCCTGGCTCTGCACTCAGGGATCACTCCTGGCAGTGCTCAGAGGACTATATGGAATGCTGGGAATCCAATGTTATTTCTTTACAATATGTTATTTCTTTACTCTACGTACTATATAGGAGAGGGATCATTCTGTATCTGTCCCTCTCCCAACTTAACTCAGCGGGCTCCTCTCTCCAAATCTGTCCCCATAGCTGCCAATTGCATGATTGTGTCTTTTATTACAGCTGCGTAGTAATTCCACTGTCGCTCTTTTTTTTAAAAAAACTTTATTTATTTATTTTTATAAAGCTGTTCATGCTTTATTACATTCAATCTTCGAACACCAATCCCACCACCACTGCACCTTCCCACCACCGTTATTTCCAGTTTTCCAAAGCCCCTCTAAAGCCTGCTCCTATAGGAGGCTCCAAAAAAAGATTATCTTATATTGTTAGCAGCAAGTCATTCGCTAAACACGATAAAAAAAAATTTCCTTAGAAGAAAATGTGTGAATATTTGTTGCATCTCACCTTGGGGTGGCTCATTTTTAACTTTCCTCATTATCACTAGAAGATTATGGTATCTTAGAATATTATGGTATCAAGTATCTCCTGAAGTTGCTGAGATTTGAATTACATTCTGACTCACAGCTTTCCAATTCCTATACCCTGTCCACGCAATAGAAAACAACACTCAGGGTGTGTGTTTGTGTGTGTGTGTGTGTGTGTGTGTGTGTGTGTGTGTGTGTGTAGGAGGCGGTGGTCAGCATGGCTGCAGAAGTTGAAATGAATTGGACTCAGGGCTCCTTTGCCCCCAGTGAACTGCAGACATACTGCTGGGTTGCAGTGCTGTGGAGCGAATGCCCTCCCAGCCGTGGGCCCCAGAGTGCATAATTAATAAGTTCTCGGATCTGTTTATTTGAAGCAAAACTCCAGGGAAGCACCCAGCTGACTCAGTGCCCCGGGCGAGCTGTGTTAAGCATCAAGGAAGTGTTGCATTTGCCACAGCCCTGGGCTTCGCAGGAGATAAACAAGCCTACCTCCACAGAAGGTTTTCCTCTGTTGTGGGACAGAGCATGGCAGGCTCTTCTGAAAGTTTCTTGATGAAAGTTCTTTTCATTTTGGGATTGGGGACCCCGGCTTGAGTCATCTTGTCAAAGCCTTTGATGGAAGTGGCTAAAATGATTTCCAAGCCAGTGATCAGCAGAAAGCATTTGCCTGAGGACAGGCAGCCAGAGAGCTTGTGCCTGGCAGACAGGTTTCCTTTGACTCTCCCTAGTAATTTATGGGGCCCTTTGTTCATTGCCTCTCATTCCCCTTTCAGATTCACTTTCTTTTTTCTTTATACTCACTGAGTTTGCTGCAAATGAAAAGAAAGATAAAGATCTCCCATACGAGTGGGAAATGGAAAATGAACAAGCGATTTTGGAAAATTGTTGACAAACATTCAACAGTCAAGTCCACTCCTAAGAATTTACCCAAGAGTGGCTGGAGAGATCATACTGTGGGTAGGGCACTTGCCTTGCATATGGCCAACTGGAGTTCAATCCCTAGCATCTCTTTTGGTCCCCTGAACCTGCCAGAAGTGATTCCTGAGTGCAAAAACCAGGAATAAACCCTAAGCAATACTGAGTGTGGCAAAAAAGCATTTACCTGAGTATTGAATGCAGAAGATCACAAAAGGGATCAGCATAAAATATTCATAGCAGATATTTTCATAATGCTCCCAGCTTGAAAAAAATCCTAATGCCCATAATAAGAAAATTAATTTGGCATCATTGTATCCTGCATCATATACCACTATAAGGAAATGTCTGAAGCATCTCACAACATAAACTTAAAAATGATGATGCCGAGTGAAAGAAATCAGTGTTCTGAGTCTGTGCTGAATAACTCCCTTTCTAGGCAGTTTGAGAACACACAGCGCTGAGCCAGAGTAATGGAACTCAGAAAAGTGTCTCCTTCTGGGAAGCATCACTAATTAGGTACGGGCATGAGGGAATTTCTTTGGATGATGGTAATGTTCCATATCTCGACCTGGGTATCTACACAGGTAAAAATTCCTTGAGTTGTGCACTTAAGTTGTGCACTTCATGTAATTTAACACACCAGCACACCTCCAATTAAAATGCAATTTTGGCTCTAAAATAATTTCAACTGGAACGTTCCTGATCTTCGAAAATAGTCCCTTGTAGTAGTTGTCTACTGCTGGACAACGAATTATCTCCAAGTGTAGCATCTAAAAAATACCCAAATAGCTCACTGTGAAGATAAACATTAAGTTTCTGTGGGTCAGTAGTTGCTTCTTGGGCAGTGTTGGTTAAGGGTCTCTTCAAAGGTGACTCTCTCCTGAAGAGTTGATAGGCTGGTTAATTTACTTCCAAGAGTCCCCATTCACATGGCTGGTGACAGAACCCTCTTTCCTTGATGGATGCTGGCCAGAGGCCCTGTTTCTCTCATCTGGACATTTCTTTTCTTTTTTTTGCTTTTTGGGTCACACCTGGTAATGCTCAGGGGTTACTCCTGGCTCTACACTCAGGAATCATTCCTGGTAGTGCTTGGGGGACCATATGGGATGCTGGGGATTGAACCCGGGTCGGCCGTGTGCAAGGCAGAGGCCCTATCCGTTGTACTCTGTCCCTCATGTGGACATTTCTAAAGGGCTTCTTGAGTGTCTTTACAACATGGCAATTAACTGCTTTTCGAGTGAGTAGTCCACGAGAGATCAAGAAGGAGGAGGTCCCTGGTCCTCATTTCAGAAACTTTGTCAAGTTTCCAGGCCAAAATAATATAAAAAAGGATACAAAACAATATCTTTATTGAGAAAAATGAACAAAATTCTCCTTGACTCATCTTTTTTAATTTATAGCATAAAAATTAAATGAGACCAGCTTTTGCAAGATCTTAAGAGCAGCAATATTTGAGATTAACTTAGTTTTTACATTTCTCTTTGACTCATTTAGAAGAAAAATGTTTTCATAATTCTATTACTGACATTCTAGAAAACATTTGCATTACATAGGCAATGAGGAAGAAAATAAGATTTTCATTTCAGTCTCATTTCTTAGGGCAGTATTTCCAAGTTGGTGGTCAGCATCCAACTTTGACTTGTTTATTGTCTGTATTAAATATTCTGAGATTTGAACAATTTCTCTTAGAAGTGACCAGCAAATCATCCAAGGCTAGTTATGTGAACTACTACCCAAACATTTAAGTGTCTATAATCTTGATTCATACAACAGTGTGAATTAATCTTATTGATGAAGAGAAAATTGCAATGTATATACAGCACAATTACATTATATACAAAATTCTAAACAATAATCAAAAAGAGATAAATAATAGTTAACAAGAGTTGGGACAGGAGAAATGGAAGAAAAGTATTTATTTAAGGGGCATAAGGAAATACTGAGAGGTGAAGGATACATTTATTATCTTGATTATGGAAATACAAATATGCTTATGAGTTTATACATGCATGTGTATGTACTTATGTGTATAAAAGAGATAGCACAGCGGGTAGGGCGTTTGTCTTGCATGCAGCTGACCCGGGTTTGATTCCTCTGTCCCTCTTGGAGAGCCTGGAAAGCTACCGAGCATATCCTGCCCACACGGCAGAGCCTGGCAAGTTCCCTGTGGCGTATTTGATGAAAAAACAGTAACAACAAGTCTCACAATGGAGACTTTACTGGTGCCTACTCGAGCAAATCGATGAACAATGGGAAGACAGTGCTACAGTGCTACTTCAAAATATATCAATTATACATTAATACTTTTGTAAAGGGGGAAATACTAGATATGCAAAATTGATATACAATGTTTAAATGAGCCTCTAATAATAGTGTCTTCTATTTATTTCTGCCTAATGTCTGAACAGATAAATGAAGGGTCATTTATATACAACTGGTAAGATGCATGCTGATGGGTCCAGGTGTTTTTGTGAGTGGTCCTTTTAAAACATTAACTTTAATGTAACTTAGGATCTGCAGAGATCGAGTCTCTGTTCTCTATAGATGCCAAAAATAAATTAAGCTAATCCAGAGGTCTGCTCCTCTCCTGATGACATTGTTTTAATAACACCAAACATCAGCCAAGCGGCACAAATGCTGGCCGACTTTGACCGTGAGTGTGGAAAGGTAGGACTACAGCTGAATCTTACGAAGACAATGTTTATGAGAAACAGCCTTGTTCCTGACGCCCCATTCGCTCTCAATGGAACGACCATCTCCGAATGCAACAGCTATGTGTACCTAGGTCGAGAGGTCAACATGACAAATGACCTGGCACCCGAGCTGCGCAGGAGGAAGAGAGCAGCTTGGAACGCCTTCAAGAACGTCGAAGAAATAGCTAAGAGGACGAAGAACCTCCGGCTCCGGGCACATCTCTTTGATTCCACTGTTCTTCCTGCATTAACATATGCCTCAGAGACCTGGGCCCTACGCAAACAAGATGAGAACGCCATTCAGGTCTCCCAAAGAAGAATAGAAAGAGCTATGCTTGGAATAACACGTTTCACTCAAATGAGAGAACGAATCCGGAGTTCTGACATCCGTCGACGATCAAGGATCAGGGACGCTGTCTCATATGCCAAGGTGTCGAAAATCAGATGGGCTGGTCACGTAATGAGATTTAAAGACGACCGTTGGACTAGAGCTGTTACTGATTGGATTCCACGGGATGTCAAGAGACCGCGTGGCCGCCCACCTACCAGATGGTCAGACTTCTTTGTCAAGATCATGAACGATCGGTTTGAGGCCCTCCATGTTCCCGGAGCGAAGAGATGCCATTGGGCTACACTAGCACGCGACAGGGACAAATGGAGACGTTACTGGCGCCCGCTCGAGCAAATCGACGACTAACGGGAAGTTAAGTGATTAAGTGATTAAGCTCCTCTCCTAAAGCCGAGAGACTTTAATTATCATCTACCTGAGCTACTCTTTAGAGTCACGTTTGGGCCGGAGCGATAGCACAGT